>NC_064930.1:76547960-76892460 GCF_023897955.1 Schistocerca gregaria
ACACTAGATCGCGTGTTGAGAGAGGGAGAGAGGGAGAGAGGGAGAGAGGGAGAGAGGGAGAGAGGGAGAGAGGGAGAGAGGGAGAGAGGGAGAGAGGGAGAGAGGGAGAGAGGGAGAGAGGGAGAGAGGGAGAGAGGGAGAGAGGGAGAGAGGGAGAGAGGGAGAGAGGGAGAGAGAGAGGGAGAGAGGGAGAGAGGGAGAGAGGGAGAGAGGGAGAGAGGGAGAGAGGGAGAGAGGGAGAGAGGGAGAGAGGGAGAGAGGGAGAGAGGGAGAGAGGGAGAGGGAGAGAGGGAGAGAGGGAGAGAGGGAGAGAGGGAGAGAGGGAGAGAGGGAGAGAGGGAGAGAGGGAGAGAGGGAGAGAGGGAGAGAGGGAGAGAGGGAGAGGGAGAGAGGGAGAGAGGGAGAGAGGGAGAGAGGGAGAGAGGGAGAGAGGGAGAGAGGGAGAGAGTAGGAGCAGATCAGCGGGGCCTCTGCTTGTCAGAGCACACTGCACGTCACACAACACAGCCAGCGCCGGCCTCTGCCCTGCTTCTGCCTTGGCTGCCTGCATTGTGCAGTGCCCCATTAGATTTTGTGTTTCACATATGCCATGCCGTCTCTCTGCTTCCTCTGCCGTGTGCGGCATTGCACTCCGTCGGCGATCGTTTCAGTCGCACTTCCTGCCCTCTGGGCAGTTGATGCGAGCGACATGACAGAGCCTCCTAGCGGAGAACATGACAACTACTTGCAACAACCTGCTCAAAAGAGAACGGACGGTTTGTCTCGTGGCTGGTGGCCGTTCACAGCTCCCCCCACCCTCTGAACTCGCCCGCTCAACGCTCATCCCACCGTTCTCGACTCTACCCCAGAGTGTAGAGCAAAGCAGCTCAGGTGTCACTCTGATCTCTGCGGTCTCAGCTCACGCAGCAGTACAGCTCGCGGCTCCAACTGTTCGACTCAGCGCCTCTGCATCGGAGTTCGTCTCTACTGGATATTGTTCTTCGTAGTAATACCGTTATGTATATTACATAATTATGTTATGTATACATCATTTGTTTTTATTTTATTTTTATTTAAACTGATCAGATTAGGTTCCTCATGACTTCTCTTACTATAGGATTTTTATTATGGACACTCGAATTTACTCTTTAATTACGAGCGAACCGATAAACGTATCGCAAAATCTGATACACCAATACTTTCCTTGTTTTATTCTCCCTAAGGCTATATGCAGCATTTTAGTCTTACACTCAATTTCTTTTCTTATTCTGGTACGGATTTTGCGATTTTAGGCGTCTTCGGAAGGAAACGTTCACTTTAAAAATATACGGCTTGCAAGGTATTCGTACGAGGTTAATGAAATTTTAATACATTGTAGCCAAATATATTGTTAATGTAAATCTCAAGTTACAACATTTTCCGATCACCCAAAAAACCACGATAGTGCAAAATAAATCAGTAATCAAAAACTTTGTCATATCGTGGAAATTTCAATAAACAATGCAAAATTCTTACTCATTATCTGTGTTACTTCAAAATAGGATCAAATAAGATCAAAATACAGGTATAGTAGTGGAATAAACCAAGTTTCTATTGTGAATGAGTGGTGAGTCATGAAGAAGAGCTAGTTCATTTCAGGGAGTGAACAGTTCATCTACATCTACATGACTACTCTGCAATTCACATTTAAGTGCTTGGCAGAGGGTTCATCGAACCACAATCATACTATCTCTCTACTATTCCACTCCCAAACAGCGAGCGGGAAAAACGAACACCGAAACCTTTCTGTCCGATCTCTGATTTCTCTTATTTTATTTTGATGATCATTGCTACCTATGTAGCTTGGGCTCAACAAAATATTTTCGCATTCGGAAGAGAAAGTTGGTGACTGAAATTTCGTAAAAAGGTCTCGCCGCGACGAAAAACGTCTATGCTGTAATGACTTCCATCCCAACTCGTGTATCATATCTGCCACACTCTCTCCCCTATAACGCGATAATACAAAACGAGCTGCCCTTTTTTGCACCCTTTCGATGTCCTCCATCAATCCCACCTGGTAAGGATCCCACACCGCGCAGCAATATTCTAACGGAGGACGAACGAGTGTAGTGTAAGCTGTCTCTTTAGTGGACTTGTTGCATCTTCTAAGTGTCCTGCCAATGAAACGCAACCTTTGGCTCGCCTTCCGGACAATATTATCTATGTGGTCCTTCCAACTGAAGTTGTTCGTAATTTTAACACCCGGGTACTTAGTACAATTCTCAAGGCTGTCAATTCAACTATTTATCGAGTAATCGAATTCCAACGGATTTCTTTTGGTACTCATGTGGATCATCTCACACTTTTCGTTATTTAGCGTCAACTGCCACCTGACACACCATACAGCAATCTTTTCTAAATCGCTTTGCAGCTGATACTGGTCTTCGGATGACCTTACTAGACGGTAAATTACAGCATCATCTGCGAACAACCTAAGAGAACTGCTCAGATTGTCACCCAGGTCATTTATATAGATCAGGAACAGCAGAGGTCACAGGACGCTTCCCTGGGGAACACCTGATATCACTTCAGTTTTACTCGACGATTTGCCGTCTATTACTACGAACTGCGACCTTCTTGACAGGAAATCACGAATCCAGTCGCACAACTGAGACGATACCCCATAGCTCCGCAGCTTGATTAGAAGTCGCTTGTGAGGAACGGTGTCAAAAGCTTTCCGGAAACCTAGAAATACGGAATCAACTTGAGATCCCCTGTCGATAGCGGCCATTACTTCGTGCGAATAAAGAGCTAGCTGCGTTGCACAAGAGCGATGTTTTCTGAAGTCAATGCTGATTATGTGTCAGTAGATCGTTCCCTTCGAGGTGATTCATAATGTTTGAATACAGTATATGCTCCAAAACCCTACTGCAAACCGACGTCAAAGATACAGGTCTGTAGTTGAATGGATTACTCCTACTACCCTTCTTGAACAGTGGTGCGACCTGATCCGATCTCTGAAAAGAACAGCTTTGCCCATCTCTACTACAAAGCGCTAACTGAAGGCGGCTGAAAATTGCAACGGGCACCTGTCTGATAGACAATGGCCAGGTTTGCCAACCAGAGAGCAGTTCACAGGCCACACGAAAGACATGGATTAGGCGCAGGTGTCTCGGGTGCATCTGCATCGGTCGTAGCCAGGGGCTGACAACGGACATCCGCTCTACCCGGGCCCTGCAACATTCCGAGAATGACAACAGACTTGAAGTTTTCAACTAACATTGCAACATACGGCCTGGGCAGATGCCTCGCTCAGTATCCGCAGACGACGCGCGGATATCAGCGCCGGTCGCGATTTTATCCGCCAAGTAACAAATACCGCGGATGTATCCGCATCCGCGCAGACCTCTGCGCACAGTGCTCAGAGCCATTTTTGACAGGTGTGCCAAGTGTGACGTAACCCCCGCGTTGCGACCCTCGTGCAGGCAGAGAGCGCCGCCGACTGGCTGATCGATGGCGCCGCCGACTCGCAAGGCTTCCCTCCGCCCCCGAAAGGCCGGCCTGACGGCACACCACGCCGGATTACACCGCAGGCCACGGGCTTCGCAGGCCTGCGGTCTGCTCGCCGCTACAGCGTCACCGGCACACACAGCCCGCACTGCTCCAGAACTACCCACAGCCCCGCCAAAATGGCAGCTTTTGAACGCCGTCGACGGAGACCGCAACCAGAAACGAACACTTTTCAGGAATTGTTACTTCCACCTCGTGAACTCCGCTGCAGTCACTGGGTGCCGCTGAATGCAGACAGCCTGTATAGGGAGAGTGTGACCAACTGGCCGATACGGCGGCCATTTTTCTGCCAAACCGCGGGCGGGACTTTTGAATGGCCAGCGGTGGACCAGTGGAGTACACACTCACCGAATCGAAAGCACAATATGGCGAAACCATTCGTTAAATGGCTTTCTTTACAGCTGTAATACACTCGTAGTAGCCTACTATGTACAGCGCAGGAAAATTTGATACAGTGACGGTAAAAATTATTCGTTACTTGCACTTATCTCCTTTAAAATTCGTTTACTATATTGCAACGAAAGTGACGTAAATAAAATTTAGTGTATAGCATTTGTTTTTGTAGCCGGCCGCGGTGGTCTCGCGGTTCTAGGCGAGCAGTCCGGAACCGTGCGACTGCTACGGTCGCTGGTTCGAATCCTGCCTCGGGCATGGATGTGTGTGATGTCCTTAGGTTAGTTAGGTTTAAGTAGTTCTAAGTTCTGGGGGACTGATGACCACAGCAGTTAAGTCCCATAGTGCTCAGAGCCATTTGAACCATTTGTTTTGTATCTGAAGTGCATAACGCTAAAAGATTTTGCGTACCTGTATTACGTCAGATGAGTGAAAGTCTTAAGCAACTGTTCACTTGTGACATGCAAAAAGTGTGAGACGTGTTAACACTTCTTGTCACGTCTTCAAACTTGTTTTATATGTAGTAAAAAGCAGAAACAACTTGCTTCGCATTGATAACAGTACTCGGTTGGTTTCTACAAGGCTCCTGTTTGATGTACGTCAGCCTTTTTTACTGCGACTGCCCACTGCTTTCGTCTTTCTTCATTGCGTGGAAATGCTGACATGCGAAATCCACCTTCGCCTATATTGGAACAACCGAATGCAGCCCCACCTGGCATCGTTTACGAACGTCTGCAGAACGAATTACAGATGTCGAATACAATACCGACTTCATTACAGAACGCTTCATTACAGAACGCTTCATTGTTTCAACTCGTATTTAAGATCGCAAACGCTACTTGCGTACTAAACACGACATACAACTAAATCGAACATGCATTGCACAACGCATACCAAGTGTCTCAATAATTTAAATACTTTTAAATAGTTTCGAAAAGTGCTCTGAACGTAAACTCAAAAGTACGGCGAACATAGGAAGCGCGAGAGAAGTTTGGCAGAAAAATGGCGCCAAAGCTAATCAACCAATCCCGGGCAACTTCACCTATGGCCACGCTCTCTAGGTGAATGTTGTATGTGAAGCCCTCTAGTCAGGTTAAGTTCTTAACATCGGTGCGCGCCTACGTAACATCCTGGCGGCCGGGCCAACAGAATCCGCAGTGCTCTGATCATCGATCTGTCCTTTTTTTCGGCTGTCATAAAGACATTTTATATTTCATAGGCAATTTGTAGGTTGCCACAGGCAATGTATTACGTATATTAACTGGTGGCTGTAAATTAACCATAAACAGCATCCGTCCTTTTCTCTTTTACATCTACATCTACGTTTATACTCCACAAGCCATCCAACGGTGTGTGGCAGAAGGCACTTTACGTGCCACTCTCATTACCTCCCTTTTCTGTTCCAGTCGCGTACGGTTCGCGGGAAGAACGGCTGCCGGAAAGCCTCCGTGCGCGCTCGAATCTCTCTAATTTTACATTCGTGATCTCCTCGGGAGGTATAAGTAGGGGGAAGCAATATATTCGATACCTCATCCAGAAACGCACCCTCTCGAAACCTGGACAACAAGCTACACCGCGACGCAGAGCGCCTCTCTTGCAGAGTCTGCGAATTGAGTTTACTAAACATCTCCGTAACGCTGTCACGCTTACCAAATAACCCTGTGACGAAACGCGCCGTTCTTCTTTGGATCTTGTCTATCTCCTCTGTCAACCCAACCTGGTACGGATCCCACACTGATGAGCAATACTCAAGTATTGGTCGAACGAGTGTTTTGTAAGCCACCTCCTTTGTTGATGGACTACATTTTCTAAGGAGTCTCCCAATGAATCTCAACCTGGTACCCGCCTTACCAACAATTAATTTTGTATGATCATTCCACTTCAAATCGTTCCGCACGCATACTCCCAGATATTTTACAGAAGTAACTGCTACCAGATCTCTTCATATGTTTCCTCTTAGTAATTTTATACGGGTAACTGTATTCGTCTTTTAATGTATCACAATTAGTTTCTATGATAGTTATCAATTTTAAAAGTCTGCTACATATATTTTACCTAATGTGTTTTTATCAGATTATTACTTTTTTTTTTGCGTGAATGATGACTACATCTAAGTCAACAGTAGCGACACCTAGGGATGATGTAGGCAAATTAGTAGCTACTGTACTTCAGTAGCCAGTTGCAATAATGGCTGTGTGGACAATATTGCCTACTCTGCACCTTATTTTACATATATGTGACGATGCTGTGCTGATTATACTTTCCTCTCTTGACGATGCCATTATGGCGTTATCACTTTAGGACATGGCGTAAGAAAAAGGTACCTTTTACCGTATTTCATCTGTACATTTCCCTGGTTGTATGATAGTATATTGTGATACGTATTGCTGTATTATGTTGAGAGAGACACTGACCTGTAGGTGCATACATTTGTATGAAACCGGTCATTATCTAAAAAATTGATACTGTCATCAAAGAGTGGAATAAAAATCATTTGGCCGGCCGCTGTGGAGGAGCGGTTCTAGGCGCTACAGCCTGGAACCGCGTTGCTGCTACGGTCGCAGGTTCGTATCCTGCCTCGGGCATGGATGTGTGTGATGTCCTTAGGTTGGTTAGGTTTAAGTAGTTCTGAGTTCTAAGGGACTGATGACCTCAGAAGTTTAGTCCCATAGTGCTCGGAGCCATTTTTTTTTTTTTTTTTTTTTTTTACTTTGCCCGTTAGATGAAACGTCGACTCGTCCGAAAAGACGAGACGCTCCGAGAGTCTGCCGTCTGCCATATACTGGAGAATTCAAAAGAAAATTTCGTACTTCCCGTTACTGTGGCTGCAGCTTAAACTGCAACTTCTGAGGCTCCACATACAGCCGTCGCTTCAGAGCACGCCGGTCCGTTGTCTGAGGAAGACGAAGTTTCCGACCAGCTCGTCTTATGGACTTCACAGGTCTCCGTGCAGGCGTATCCCGTGTCGCTCGACATTTTTCCTCAGACGTGTGTGTCACTCATGAATCTGCCTGTGCAGAGGTGTCTTTATCGCTGAATCGACGGAGGAATGCACGTTGCACCTGAACAGTGGATTGAGTTCCCGCAAATTTAAAAAAAAATGTCAAAATAAAAAAAATCTCTTGTGGTGTAGTCTCTACGTTATAACAAACAACGAACCAACCGCGCAGCTGTATCGAAACTTTCAACCTTCTTTTATCCAGTGACATGGGCAATATGTTTCCACCTTCTACAGTTTGTAATAAACATTCGAAATCGGTTCTTTTAAATTTTTAATCACCCGGTACAAGCTGTCACACTGCATTGTCAACTCTCGCGCTTACAGGAACGATAATTCGAAGAAAAGAAAAATTGTCCAAATGGCTCTGAGCACTATGGGAGTTAACATCTGAGGTCAGCAGTCCCATAGAACTTAGAACTACTTAAACCTAACTAACCTAAGGACATCACACACATCCACGCCCGAGGCAGAATACGAACCTGCGACCGTAGCGGTCACGCGGTTCCAGACTGCAGCGCCTAGAACCGCTCGGCCACTCCGGCCGATATGAGCGTAGAAGCGAGTGCACATCGGGTACAGGCTTTTATGGCGACATATTATCTTATGATTTCCACGGATGAAAATCCTCAACACGAGTACTGCGCAGAGGCGGAAGGCAGCTGGTGTTGAGTGGCAGAAACGAACAGCCCTTGGAGTGGAATGTCGACCGCACCCTACTTCATTGCACCCCGACGTGCAGAAGGAAATTCTTCCAATATATGACGATTTACGAATGGATCAATTACTGGAGAGATGTTTAGGCGGCCACACACAAAATGCGAATCAAAGTTTCAATTCCACTGTCTGGCGATTAGCTCCTAAACACTTGCACTGCCGACTGAATGTCGTTGAATTGGCATAGTATTTATCAGTGGGCTTATTCAATGAAGGAAATTGATACCTCCCGATGGTCATGAGCGAGGCAGGAATTGTAGGAGGCACGAAAAAGCTTCAGATATACCGAACAAGTGGTTAACCAGCGCTTGAGCCGGCAGAATCGATGAAGTTCATTGGAGTCGAAGGAAGGTCGGAAAGCACTGCTGGAAGCCCAAAACGAAGCCTTTGTGGAAGAAGGCCTGCAATATGGTGCTGGAATTACAGATTCATCGGTAAGCATTTTGCATTATTGTTAACTTCCTTGAATTTCTACTTTTCGAGAATTTATTTTTGAAACACGTTCATTTCTTTTTTTTGTTTTTGGGGGGGGGGGGGGCATAACTCCCAAAACATTTAAGGCCGTAAGCGCCCGGTATAGAACCATAGGCGTTCATCTCGAAATAACTCTTTTTCACATTTGCGTGCAGTCTAACTCAAAAAGTATAGAAGCGATCATTATGAAAAGTGATATTCTGTATAAAATTCAAAATTTTATTGACTAACTTTTGAGATGATATGATGTTAAAGGTATTTTTCTTTGCATAATTAGAAAAAAAATCGTAAAAATCGAAGTAAATTCCTCCAGCACCTACAAAATTTTTAATTTTCATTATTTTCACTTGCACTGAGGTTCACATTCTTATAAAATGGGTTATTAATGTAAAATCTAAACTTTTCGTTTCAGATGAAAATCGGAATGGCTACACTGCTGCATGCTATTGGAGAACTATACTCGCAACCTTCAGCGGATATCACAGCGTAACTTCGTTACTTTTGCCTGAAATTATTCAAAAAAGATTCACAAAAACTGTTCGAAATATGAATGATATGTCAAAATTTGATTTAATTCTAATAAATTCATTAAAAAAAGTGTCGAACAGCCTCCTAATGTGGTTTCCCCCTTTAATAATTTATTGCTCACAGTTATCCGTTTTTCCGGCCGAAATCTCTCTCTCTCTCTCTCTCTCTCTCTCTCTCTCTCTCTCTCTCTCTTTTTGCGACGTGGTGGCCTTATCTAAGTAATAAAGTAATAATTCGCCCCAAGTTTGTATCTTGTTTACTACAGAAGATACACCGCCTAGCTCGTAACACACCGCCTAGTTCATAATACTACCTCGCGAAACTACAGTTTCGTAATTAATTATGCTTGTTTAATTACGTGACTTTACTTTGGGAGGCGACAATGTGAAACTTGTGGATTCGCGAGGGTGTTTGAGACACACCGTCTGTTTTAAACTAAATGCGTGGTGTGTTGAGGATGCGAGTTTCGGAAATTAGTTTTTAACGTCGTGCACTACTTTCGAACGGTATCTGAGTACAATGGCTGTAATATTTAATGAACGTGCCAACTAACCGGTTGTCTAATAGCACTAGACCCGTTAGACTAGCGTTATTAGACACACTCGTGTCTGGCAGAGCCAAGCTACCTCGACGCAAGCACCTGCGCCGATTACGACGACCGCCTTGTCCTGTACTGAACGCTAATTGGAAACGCGAAGGGTATACGAAACACAGCGGCGGTAATTATATTCCTCAAGATGAAGCGATTAAGTCCGAGGCGTCGCGGCCGACCTATCCGGGATTGCGTGCAAACGCTTCTCGTAATTATTGCAATCTCCTTCGCGTAATTCGTCAAATGCCGTGACGCTCAGCCTAATTGCTCATGATGAAACAATGACGATTTCTGGTGCGTAGGCAGTGCGTAACAGAGAGAGAGAGAGAGAGAGAGAGAGAGAGACACAGAGAGAGAGAGAGAGAGAGAGAGAGACACAGAGAGAGAGAGACACAGAGAGAGAGAGACACAGAGAGAGAGAGACACAGAGAGAGAGAGACACAGAGAGAGAGAGAGAGACACACACACACACACACAGAGAGAGAGAGAGAGAGAGAGAGAGAGAGAGAGAGAGAGAGAGAGAACGAATGAATCATAGTGCTGAACAGTTAACTATCCGCAACGAACCGTAAAACAGAACGTGGATTATTCGCTGACGTCACGGGATAGTCACGGGGTAGTCACGGGGTAGTGATTCGCATATACAGGGTGGTCCATTGATAGCGACCGGGCCAAAATCTCACTAAATAAGAATCAAACGAAAAAACTACAAAGAACGTAACTTGTCTAGCTTGAACGGGGAAACGAGGTGGCGCTATGGTTGGCCCGCTAGATAATGATGTCATAGGTCAAACGGAAATCAACTGCGTTTTTCTAAATAGGATCCCCCATTTTTTATTACATATTCGTGTAGTTCGTAAAGAAATATGAATGTTTTAGTTGGACCACTTTTTTCGCTTTGTGATAGATGGCGCTGTAATAGTCACAAACGTATAAGTACGTGGTATCACGTAACATTCCGCCAGTGCGGAAGGTATTTGCTTCGTGATACATTACCCGTGTTAAAATGGACCGTTTACCAACTGCGGAAAAGGTCGATATCGTGTTGATGTATGGCTATTGTGATCAAAATGCCCATCGGGCGTGTGCTATGTATGCTGCTCGGTATCCTGGACGACATCATCCAAGTGTCCGGACCGTTAGCCGGAGACTTACGTTATTTAAGGAAACAGGAAGTGTTCAGCCACATGCGAAACGTCAGCCACGACCTGCAACAAATGATGATGCCCAAGTAGGTGTTTTAGCTGCTGTCGCGGCTAATCCGAACATCAGTAGCAGACAAATTGCGGGAGAATCGGGAATCTCAAAAACGTCGGTGTTGAGAATGCTACATCAACATCGATTGCACCCGTACCATATTTCTATGCACCAGGAATTGCATGGCGACGACTTTGAACGTCGTGTACAGTTCTGCCACAGGGCACAAGAGAAATTACGGGACGATGATAGATTCTATTTAGCGACGAAGCGTCATTCACCAACAGCGGTAACGTAAACCGGCATAATATGCACTATTGGACAACGGAAAATCCACGATGGCTGTGACAAGTGAAACGTCAACGACCTTGGCGCGTTAATGTATGGTGCGGCATTATGGGAGGAAGGATAATTGGCCCCCGTTTTATCGATGGCTGTCTAAATGGTGCAATGTATGCTGATTTCCTACGTAGTGTTCTACCCATGTTACTACAAGGTGTTTCACTCCACGACATGAGGGGGTGTCCGGCACACAGCTCGCGTGCGGTTGAAGCGGTATTGAGTATCATATTTCATGACAGGTGGATTAGTCGTCGAAGCACCATACCCTGGCCCTCACGTTCACCGGATCTGACGTCCCCGGATTTCTTTCTGTGGGGAAAGGATATTTGCTATCGTGATCCACCGACAACGCCTGACAAAATGCGTCAGCGCATGTTCGAACATTACGGAAGGCGAACTACTCGCTGTTGAGAGGAATGTCGTTACACGTATTGCCAAATGCACTCAGGTTGACGGACATAATTTTGAGCATTTTTTGCATTAATGTGGTATTTACAGCTATCACGCTGCAAGAGTATGCGTTCTCAGAAATGATAGGTTCACAAAGGTACATGTATCACATTGGAACAACCGAAATAAAATGTTCAAACGTACCTACGTTCTGTATTTTAAATTAAAAAACCTACCTGTTATCTACTGTTCGTCTAAAATTGTGAGCCATTTGCTTGTGACTATTACACCGCCACCTACCAGTAAGCGAAAAAAGTGGTCCAACTGAAACATTCATATTTCTTTACGTACTACACGAATATGTAATACAAATGGGCGTTCCTATTTAGAAAAAAAAAAAAAAACCGCACTTGATATCCGTTTGAACTATGGCAGCGCCATCTAGCGGACCAACCATAGCGCCATCTGGTTTCCCCCTTCAAGCTAGACAAGTTTCGTTCTTTGTAGTTTTTTCGTTTGACGGGTATTTCTTGAGATATTTCGCCCGGTCACCATCAGTGGACCACCCTGTACAGAGGGCCTGCGACGTGAAGCACCCTATGATGTTAGTATGTCAGCAGCCTTTTACTGTGATTTTTAACGTCGCTCTTGTGCCCGCCTTCAATTTCCGTCTTTGCTGCTTCGTTGGACAGACTGCACAGTAGGGTACAGAAAAGTGCATCCTTGCCTTAGGACGGTTTTTAATCGTAGCACATCTCGTGATGTTGTAATGTCTCTTGCAGCGATCTCTCCGCGATATTTTCAGAAATTTTATAAATTATATAACTCAGTACATATCTCGAAATTTCTCTTCTTATCTTTCCGATTGTCAACGCAAAGTAGTTTTAAGCCCAATTATTCCTTGGAGCGTCCATTTACTCCATGGAATAGCTTCTGTGCTATCTATGTTTTCTCTTAGGAAAAGAATGAAGGAATTCTTGCCGATTAGTCGTCAAAGGAGGAGGATGTATATGTATGAGATTCTGTATGAGAAGGAATTTAATACATGAACTAAACTAAAGTAAGTGTGTTCGCGTATTATTGAACTATTATTGACAGTGTCTGCTTACTGAAAGTATTTGTAAGGAGTGTAGCCATGTATGGAAGTGAAAGATGGACGATAAATAGTTTGGACAAGAAGAGGATAGAAGCTTTCGAAATGTAGTGCTACAGAAGAATGCTGAAGATTAGATGGGTAGATCACATGACCAATGAGGAAGTATTGAATAGGATTGGGGAGAAGAGAAGGTTGTGTCACAACTTGACTAGAAGAAGGGATCGGTTGGTAGGACATGTTTTGAGGCATCAAGGGATCACCAATTTAGCATTGGAGGGCAGCGTGGAGGGTAAAAATCGTAGAGGGAGACCAAGAGATGAGTACACTAAGGAGATTCAGAAGGATGTAGGTTGCAGTAGGTACTGGGAGATGAAGCAGCTTGCACAGGATAGAGTAGCATGGAGAGCTGCATCAAACCAGTCTTAGGACTGAAGACAACAACAACAACAACAACAACAACAACAACAGCTTACTACAATGTGTTGCACGGGATCAGTGGGCAACGTCTGATTTACACTGGACGAAGCTGCCGTTTTGTATGCTCAAGATATCCAGTTACTTCAAATAAATAGTCTAACACGGTCTTACCCATGTGATCACCGAAAGTTAATAATTATTACAAATGTTTTCAGGAGATAGACTGATAATTTTTGTCGCACCGAGACTTCGAAATTGCTTCACTGCCTTATGGAATTTAAATTAAGCTCGATTTAATCAGGATAGAACAGTACTGAACTGTGTGAATGTGGTAAGTCTGCTTTGTGAACGAAAATTCATACGCGTGTTTTTACTATCCTGATCAGTGAAGCTAAATCAGGCCGGTGTGAGAGAGCTTTTTAAATTTTAGATTCCACAAAAAATAAAAATATTAAAATGTGATAGGCCGCAGTCAGCTAGGGGCCACGTTCATCTGCTGCCAGAATTCACGCGCTGTGCTATGATCCGCTCCGGTGGTGCTCCTGTTCCAAGTTTGCCAGATGGCTGGGAAGCAGCTGTAGCGGTGATCCGTGCGCGCTGTGGCAGGTTTAGGCGGCGGTGCCGTGCGGTGAAAAGCGGGCCGTTCACAGTGCGTAGCCAGCGCGAGAGTGCGTAGCGGTGCGTGTCTGCTGCCGCCGCCGCCGGCGCACAAACACGTACGCAGCGACTGCCTACCATTGCCCAGGGCGCGAACGCCGGAAGTTCCTGTCGCTAAGGCCACAGTCCGGAGTCCTCTACTGATGCAGAAGACTGCCTGGCGCTCCCCCAACATGCGATACACGCCCTCTGCTTTTTCTTAGCCCGTTTACATCACTAGCTAACCAGGCAATGCTTCGCTACTGCTTAAACACCTGTGGGAGTCGGGCAGAACAGCATACGTGTACGTAATGCTTCGTTAGCTCTGTGACAAGGAGACGCTGTGCTTACAGGGATGAGAGCGGAGTTTGGCCGAAGTCGGAACGTTTCGTAGGCGCTGTAGGGACGCTACCGAAACTCACCTGTGGAGATCCGTCGCGTGCGGGAGGACTGCCACACACGTAGCAACAGCTGGAGCGCTAACCTTGACCGCTGCGTCGGTCGCCTTATCTCGCACGGCGCTTATCGTCGGATCAGATTACCGCCGATACGTATGCAGTCGCGGTGAAGAATGGCGCAGCCCGCTAAGTAACTGCAAGGGCAGAGCAACTGCTCGAAATTGCTACTTCGTTGGAAGCAGGCGCTGTGGGGCAGAGAGAACATTTGCTCCTTCGCCTCAACATTCTAATGGCGGTCCGATCATGCAAAGTGTACATAAGCTTACGTGACAAACTTTGTTGTTTTATCGTCTTGCGGTGAGATGTGCGCAAGAAAATGTAATGAGTTAGTGGACCTGCATCAGACTGAGAAACTTTCATAAGCTGAGAGTTGCACAGCACGAAAGGGACACATCAGCTTCTAGGAGAGAGACAAATCTTTCAGGAAACAGACTAAGTTGGGAGACAAGTACAACCGACTCGTGGGAACTGCAGCTAAGGGACCAGTACATGTTGCCAGGGGTCGAAATGGTTCAAATGGCTCTGAGCAGTATGCGACTTAACATGTGAGGTCATCAGTCCCCTAGAACTTAGAACTACTTGAACCTAACTAACCTAAGGACATCACACACATCCATGCCCGACGCAGGATTCGAACCTGCGACTGTAGCAGTCGCACGGTTCCAGACTGATGCGTCTAGAACCGCACAGTCACGATGGCCGGCTGTTGCCAGGGCAACAGCTGTTTGTGAGGTGATTTCCAGCTGGAATGCCTATAGAGATATCGGACAATATCAGGATGACGTGTTTGGCGGTGGGGCAGTAGCATCTTAACATATATATGACACAGAAGGCTATGTGCAGCTAGACATCAGAATCTATAAGCCTCCATCCAACTGTGCACATCGAATGGATGAAAAAGACCAAGAACATGAGCAAGAAGAAGATGTAGAGCGAGAGGAAGAATCACGAAGAGGAAGAATCACGAAGAGGAAGAATCACGAAGAGGAAGAATCACGAAGAGGAAGAATCACGAAGAGGAAGAATCACGAAGAGGAAGAATCACGAAGAGGAAGAATCACGAAGAGGAAGAATCACGAAGAGGAAGAATCACGAAGAGGAAGAATCACGAAGAGGAAGAATCACGAAGAGGAAGAATCACGAAGAGGAAGAATCACGAAGAGGAAGAATCACGAAGAGGAAGAATCACGAAGAGGAAGAATCACGAAGAGGAAGAATCACGAAGAGGAAGAATCACGAAGAGGAAGAATCACGAAGAGGAAGAATCACGAAGAGGAAGAATCACGAAGAGGAAGAATCACGAAGAGGAAGAATCACGAAGAGGAAGAATCACGAAGAGGAAGAATCACGAAGAGGAAGAATCACGAAGAGGAAGAATCACGAAGAGGAAGAATCACGAAGAGGAAGAATCACGAAGAGGAAGAATCACGAAGAGGAAGAATCACGAAGAGGAAGAATCACGAAGAGGAAGAATCACGAAGAGGAAGAATCACGAAGAGGAAGAATCACGAAGAGGAAGAATCACGAAGAGGAAGAATCACGAAGAGGAAGAATCACGAAGAGGAAGAATCACGAAGAGGAAGAATCACGAAGAGGAAGAATCACGAAGAGGAAGAATCACGAAGAGGAAGAATCACGAAGAGGAAGAATCACGAAGAGGAAGAATCACGAAGAGGAAGAATCACGAAGAGGAAGAATCACGAAGAGGAAGAATCACGAAGAGGAAGAATCACGAAGAGGAAGAATCACGAAGAGGAAGACGATGAAAAAGATCGGAGAAAAGAGTAAAAGAAGATGTAAAAGCCAAGAATGGATGATTGGCAAGATCATGTAAAAGATGGGGAAGAATAAATGGGAAGATCACGAAAAATGGGGGGGAAGGGCGGGCAAAGGGCAGAAGCGAAAAAGGGGCGGGCAAAGGGCAGAGGCGAAAAAGGGAGGGGCGGGCAAAGGGCAGAGGCGAAAAGGGGAGGGGCGGGCAAAGGGCAGAGGCGAAAAAGGGAGGGGCGGGCGAAGGGCAGAGGCGAAAAAGGGAGGGGCGGGCGAAGGGCAGAGGCGAAAAAGGGAGGGGCGGGCAAAGGGCAGAGGCGAAAAAGGGAGGGGCGGGCGAAGGGCAGAGGCGAAAAAGGGAGGGGCGGGCAAAGGGCAGAGGCGAAAAAGGGAGGGGCGGGCAAAGGGCAGAGGCGAAAAAGGGAGGGGCGGGCAAAGGGCACAGGCGAAAAAGGGAGGGGCGGGCGAAGGGCAGAGGCGAAAAAGGGAGGGGCGGGCAAAGGGCAGAGGCGAAAAAGGGAGGGGCGGGCAAAGGGCAGAGGCGAAAAAGGGAGGGGCGGGCAAAGGGCAGAGGCGAAAAAGGGAGGGGCGGGCAAAGGGCAGAGGCGAAAAAGGGAGGGGCGGGCGAAGGGCAGAGGCGAAAAAGGGAGGGGCGGGCGAAGGGCAGAGGCGAAAAAGGGAGGGGCGGGCAAAGGGCAGAGGCGAAAAAGGGAGGGGCGGGCGAAGGGCAGAGGCGAAAAAGGGAGGGGCGGGCGAAGGGCAGAGGCGAAAAAGGGAGGGGCGGGCGAAGGGCAGAGGCGAAAAAGGGAGGGGCGGGCGAAGGGCAGAGGCGAAAAAGGGAGGGGCGGGCAAAGGGCAGAGGCGAAAAAGGGAGGGGCGGGCGAAGGGCAGAGGCGAAAAACGGGCGGGCAAAGGGCAGAGACAATGGTCGTACCTATGAGGTATGAGCTAGATTTATGCGAGACTGTAATCTAGGCCTGACCGGCTAACGAGTTTCTACCGTTTCTAGCTAGCTAGCATCCCATTACGCGCTGATGGCATTCTCGGAACCGCTGCCATTATCGCGTTAGGGCGGCGCGGCAACTCTGCAGAATGCGAAGACGCCGGCGCTCGTATTCTGCCGACCTGACGAGTTTCGCGTCGCTACCACGTCTGCAGGCGGACCGCATCGAAGGCGGTGTTTCGAGAAATGTTTTCGGCGCCTCTTTTGCCTTGCGTACCGTCATTCTGGCCCCCAACAACAGGGCCCTGATAACGGAGATATCTCAGAAACCGTATTGCAACTACAGTCCAAACGCAAGATATTGTAGCTCTTTGGCGAATCTCCCTGCCCACAAACTGAACTGCGTAATGAATTAGGACGTGAAATTAATAACACTGTGTCCATGGTAACCGAAACTGAAGAAGTGAGGTACGGGACAAGCCCTGAACGCCTGGAGACTCCTGGGAGCAGGCGTTTCTCGTGTGGGGGAGTAACAGCGTCACTGAGCTGTCTCTCAAATCCAGCTGCCTCACTGTGAGCAGCAAGAAACCGAATCCAAGGCTTTGAAATGCCTAGCTCAAAGCTAGCGACGTTACAGATGTCTACTTCTGGTCACTACGGCTGTCCGAGGACGGCAGTCGCTTTAATCATTGCTGCTACTGCTGCTCTGTCGTGTATACTGATTCATTTATTTGTTCATTCCTGCACTCGTTCATTCATGTCTTTGTTCTCGGTTACAAAGTGGCGCCCTACAAATCTTATTACATTTATGGCTCAATGGCTGTAGTGTGCATGAAAGGGGGAAACGTTGTTACCAAAAATAATGGAAAGCTTTTGCTCGACTTACTTCAAATTTCTATAAACTACTCAAACATTTTGACGGACATATGTTATAAATATTAATGTAAACAGGGTGTTTCACAATTTATGTTACTTCTAGAGGTTGTTTAGCGCACTTACTAGATGAAGGTTTATGTATTAACCATGTCCGGAAACGACCTTAAAGTTACATGCGCCGGTGCTTATACACTGTGGCTCTGTGATGGTCACTCTGATACCTCTGACAGTGGAGTGCATCTACAGGTACCGTTGTTGCTAAAAAACGTACGATATGCAATTTCCAGAGGTGTTAGTATGGAAGAAGACAAGAAAAACATCCAGTATACATAGGCTCTAAAATGCACACCTGAAGACCTATCGGAACTTGCTCATCTTCGCTACCATGGACACCCCCCCCACCCCTCCCCCCATTGAACAAGTGCTCATAGCTATTAAGGTATGCAATTTGGTGCTCACATTTAGTAGAAAGATTTTCTTGTTTTGAAACTTATTACCATCTCTGAAAGTTGTCTTGCCTATAATCTTAGCAACAACAGTGGCGGTACATGTATTCCAATGTCCGAGATATAAGAGCGATATTCGTTTCGGATTCTCGTTACCGGTACAGGAACCCTTACCTCATATTAATACGTTTATCCCTCTCCATCATCCTAGGAAGTTTGTATTATCATCACGGGATCACCCTGTACAAACATACACTGTGAGATCAAAACTATCCGGACATATCTAAACACATACATTTTTCCTACAGCTCCACTGCACTGCCACCTACTGGCAGACACTCCATATCAGCGACGTCAGTAATCATTAAACGCAGTGGGAGAGCAGAATGGGGCGCTCCACAAAACTCACGTACTTCGAACGCTGATTGGGTGTCACTTGAGTCATACGTCTGTACGTGCGATTTCCACACTCCTAAACATCCGTAGGTCCACTGTTTCCGATGTGACGGTGAAGTGGAAACGTGAAGGGACACGTACAGCACAAAAGCGTACAGGCCGACCTCGTCTGTTGACTGACAGAGACCGCCGACGGTTGAAGAGGGTCGTAATGTGTAACAGGCAGGCATCTAATCAGACCATCGCACAGGACTTCCAGACTGCATCACGACAGTTAGGTGGGAGGGGAGAAAACTTGGATTTGATGGTCGAGCTGCTGCTCATAAGCCACACACCACGCCGATAAATGCCAAACGACGCCTCGCTCGGTGTAATGAGCGTAAACATTGGTCGATTGAACAGTGGGAAACGTCGTATGGAGTGACGAATCACGGTACACAATGTGGTGATCCGAAGACAGGCTGTGGGGTATGGCGAATGCCTGGTGAACCTCTGCCAGCCTATGTAGTGTCAACAGTAAGATTCCGAGGCGGTGGTGTTATGGTGTGGTCGTATTTTTCGTGGAGGGGTTGCAAAACGTTTTGTTGTGTGTGGCACTATCCCAGCACAGGCCTACATTGATGTTTTAAGCTCATTCTCGCTTCCCACTGTTGAAGAGCAGTTTCCGGGATTCCGACTGCATGTTCAACACGGACTGTGGCGGAGTCGTTACACGACAATAACATCCCAGTAATGAACTGGCCTGCACAGAACACCTTTGGGATATTTTGGAACGCCGACTTCGTTCCAGGCCTCACCGATCAAAATCTATACTTCTCAGTCCAGCACTCCGTGAAGAATGGGCTGCCTTTCTCCGAGAAACCTTCCAGTACCTGATTGAACGTATGCCTGCGAGAGTGGAAGCTGTCATCAAGGCTAAGGGTGGGCCAACAACATAGTGAATTCCAGCATTACCGATGGAAAGGGCCACGAACTTTTAAGTCATTTTCAGCCAGGTGTCCGGATACTTTTGATCACACAGTATACATGTACAAGCGCCGGCACCTGCAACTTTGACGCTCTGTAGCTTCGTTCGATGAAGTTTCCGGACGCGGTTTGCTATGTAAAACGTTATCTAGTAAGTCCTCCCTACAACCTATAGAAGTGCGTAACATTATTTGTTAGAGACTCTGTGTAATACATTTCTACACAGACACACACAATGGCAGGTTTCTAATGGATTCATAGCTCTACGTCCAGGCTTGAAATGATGACAGAAGCTTCTGCAGACACACTGACCAGCTTCGATTGTTGCTTTGAGCGCTTTGAGGCACTTGAGTGATGCACGTTTTTTTCGGAAATGTCTCATTATTCCAGAATGAGATTTTCACTCTGCAGCGGAGTGTGCGCTGATATGAAACTTCCTGGCAGATTAAAACTGTGCGCCCGACCGAGACTCGAACTCGGGACCTTTGCTCTACGGATACTGGCAGAAGTAAAGCTGTGAGTACCGGACGTGAGTCGTGCTTCGGTAGCTCAGTTGGTAGAGCACTTGCCCGCGAAAGGCAAGGGTCCCGAGTTCGAGTCTCGGTCGGGCACACAGTTTTAATCTGCCAGGAAGTTTCGTCATCATTATTGCTCGATCATTCAGATGGCCACCTACGGCTAGTCAAGACGCAGTTTTCGTAAGGCAAGCTTTCCCACCATGTCGGGTGTTTCAAAGTGTGCCACGGGTTTTCGTGTTCAGCCAGATGCAACTGATTTCACCATTACCCGTGCCTCATACTACTACTCGCAAATACTAACAGGTCGTATTGTTACGCTGTCGTGTGCTGCCGTCATTGGTCCAGTCGACGTTTTCGTCGTCGGCGTCACAACACGAGAAGATACGACTACGCTAATCAAATACCTGTTTCCGCTGACAGCATCGATTCCACTGCGAACTGAATCCTCTCTCAGCATCGCCACTGGCGCCGCTTCGGACATGGCCAGCGTTCCTTACCTGGAACAAAACGAAACACAAATACAGTCTTTCTCCTCTCAATACAACTCTTTGCTCTGAAGCCTAGATTACGAAATTTTCTCAGCACCCAATACAGACTTCCTGAAAAGGCGTGGAACGGTAAGGACGGTATCTTCAACGACGAATACAGATTTAAGGGTATCAAATCTCTTCTGGGGATATTTCTGTCGAGTTTAGCCTTGTACAGAAGTTAAGTGGGACAATAAGCATTTCGTCCAAGCTGAGATTAGAAGACTCTTAAGCTACAGAATACTGAAGGTTAGATGCGTAAATCAGACAGTTATAGACAACAACATACCCAACAACAACAACAACAACAACAACATACCCAACAACAACAACATACCCAACAACAACAACATACCCAACAACAACAACATACCCAACAACAACAACATACCCAACAACAACAACATACCCAACAACAACAACATACCCAACAACAACAACATACCCAACAACAACAACATACCCAACAACAACAACATACCCAACAACAACATACCCAACAACAAAGACCAAAATCAAGTTCCACATAGGCATTGTTGTTAAAGTGCGACGGTTGTTGACATTCGGGGTGATAAATACGAGGGTCGGTCAAAAAGTAATGCCTCCCATTTTTTTCTACTTAAAAAAATTAAGTTAAGTGAAAAATTTGAATTTGGCGCCATTCCTCAAACCTCCTTCTGCAATCCACTGCAGTAGTAACTTTCTGTGTCAACAGGTGGCAGCACAGCAGAAGTTTGTAAGATGGCCGACATCGATGTTCATTTGAGACAGCGTTGTGTGATTGAATTCTTGAATGCAGAAGGTGAAACGCCCATACGCATTCATGAAAGACTGACAAAGGTGTATGGTGTGACAGTGGATGTCAGCACTGTTAGACGATGGGTTCGTCGTTGTAAGGAAGCTGAAGGGCAAACACCGTTGACTGACGAAAAGCGGAGCGGCAGGCCGGTGAGTGCAGTGACTCCACACAACATTCAGCAAGTTGATGACATCATTCGTGGTGACCGTCGGGTGACTGCAGATGAAGTGTGTCGCATTATTTCTCTTAGTAAAGGCAGTGTGATCACGATTATTAAACAATTGGGGTACTCAAAAGTTTGTGCACGGTGGGTTCTAAGAATGTTAACCGATCAGAATAAAGAGGCAAGGAAAACAATAGCCTCCCAACACTTGCAGCGCTTCCGTTTGGAGGGAGATGAGTTTCTGAAAAAAATTGTGACCGGGGACGAAACATGGGTGCATTTTTTTGAACCCGAATCAAAGAGGCAGTCAATGGAGTGGCGTCACACAAGCTCGCCGAGGAAGAAAAAATTCAAAACTGTGCGATCGGCAGGGAAAGTTATGGCAACAGTTTTCTGGGATACAGAGGGTGTGATTCTGGTTGATTTTTTGGAGCAGGGATGCACAATAAATTCTGTTCAATACGTCACAACCCTCAAACTTAAAGCACGTCTTCAGCGAGTTCGCCCAACAAAATCAATGGCAGATGTTCTTCTTTTGCATGACAATGCAAGACCACACACCAGTCGTCACACCTCTGACGAGATTGTCAAAATTGGATGGGAAGTTTTGCCTCATCCCCCATACAGCCCTGACCTGGCACCATCAGACTTCCATCTGTTCGGGCCACTAAAAGAAGCTCATCGTGGGATTCATTTTGAAGATGAGGAGGCCGTCAAAACATCCGTGCGTCAATGGCTTAGGAAGCAGAGCTGTGATTTTTACCGTGCTGGGATACATGCCCTTGTTCAAAGATGGACCAAAACTGTAGAGATGGGCGGAGATTACATTGAAAAATGACAAAATGATCCTCAATGTTGTGGTTTTCAACCTATGTAATTGCATTTAAATTTCCTGACAATTAAACGTAGAAAAAAAATAGGAGGCATTACTTTTTGACTGACCCTCGTATTAAACAATATAGAAAACAAAACGTAAATTAGTTACAAACTACGGCGTGCACACACTTTACTCAACATACAAACGTTACTACTTATATTCGGATTTAGGCTATGACATGTTCGATATGCCTGCCATCATTGGCGATGATGTGTCGCAAACGAACAGCAGGATTCTGTATGACCCGCTGAATGGCTGTTTTCAGTTCAGCAACGGTTCTGGGGTTACTGTTGTACACCTCGTCTTTAATACAGCCCCCCAAAAAAATAAGCCTCATGTGTTGAGATCTGGAGAATATGGCGGCCAGTCGACTCCCATTCCAGTGAACTGTGGTCCCCAAAGAGCTCCTCCAGGACATAAAACTCTCTCCTGCTTCGATGGGGTCGCGCCCCGTCTTGCATGAACCACACCTTGTCGGAATCAGTGTCGCTTTGGATAATGGGGATGAGATGATCTTCCAAAACCTGCACGTACCTTTCGTTAGCCACCGTGCCATCGACGGATATCGCGCCGATTATCCCGTGACTGGACATTGCAGACCACACCGTGCCCCGTTGAGGGTGAAGAGACTTCTCGATCGCGAAATGCGGTTTCTCAGTCCCCCCAAATGCGCCCGTTTTGCTTTTTGACTAACCCATCCACAAGAAAGTGGGCTTCCTCGCTACGCAAAACCAACCGTGCAGTTTGAACGTCCTAAGGCAAACCGTTCGGACGTTACGACGATTTCATTACACGCAGTTCAGTAACTGTCAACCTTCAGCTACACCGGCAGGTAACCGTTCCACAGTGCTGTTAACAGAACTCACCGTTATAAGCCAGCAGTTGCTGAACACCTGACACTCTGCCTTTTCTCTTTTATTGGGCTCTGCACTTCACAACTCAGCCATTAAAAAAAGTGACGAACGCAACAGCTCACCCACTGCCAGCGCCAGTCTTTTCCATGCGTTGCGTTCTCTCCAGCATCGCGCACGCTTGTTTTCCACACTCGTTTCGCATACATTCTAAGGCGTTTGGTGGTTGCAGCGGGTCGTCACGCAGAGCCCCACGATGTTTCGATAGGCCACCAGCCAGTCATCCTCAGGTGTGCCATCCAAGACTGGGCAAGAGTTGCCGCGTCCCTCAACTTACTGGCACGCTCCGTCTATTCCGCGCATGCCAGGAGATCGCAGACCAACGTGTTTAAATTTCACATATTCGCTATACCTCAGTCATGTCTGAATTAAACTTCGACCATCAGTTATTTTGCTCCCCAAATACCAAAAATCATCTACTACTTCACGCGTCTCATTTGCTAATGTAATTGCCTCACCATCACATGATTTAATTCGACTACATTCCATTATGGTCGTTTTGCTTTTGTTGTTCTACATCTTATATCCTCCTTTCAAGACCCTGTCCATTCCGTTGAACTGCTCTTCCAGGTCCTTTGCTGTCTCCGACAGAATTACAATGTCGTCCGCAAACCTCGAACTTTTTATTTATTACTCCAAACTTTTCTTTCGTTTCCTTCACTGCTTGCTCAATATACAGATTGGATAATACAGGGGTAGGCTACAACCCTGTCTCACTTCCTTATCAACCACTGCCCCTCGACTCTTGTAACTGCCTTCTGGTTTCGGTACTACAGGGTAATACAGGTGTCTTTATATGTGGTACTAGCATAATATGTTCCGATATGAGTGTGTAGGTTGTGTTCTCTCTGCATCGAACAGTCTCCCGAAAAACTCGTCACAAACTTTACCATCTGTTTTGTGCACAGCCGTAGCTGCACCGGTAAGAAGTGGACTGAGCCTCTCAGTATAGACTACCCATTCTGTGTCCACTCTGCTGTCACTCCCTCTTGATTCTTGACGTGTTCTGGGGCTCTGAAGTGGTTTACACCGACGGCTCGATGGCTGATGGTCATGTTGGCTTCACCTACGCCCAGAGTGGCCATATTGAACAGCATTCCTTGCCCAATGGCTGCAGTATATTCACTGCACAGCTGGTGGCCAAATCTCGTACACTTCAGTACATCCGTTCATGTACATCCGTTGTGTGACGCATCCACAATTTATCACCTGTCCTGCTGCCGAGGACAAAGTATGCATTAATGGCTTGCTCCCGCCACATGTACTTGTAACAGCTATAATAATTATTCTGCAAATGACGTAAATACTAATATAGTGTTGTTCATTGCACTGTCCTGAGTCACCGATAAAAATGTCTGCACTCATACTCACGACTACAGACTGCACTCAGAACGGCGGAGTCTTGGCCGGTGAAATGGCGTCTTAGAGCAAACGTCGACAAGTGGGGGGCCGTTCTGTTCACTAGAAGACCGAAGCAACTGCGCAAACGTCAGCACTGCAACCCAGTAACACTACACACACGCCCAATACGTTTCCGCGAGAGGGTCAAATACCTTGGTGTCTGGCTGGACCGAAAACTACTCTGGGGGGTCCACATCCAACACGTGACCAACAAAGCTAACGCGAGGATCGAGCAACTCTACCCTATGAAACTTCCTGGTAGACAAAGCTGTGAGTACCGGGCGTGAGTCGTGCTTCGGTAGCTCAGATGGTAGAGCACTTGCCCGCGAAAGGCAAAGGTCCCGAGTTCGAGTCTCGGTCGGGCACACAGTTTTAATCTGCCAGGAAGTTTCATAGGGTAGAAGGAAGTCGTTTCTGAAAGTATTTGCTTGGAGTGTAGCCATGTATGGAAGTGAAACGTGGATGATAAATAATTTGGACAAGAAGAGAATAGAAGCTTTCGAAATGTGGTGCTCCAGAAGAATGCAGAAGATAAGGTGGATAGATCACATAACTAATGAGGAGGTATTGAATAGGATTGGGGAGAAGAAACGTTTGTGGCACAACTCGGCCAGAAGAAGGCATCGGATGGTAGGACATGTTCTGAGGCATCAAGGGATCACAAATTTAGTATTGGAGGGCAGCGTGGAGGGTAAAAATCGCAGAGAGAGACCAAGAGATGGATACACTAAGCAGGTAGGCGACGAGACACTGGCAGAAGTAAAGCTGTGAGTACCGGGCGTGAGTCGTGCTTCGGTAGCTCAGATGGTAGAGCACTTGCCCGCGAAAGGCAAAGGTCCCGAGTTCGAGTCTTGGTCGGGCACACAGTTTTAATCTGCCAGGGAGTTTCATATCAGCGCACACTCCGCTGCAGAGTGAAAATCTCATTCTGGAACTCTGCCCTATGCTTAACAGGCGTAGCACACTGAACAGGAGGGTGTCCAGGTCCACGTACATGACACTTATCAGACCTCTGATGACGTACGCAGCCCCTGTCTGGGAATACGCTGCGCCAACTCGCCTGCGCCGTCTCCAGCTCATACAGAACAAAGTGCTCGAAATCGTAAGCAACGCTACGCGCTACACACGCATCGCGGACCTTCACCGGGAATACCGGCTAGACACCATCTTGCAGGTATTCCAAAAACTCTCCACACGACTGTACAACACCACGAGACACTCGCGCAACCCGTTTATCCTTTCTCTGGGTAACTACGACCACAACCATAGATGGAACCGTAACAGACCAAAGACATTACTGGCTAGGAACTAAACATCTATGGTCCATAGAACGCTAACACGACAGCACTGGCGAGCCCCTGCAACACAGTTATTACTGGAAACCCAGATGTGCGACCAGCCGAAAAACAGGCAACCGCAGGGAAACAGTACTGTACACAGCACGCAAACCAGCCCCACACACACCCCACACCGTCTGTGAGCCGATCTATGACCGACCGCCCACTAATCTACAACGACCTTGAAGTGTTGCAGGGACGCAGCAGCTGCAGCAAGAACCGCAACAAGCTCCAACAACGACAAAGGTAACGATCCACGATACCTCGAACACAACCAGACCTTGCATGCACTGTCGCAGATAGCAAGCCGCTACTGCCCTTACTACCCGTCCTACAGTGGCAGATGTTTTTTTTCCCTTGGCTCTTGCCTTGGCACTTTTTTTCCTCTGCCCTTACAACCGCTACCCTTCTATCTCCCGATGGACCATGTTAATGAGTAATCTTACCCAGGCGCATGGACAACATCACAGCCCGAATCCTGTGACGCCTGATTCAAAAAAACTAACATGTTTACGGAGGTGACAGTGGAACTTTTGGTTTGGTCACCACGTTGGTGTGGGCGTGGAGGGGCCCCATGTTTACGGAGGTGACAGTAGAACTTTTGGTTTGGTCACCACGTTGGTGTGGGCGTGGAGGGGCCCCATCCTTTATTACCTGTTAGACACACACACACACACACACACACACACACACACACACACACACACACACATACTCTACCAGAATTTATCAAGTAGCCTGTGACAAGTCACATGTATATTTCATTTTCCACTAATCGTATTTTATTGACATTACATTCTTCATCTGTGGTTTAACATAGTAGGAGTAACTCCAGTCGTCAGAATGACGTCAAATTGCAGCGGAATATTGTCGGAAGAGGAGGAGGAAAACGTACGGCAGAAGAAAAAAAAAATAATGTGAAAATTGATCAATAGATGGCGCTGTATGTGTCAGAATACGTAAATGAAAATACCCGCCACGTGCATGACGCACTGTAATTTGTATTAACACGCCGGGTACACGCCTTTTGCTCCTTTCGCGTCTGCCGACGTTCGCCATGACTGTCTCAAACGCAGGATCGCGCGCTCTGCTTGTCAAGCTGTACTACAAGAATTATGGCTGTGCACGCGTCGCTCTGCAGAAGTTCCTAACACTGAAGGGTTTAAAGAAAGGGCGTTGGTCCGATGGCTGCCGTAGGTCTGGAGAAAATGATTCGAAAAAACGGGATATTTCGGTGTGCAACCTGGTAGAGGCAGGAAACGAATGGATTTGACGTCAGTGTAAGCTGTGGCCACAGCAATGCAAGAGGAGACGAGTGGTGGAGTGCACGGAGAATTGCCCGAACATTGGACATACCCGTTGAGCACGGGGCGTAAAATCCTACGAAACATCCGTCTTTGCTATCCATTCAAAATTACCCCTGTGCACGAGTTGCTTCCTGTTGACCTGCCGGCAAGAGAGAGACCTTAGCTCTAGAATTTGTCGCTCGCGTGTAAGTGGACAATGATGGCCGTGGAAGATTTTGTGGACAGATGAAGCCCACTTCCATCTGACACGATATGTCCATACGCAGAATTGTCGAATATGGGCAGCGGAAAATCCACACACAGATCAACCAGTACCACTTCATCCTGAAAATGTCACTGTGTGTGCGGGTTTACGGCCATCATTTATCATAAGGCCGGATGTTTTCGAAGACAGACGTGCTTCCTGTTCTGTTACCTGTACAGTCAATGGTAAGCGCTAATAGTGTCTTTTGCGCGACCACATCATTCCAGGTCTCCGATAGCGTGGATGTGTGGATGGGATCAATTTTTTGTGCAAGATGGCGCACCTCCGCACATTGCAAATCCAGGTAAGCAGCTGCTGAGGCGCCATTTCGGAAATGCAAGAATTGTCAGCTGCCATTTCCCTACAGACTGCTCGTCCCGATCATGAAGGCACGCACTGCGCAACACATTCTGAACATGACCCCCGGAAACACTTCGATCAGTAATGGAACAGACTGTTTCTCGATTTCAGCTTGTTGCACGAAACGGTGGACAGTATGTTTTGCGGCAGTCACGCGGAAATTAGTTATCCGATCTGATTTTCATTGATGCTTTTTATGAGGTTTGTGGCCTCAGGTTTTTTCCATCCGACGCGGTATTACCCTGCCATGGTGAATGGGGTTACGTAACTAACAGTACCACACCCGTACACCAATGCACACTGGGTAGTACAGCTTGTGTAACATCAAACGTTCACCTTACGCATTGTCATTTGTAGTCTACCACTATTAACTTATGATGCTTACGGCGCCATCTATTGCTACATTTGTAACTATTTACTTCTGTCGTACGTTTTCCCCCTTCTCCAATAATACTCCGTAGCAATGTGACGTCATTCTGACCAGGAGGTGTCGTTTCTACAGCGGTTTGAGAGTTTAGCTTTAAATATAATCACCCTGTACTTTAAATGCTTTGTGCATTTCACCGGAGACATCAAACAATCTGAAACGTAGCAGCTACCTGACTAATGCGAAACCATCGCTAATGTAAATGTCTCTAGTTGCTAGCGGCCAGAGTGTAAATGCCAGCCTTTCTTCGGGTTACGTTGGTCGTCAGTAATTAGTTTTCTGCTTTTAAATTCCCTCGTCGAACGAGAAACCACGCACTGCCTCCCGGCGTTACACTCTTAACGTACAAATCGACATATCTAAATTCTTCCTTCGGTACGCCATTGTGCTCACTTCTTTAACAGTCCGCTGGTAACGCAAAATGAACCTCTTCGAATATCAGAGATTTGCGCTGTGTCTACAACAATACAGTGTTGTATTCCGCGTACCGATTATTAGCGCCAAAAACCAATAACGCGCCGTTGGTAGGCTATGCTAGTTGTCTGGTACACTCTTGCGTTGCCTCGAATATAACGTGTGTGTGTGTGTGTGTGTGTGTGTGTGTGTGTGTGTGTGTGTGTGTGTCGCGCGCGGGGGAGAGAGAGAGAGAGAGAGAGAGAGAGAGAGAGAGAGAGAGAGAGAGAGAGAGAGGGGGGGGGGAGGGATCACACACACACACACACACACACACACACACACACACACACACACACACCCGACTGCTATTGTCACTGTAATGGTTCTGCAACGAGAGTCGGCGCGCACAGCCGGTAAGAAAGGGCGCCGTGAAGAAATAAGGCAAATATGGGCCAGGTGCAGCCTTTTGTGTTGTGTGGCGAGCGCACAGTGGCGCAGATCCGGCTGCTGAGCGCGATCCGTCTTCAGGCAATGCATCCGCTTCCCCTCTCACGCTAGCCCGCGGCCAATCCGGTTCCCGCCAACTCCAACGAATTACGCTCACGCCGACGCTGCGAAGCTGTCGCAGTCCCAACTAGTTTTAATCTGCTAGCAGTCACAATTGATTAAGTTTCCCGTGGTTCTTTGGTAATCATGTGACGAAATCAACAACTAAAGTACAAGTAATTTTTTGTTTGTTTGTATGTTTCGCTCTATGACAAAGCTGTTTGCCTTTACTTGTCGAGTTAGAAACGGAGCTGGTGACTGCAATGCATGGAATGTTCACAGGAACTCTCTATCCAGCACTTATGTCTACGTGGTGTCATTGTCTAGCTCTAGACCGTCGCCGTCTAGACCGTCACATCTATGTGATGATGGGGGTGTCTCACTGATCTCTATGTGAGGAGGATGGAGAGGAGGATGGAGAGGAGGATGGAGAGGAGGATGGAGAGGAGGATGGAGAGGAGGATGGAGAGGAGGATGGAGAGGAGGATGGAGAGGAGGATGGAGAGGAGGATGGAGAGGAGGATGGAGAGGAGGATGGAGAGGAGGATGGAGAGGAGGATGGAGAGGAGGATGGAGAGGAGGATGGAGAGGAGGATGGAGAGGAGGATGGAGAGGAGGATGGAGAGGAGGATGGAGAGGAGGATGGAGAGGAGGATGGAGAGGAGGATGGAGAGGAGGATGGAGAGGAGGATGGAGAGGAGGATGGAGAGGAGGATGGAGAGGAGGATGGAGAGGAGGATGTCTAGATGACGATATCTACGTGATGAGTATGTCTAGATTATTATTATCGTATGCAACAATTACAGTATTACACATTTATCAAAACAAAGAAATACCAGGTGATCAAGAAGTCAGTATAAATTTGAAAACTAAATAAATCACAGGATAATGTAGATAGAGAGGTACAAATTGACACACATGCTTGGAATGACATTGGGTTTTACTAGAAAAAAAAATACAAAACAAATGTCCGACAGATGGCGCTTCATCTGATCGGAATAGCAATAATTAGCATGACTAAGTAAGACGAAGCAATTTACAGGAAATGCTCAATATGTCCACCATCATTCCTCAACATTAGCTGTAGTCGAGGAATATTGTTGTGAATTGTGAACAGCACTGTAAAGCATGTCCGGAGTTATGGTGAGGCATTGGCGTCGGATGTTGTCTTTCAGCATCCCTAGAGATGTCGGTCGATCACGATACACTTGCGACTTCAGGTAACCCCAAAGCCAATAATCGCACGGACTGACGTCGGGCAAAAGTGGCCGCTGAGCACACGATCATCACCAAACGACACACGCAAGAGATCTTTCACGTGCCATCTGTCGGACATTTTGTGAACTTTGTGTCAATTTGTACCTCTCTATCTACATTATCCCGCACTATGCGACTTAAGTTCTGAGGTCATCAGTCGCCTAGAACTTCGAACTACTTAAACCTAACCAACCTAAGGACATGACCCACATCCATGCCCGAGGCAGGATTCGAACCTGCGACCGTAGCGGTCGCTCGGCTCGAGACTGTAGCGCCTAGAACCGCACGGCCACTCCGGACGGCTTTTTTTTTTGTTTTTCGTTCTAATAAAACCCCCATGTCATTCCAAGCATGTGTGTCAATTTTTACCTCTCTACATTATTCCGTGGTTTATTATGTTTTCATATTTATACTGACTCTTTGATCACCCTGTATATATAAAAATGAACATGTGAAATCATATACAGTACACACGGATGTTGATGGACTCGATCCAGCCGAGTGCCTCGTGGGATGCTTGATGTGGCTTCTCAATGCCACCAGAGAAGTGTCTGATTGGACAATCATTCGCAATGTGGCTCATTGTTATATTTGAGGCGTTTCCTGGGCATTGATAGCAAATCGTCATATTGGGCAGACAGGGTGGTACCAATCTGCTGTTGTTTGCTGATATTGCAGCTGTCTACGTGAGGTTGTCCAAGCTGAGTAACCGTAGCAGGATATGACTAGGATAAAACTAATAGCTGGTGTGATCTTTGGCAGTTGTCTCTAAATGTAGAAAAATGTAAGTTAATGACCACAAGTAGGGAGAACAACCCGGTAACGCCCGAATACAGCATTAGCAGAGTCCTGCTTGACATAGTCAAGTCATTTAAATATCTGGGCACAACATTGGAAAGGGATATGAAATAGAACGAGCGTTTGAGGTCTGTGGTAGGAAAGGCGAATGCTTTATTGGGAGAATTTTAGGAAAGTGTGGTTCATCTGTAAAGGAGACCGGTCATCAGCGCCCATACAAAGGACCAATTTCTTCACACGGGCCAACGGGCCAATCTTTTGACACGGGCCAATCTTTTGACACGGGCCAATCTTTTGACACGGGCCAATCTTTTGACACGGGCCAATCTTTTGACACGGGCCAATCTTTTGACACGGGCCAATCTTTTGACACGGGCCAATCTTTTGACACGGGCCAATCTTTTGACACGGGCCAATCTTTTGACACGGGCCAATCTTTTGACACGGGCCAATCTTTTGACACGGGCCAATCTTTTGACACGGGCCAATCTTTTGACACGGGCCAATCTTTTGACACGGGCCAATCTTTTGACACGGGCCAATCTTTTGACACGGGCCAATCTTTTGACACGGGCCAATCTTTTGACACGGGCCAATTTTTTTTTTACACAGTCCAGTCTAGCCTTTGTCACAAATGATTATGATGACATGATGAGGACAAAACAAATACCTTGTTCCCTGGCAGAGAAAATGTCTAACCTGGCTGGGAATGGAACCAGAGACCCTATGATCAAGAGGCAGTAATGCTAGCCACTAGACCACGAGCTCGGGACAAAGTGATTCCGAGGCGGGTTGCTAGATTTGTTACCGGCAGTTTCGAACAACACACGAGTGTTAACGGAGACACTTCAGGAACTGAAATCTGAATCCATGTAGGGAAGATGACGTTCTTTCCGAGAAACACTACTGACAAAATGTAGAGAAGCAGCGTCTGAGGCTGGCTGCAGAAAGATTCTACTGCCAGCAATGTAGATTTCACGTGAGGACCAAGAAGATAAGATCAGAGTGGGTTGAAAGTTTTATTTTTCAAAAAATTGGAGTTAGTATTACCCTTGTCAAAGACGTGCAGAAATGAGTAAAGCTCTATCTCCGACAATATTATCGTTACCGATAGTACTAATCTAAGAGAAAACCCTTATTCCAACGTGTCAATATTCAAAAATTTTCCCGAACCTCTTATTATCGGACACGTCAGTTGTAAGTAGGCTGTCTAGGTTTTTATGTTTGTAACGCTACTTAGCTAGAGCGGTCTCTATTAAAATCGCTGACTGCGCCGTGTACAGAGTGCAGTCTATACCTGGTTGGACTCATTGTTGTAATATTCGCTATTGTAGTGTTGGGCTGTTGGCTGTGAACAGCGCGTAGCGTTGCGCAGTTGGAGGTGAACCGCCAGCAGTGGTGGATGTGGGGAGAGAGATGGCGGAGTTTTGAAAGCGGATGATCTGGACGTGTGTCCATCAGAGACAGTAAATTTATAATTCAGGACGTCATTAACTAATTACATCTATACACTTTTGAACACTGTTAAGGTCAATACATTGTTTGTTCTCTATCAAAATCTTTCATTTGCTAACTATGCGTATCAGTAGCTAGTGCCTTCCGTAGTTTGAATCTTTTATTTAGCTGGCAGTATTGGCGCTCGCTGTATTGCAATAGTTTGAATAACTAAGATTTTTCGAGGGAAGTGATTCATGAAAGGTATGTTATTGTTAGTCAGGGCCATTCTTTTGTAGGGATTATTGAAAGATTGCGTTGCGCTAAAATATTGTGTGTTAGTTTAGGCATCATCAGAGTGAGTAAAGAGAAAAGTGTCTCAGTAATTTGAGTTTAGCTCTGCTGTTTCTGTATCAAATAACGTAAAGAGTTTTTCCAGCACTGTCACTCTTAAGTTTCAAAGGGGAAGTTCCACAGTATTCTCATAAAGAACAAAAATAGAAATTAATTACTTTTCATCTAAGTAACGAAAAATCAGTTCTCTAGTACCTTGCTACGATTTTTAAACGTTTCATAACATCTAACAATACTGGAATGCTCCAGCACGCAGACGGAAAACTTTCCTCACCTTGCCGCTGCAACTGCACGAAAGAATTGTGCTCAAGAACGTGCAAAAACAATTCTACAGAAATATTGCGATCCATGCACTATGCAGTGTATGGTCGCAACTATTTCTTTGCCTAATATTTTTTATGGTAACTGAATGATCAGGCGCGATTTACTCAAAAAGACTTAAGCAGTTTAATAAATGAACGGAATCAATAAAAAAAATTTCATTTACTTTATTCTGCACAGAAGATTCATACAATGATGAACTCTACTGAAACCTTCCTTCGCCTTTGATAGTTTGATTAGCGAAACTATAATTATCCCCGGTGGCCGTGCGGTTCTAGGCGCCTCAGTCCGGAACTGCTATGGTAGCAGGCGCGAATCTTGCCTCGGGCATGGATGTCTATGATGTCCTTGGGTTTAAGTAGTCTTGGTGACTGATGACCTCAGATGTCAAGTCCCGCAGTGCTCAGAGCCATTTGAACCATTTTTTGTAATCAATAACTACATATCTGGTCATAACAAAGACACGAATATTACTTACAACGTATATTCATGCACAGATGTGACAAAATCCACCCAGTGCGCAAGCAAACAAGCAACTACTACGTGCAGTAAATAGCCAAAAATCCTTGATTAGTACCAAGATGTACTCCGGCGCCACTAGCGAGGTCAGGCCAGGCTGCGACCTCTCAAGGTCACGAGGTTCCTCAGCACGGCAGGCTACAGCAGACAACTACCAACAACTGTTCGCTCGCAAACATTCGCGATAACAGTACCTCATAGTCGGAGTTTGTGTATGCGCGCAACAGCAGAATCAGTACCCAACTCCCCCCATGATATATATATATATATATATATATATATATATATATATATATATGGAAAGTCGTTGCTGCCTCGCTCTGTTTGCTTGGGGAACAGTAAAGGATACAACGAATAGAAGTAAAAGGGCGTTACCCCCTCCCCACCAAGCACTGTGCTGTGCCTTGCAGAGTATATACCTGGTGTACCGGCATGAAATGAGAATTAAGATACAAATATGTCGATAGTGAACATTTGTTGTTAACGAGCCTTAATTTTTTTTTTCTTTCGTTGGTATGACATGTGTCAAAGATATTTAGTATACGTCAAGTCATGGAACAAACATCATCATATGTTTTCATCGTGTTAACAATGTCGAATTTTGTACCAGAAAGTGATGATTTGCGGAAAGCATTAATTTTTTTGTTTTCATTTGTAACAAAGTGCTGCAGAGTCGAATCGGATGCTTGTCGAGGCAAAAGATGGTTTCAACTGTTCAGAAATAATTATTGTGATGTAAGAAATGAAGAACTTGGAAGACCACCAAAAAAGTTCGAACACAGAGATGCAAGCAATATTGGATGAAGATGATACTTTGCGTCAGAAGCAAATGGCAGCAATGATAAATGTTGCACAACAATCAATTTCTGCCCGTTTCAAAGCCATGGAAACGACCCAAAAGTGTGGAAAACGGGTGCCACACGAACTGAATGAAAGACAGATGGTAAACTGGAAAACTATTTGTCAAATTTTGCTTCAAGACACAAAAGAAAATCAATTTTGCATCGAATTGTTACTGGCGATGAAAAATGGATTTATTTTAAGAATCCTAAACGGGAAAAATCATAGGTTAATCCGGGACAACCATCAACATCGACTGCAAAACCAGGTCGATTCGGCAAGAAGACAGTGCTCTGTGTTTGGTGGGATCGGAAAGGTGTGGTGTATCACGAACTTCTAGAACCCGGTGAAACTGTGAATACTAATCGCTGCAGACAACAAATGATCAATCTGAACAATGCATTGGTCGTAAAAAGACCAGAATGGGCCAGAAGACAAAGCAAAGTAATTTTCTTACACTACAGTGCACCTGCACACGAAGCAAAACTGGTTCAGGATACAATCAAAAACACTTGGCTGGTAGCTGCTACCCCACCCGCCGTATTCACCAGACCTGGCCCCTTCCGACTACCATTTGTTTTCATCAATGGGACACTTCGATTCCTACGAAGAAGTCGAAAATTCGGTGTCTGATTGGTTTGCTTCTAAAGGCGATCATCTCTATTGGCGTGGTGTCCACAAATTGCCAGAAAGGTGGTCAAAATGTATAGAGTGCAAATGTCAGTACTTTGAATTTAATGTACTTACTTTTTAGTTCAAAATTAGTGTTTCATTTTCACAAAAAAAAAACGCTCATTTCATACCGGTACACCTGGTATGTACATTGAAGAGCCAAAGTGCTTGATGGAGTTGACACCATGAATCCTGCAGGGCTGTCCATAAATCCGTTAAAGTAGGGCATGGGGGTCTCTTCTTAAGAGCACGTTCCAAGCAATTATGTTCATGTCTGGGGAGTTTGGTGGCCAGCACAAGTGTTTAAAAAGTGTTCCTCGAGCCACTGTGTAGCAATTCTGGACGGGTTGGGTGTCGCATTGTCCAGCTGGAACCACCAAAGTCCGTCGGAATGCACAATGGACAGGAATGGATGCGGGTGATCAGATACGACGGTTACTTACATGTCAACTGTCAAGAGTCGTATCTAGACGTATCAGGGATCCCATATCACTCCAACTGGACACGCCCCACAGCATTGCAGAGCCTGCACCAGCTTGAACAGTCCCCTGCTGACGTGCACGGTCCACGGATTCATGAGGTTGTCTCCATCCCCGTACACGTTCTTTCGCTTCATTGAATTTGAAACGAGACTCGTCCGACCAGGCAACATGTTTGGAGTCATCAATAGTCCAACGTCGGTGTTGACGGGCCCAGGCCAGGCGTATAGCTTTGTCATGATGTCATAAGGGCATACACATGATGTCATAAGGGCATACACACGATGTCATAAGGGCATACACACGATGTCATAAGGGCATACACACGATGTCATCAGGGGATACACACGATGTCATCAGGGGATACACACGATGTCATCAGGGGATACACACGATGTCATCAGGGGATACACACGATGTCATCAGGGGATACACACGATGTCATCAGGGGATACACACGATGTCATCAGGGGATACACACGATGTCATCAGGGGATACACACGATGTCATCAGGGGATACACACGATGTCATCAGGGGATACACACGATGTCATCAGGGGATACACACGATGTCATCAGGGGATACACACGATGTCATCAGGGGATACACACGATGTCATCAGGGGATACACACGATGTCATCAGGGGATACACACGATGTCATCAGGGGATACACACGATGTCATCAGGGGATACACACGATGTCATCAGGGGATACACACGATGTCATCAGGGGATACACACGATGTCATCAGGGGATACACACGATGTCATCAGGGGATACACACGATGTCATCAGGGGATACACACGATGTCATCAGGGGATACACACGATGTCATCAGGGGATACACACGATGTCATCAGGGGATACACACGATGTCATCAGGGGATACACACGATGTCATCAGGGGATACACACGATGTCATCAGGGGATACACACGATGTCATCAGGGGATACACACGATGTCATCAGGGGATACACACGATGTCATCAGGGGATACACACGATGTCATCAGGGGATACACACGATGTCATCAGGGGATACACACGATGTCATCAGGGGATACACACGATGTCATCAGGGGATACACACGATGTCATCAGGGGATACACACGATGTCATCAGGGGATACACACGATGTCATCAGGGGATACACACGATGTCATCAGGGGATACACACGATGTCATCAGGGGATACACACGATGTCATCAGGGGATACACACGATGTCATCAGGGGATACACACGATGTCATCAGGGGATACACACGATGTCATCAGGGGATACACACGATGTCATCAGGGGATACACACGATGTCATCAGGGGATACACACGATGTCATCAGGGGATACACACGATGTCATCAGGGGATACACACGATGTCATCAGGGGATACACACGATGTCATCAGGGGATACACACGATGTCATCAGGGGATACACACGATGTCATCAGGGGATACACACGATGTCATCAGGGGATACACACGATGTCATCAGGGGATACACACGATGTCATCAGGGGATACACACGATGTCATCAGGGGATACACACGATGTCATCAGGGGATACACACGATGTCATCAGGGGATACACACGATGTCATCAGGGGATACACATGATGTCATCAGGGGATACACATGATGTCATCAGGGGATACACATGATGTCATCAGGGGATACACATGATGTCATCAGGGGATACACATGATGTCATCAGGGGATACATGATGTCATCAGGGGATACATGATGTCATCAGGGGATACATGATGTCATCAGGGGATACATGATGTCATCAGGGGATACATGATGTCATCAGGGGATACATGATGTCATCAGGGGATACATGATTAGGACTTCGGCTCGAAAAGCCCAAATCGATGACGTTTCGTTCCACGATTTGCACGCCGATACTTGTTTAAGGCCCAGCACTGAAATCTGAAGCAATTTGCGGAAGGGTTGCACATCTGTCACGCTGAACGATTCTCTTCACTCGTCGGTGCTCCCGTCCTTGCAGGATCTTCTTCGGTAGCAGCGATGCCGTAGATTTGATTTTTTACGCCACACTGGTGAAATCTTCGTACGGGAAAATCCCCACTTCATCGCTACATCGGAGATGCTGTGTCCTATCGCTCATGTCCCGTCTATAACACCACGTCCGAACTCACTCAAATCTCGATAGCCTGCCACTGAAACAGCAGTAACCGAGCTAAAAACTACGTTAGACACGTTTTCTTTATAGAGGCGTTGCGGAACGCGGCGCCTTTTTCTGCCTGAGCCAGATGGCTGGTCGACCATCAGCGATCGGCTTGTTATCTTTGGCGCGTCCTGGGGCATGAGCATCTTTGCGTTTTCGGCTGGGGTAGCATTCATTTCACACTAGGTGAGGAGAGCCCTGCGTCAACGTGACGTAGGCAGGCGTCGTCATGTGTTTCACGAGTTATCCTATCGACTGTTGCGTGCATTCTGTATACATCGAATGTTGTGTGCGTCTTGAATCTGCAGTGTTCAATGTTCTTAGTTGATTTATAACATGAAGGCAAAGTTAAATGGAACTAGATGGTTTAATATTTCCACCAACATTCGGAATTACTTCGAACTTCAGTTTCTCAGTTTAACGTTTCTGAACACATGAATTACGTACAGCTGATTGGCTTTTATAAAAATACGAAACACTTTAATTTTTTTTATTAATCGTTTTTATCCACTTGATTTATGCACGATTAATCGGACTAAAAAATGCCTAGACACTTTCGTTATGGTTATGGTTCCTTCATTCAGATATTCGTTATGTACATGAAACACACAATAATATCCCACATTCTTTGGAGTGCAGCTTAATAATTAATTATTTCACGGCCGGCCCGTGTGGCCGAGTGGTTCTCTGCGCTACAGTCTGGAACCGCGTGACCGCTACGGTCGCAGGTTCGAATCCTGCCTCGGGCATGGATGTGTGTGATGTCCTTAGGTTAGTTAGGTTTAATTAGTTCTAAGTTCTAGGGGACTGATGACCTCAGATGGTAAGTCCCATAGTGCTCAGAGCCATTTGCACTATTTTTGAACCAATTATTTCACGTTTCTATCCACACGATTTATGCACGATTCATCGGATTTTTTTTAAATTGGAGTAAAGCTTTTTTTTTTACTTTCGTCATGGTTCCTTCGTTCAGACATTCATTATGTTCCTGAGACACGTAATACCATCCCAAATTGTTGGGATTACAGCTTAATAATTAATTCAAGTGTGATGAGTGTAACATAACTCCTGTCACTTCGTTTGTACACGTATTTACATTTAGCTTTGACGTTGTCGGTACAACCACAAAGATCGATATAGGCACTCATGTAGTCGATTTGGGTTATTAACGTCACGATGACGTAGTGCAACGTCACGATGACGTAGTGCAACGTCACGATGACGTAGTGCAACGTCACGATGACGTAGTGCAACGTCACGATGACGTAGTGCAACGTCACGATGACGTAGTGCAACGTCACGATGACGTAGTGCAACGTCACGATGACGTAGTGCAACGTCACGATGACGTAGTGCAACGTCACGATGACGTAGTGCAACGTCACGATGACGTAGTGCAACGTCACGATGACGTAGTGCAACGTCACCTAGCGTGAGCTGAATGCTACCCTTTCGTCTGGGGCGTGTGGGACGGCGAGAGGCAGTCGGTTTGACTGGCGGCCGGTGAGACTGGCGGAGTTGTGGCTCGGACGTAAGCACATGTGTGACGTCTGTTACGCTGGGGCTGTTTGCTAATCGTGGAACTTCTGCGGCGGCTACAGGTTGCCCGGAACGCATTTCAGATAAACTGTGCCAAGCCTCGCTGTGAGAGGGGAGTCCAGAGTTGGTGTTGGCCTAGATGTTTGTACAGACTGAGGTGCCTGTGTCACAAGAACGGGGTGGGCCTGTCGGTTGCTTCGTCCTTCTGGCAGCCACCGCGAGCGGACGTTCGGCCACAGTGTCTACAGTTTGTGGTGTACCGTAGTGTGGACAAGTTCTCGTAGGATGTGGTCCCGGCTTGGCTCTTAGCCTGTGTTATTTGTGGGTGGCGACCGCTTGCCTGTTACTGCTACCGGGTGTCCTGTAAAAGATTTCACAGCAAAACTGTGTTTTAGTGTCATTCTGTGTTTCTGGCTCAGCCTCTTCCAAGAAAGGGGGAAAGATTTGACCCCAACTGAAAACGGAGGGGCGGGGTTCCATTGGACATCTTTTGCAATTCCTCAATGCTGTGATTTAAACATGTGTACAAAAATTGTTCTTTCAGAAGAAGCCGAGTGTTTCTTTGGGACACTGCAATTCAAACAGGAGTGGCTTAATATTATTGAGTATTTGTTATTCGTCAAATTAAGTGCATTTAATGTATTCCAGTTGTTTGGGGGCACGCAGCTGTGTTATTGAACTCATTTTTAAGTGTCCTGTCTGGTGAATGACGGTTCAAACGGCTCTGAGCACTATGGGACTCAACTGCTGTGGTCATCAGTCCCCTAGAACTTAGAACTACTCAAACCTAACTAACCTAAGGACATCACACACATCCATGCCCGAGGCAGGATTCGAACCTGCGACCGTAGCGGTCTCGCGGCTCCAGTCTGTAGCGCCTAGAACCGCTCGGCCACTCCGCGAAAGAAGAAACAAACACACACACACACACACACACACACACACACACACACACACAGTTAACGGAACGTTCCTGCTCATACACGTGTAGACATGTCGATGTGACACGTTGTTGTTGTTGTCGTCTTCAGTCCTGAGACTGGTTTGCTGCAGCTCTCCATGCTACTCTATCTTGTGCAAGCTTCTTCATTTCCCAGTACCTACTGCAACCTACATCCTTCTGAATCTGCTTACTGTATTCATCTCTTGGTCTCCCTCTACGATTTTTACCCTCCACGGTGCTCTCCAGTACTAAATTGGTGATCCCTTGATGCCTCAGAAATGTCCTACCAACCTATCCCTTCTTCCGGTCAAGTTGTGCCACAAACTTCTCTTCTCCCCAATCCTATTCAATACCTCCTCATTAGTTATGTGATTTACCCATCTAATCTTCAGCATTCTTCTGTAGCACCACATTTCCAAAGCTTCTATTCTCTTCTTGTCCAGACTATTTAACGTCCATGTTTCACTTCCATACAGGGCCACACTCCATACAAGTACTTTCAGATACGACTTCCTGACACTTAAATCCATACTCAATGTTAACAAATTTCTCTTCTTCAGAAACGCTTTCCTTGCCACTGCCAGTCTACATTTTATATCCTCTCTACTTCAACTCATTTACTTCTTGAAGTGTCTCATTTCCTAATCTAATTCCCTTTGCATCACCCGATTTAATTCGACTGCATTCCATTATCCTCGTTTTGCTTTTGTTGATGTTTATCTTATACCCTCCTTTCAAGACAATTGTCCATTCCATTTAACTGCTGTTCTAAGTCCTTTGCTGTCTCTGACAGAATTACAATGTCATCGGCGAACCTCAAAGTGTTTATTTCTTCTCCCTGGATTTTAATACCTACTCCAAATTTTCCTTTTGTTTCCTTTACTGCTTGCGCAATATACAGATTTAGTAGCCCCTCGTCTCATAACTGCCATCTGGTTTCTATACAAATTGTAAACAGCCTTTCGCTCCCTGTATTTTACCCCTGCCACCTTTAGAATTTGAAAGAGTATTAAAGTCAACATTTTCAAAAGCTTTCTCTAATTTTACAAATGCTGGAAACGTAGGTTTGCCTTTCCTTAATCTTTCTTCTAAGAACGACATCTTAACGTAGGTGGCGAGTATGTAGTTGGGTCATTTGAGGTGTGGCAGTGTCACCTTTATTCGTATGTGCGTGGCCTAGGCAGAGTATGACTTGAGGCTGCAGCGGCAGGTACGTGATACCTTGGCGAGTAGGCGGACGCCAGAAAAACTCTGCAGAAGTGGCCCCAGGCAGCGCGCGACCTTGGGCAAAGCCACGCCCGTCCCCACACCCACTCGGCTGTGGAAATTAAAACTGCGCCCATTACGCTAACAACGGCACGGGCACGCATTGCAATTGGCTCCTTTGTTTGCCGTTTCGCCCCCGACTGTGCCGCAAGGCTGCCGTTACCGTGCCGGTGGGACCGATACCACCTCAAAAATACTATATACACCAGCATGCATACTCCCCAAAACACCGTGATGTTCATAGCAGAGGGCCCGTCACACTGTGCCTCTCGTTATACTCTGTTCATGATGACAATAAAACTGATGCAAACACTACGCCATGTAATCAAAGCATCGACGGGTGTACTGCCGGTGTACGGTGTCCAACGGGCACAATATTTCGGCGATGTTACATGTCGCCATCATCAGGTGAACTGACGGACTGAGCTCCTGTGAACGTGCCGGCACGGAGATCCGTACGCTACAGCTGCGGCGGCGGCCGATTTAAATACCCTCCGCCCGCGGTGCACACCCTCCGCCGCTCGCGCCACGGTCGGGCGGTGGAACAGATTGCGACGGCGTCTGAGATGACGTCGGAGTGATGGGTCTGTCCGCCGTGGTCGCCACAACTATACGTTTGCTCGATTAACCCAATCGCTGGTTCCCAAGCCTTGCTAAGATTATAGCCACAGTCACGGTTTATGGGGTCGTCATTGGTGCGAATTTCGTATCTCGACGTCTGTACCAGAATCCTGGTGAGTTCATACTCCATTCCGTGTTTTTCCGTCAAACAATGTTCAGCGACCGCCGACTTCCTGGGATACATCAGTCGAGTGGTGTGCTCGGAGACCGTGGCTCCGGTTACCCTCGACGCTGCATCACAGACACCAGCGCCTCCGATGGTGTACTCGACGGCGAACCTGGCTCCACGAATGGCAAAACGTAATTTTTTTTCGGATGAATCCAGGTTCTGTTTACAGCATCACGATGGTCGCATCCGTGTTTGGCGACATTGCAGTGAACGCACATTGGAAGCGTGTATTCGTCATCCCCATACTGGCGTATCACCGGTGTGATGGTATGGGGTGCCATCGGTTACAGGTCTCCGTCACCTGTTATTCGCATTGACGGCGCTCTGAACAGTGGAAGTTACGTTTCAGATGTGTTACGATCCGTGGCTCTACCCTTCATTCGATCCCCGCGAAACCGTACATTTCAGCAGGATAATGCACGACCGGATGTTGCAGGTCCTGTACGGGCCTTTCTGGGTACAGAAAATGTTCGACTGCTGTCCTGGCCACCACACTCTCCAGATCTCTCACCAATTGAAAACGTCTGGTCAATGATGGCCGAGCAACTGGCTCGTCACAATACGCCAGTCACTACTCTTGATGAACTGTGGTATCGTGTTGAAGCTGCATGGGCAGCTGTACCTGTACACGTCATCCGAGCTCTGTTTGACTCAATGCCCAGGCGTATCGAGGCCGTTATTACGGCCAGAGGTGGTTGTTCTGGGTACTGATTTCTCAGGATCTATGCACCCAAAATGCGTGAAAATGTAATCACACGTCAGTTCTAGTATAATAGTCCAATGAATACCCGTTTATCATGTGCATTTCTTCTTGGTGTAGCAATAATAATGGCCACCATAAAAATTAAGAGCAAATGCCTACATTCGATAGTATTTCGAGTTCATTACGCAGTATAGGAGATCCGTCCGTCTGTAATCGCACCAGCGGGGTTGCGCTGCCTGTCAGCAACCTGTTGGGCTTCGCCGCAGTGCTGCCAACCTATCGCCAGGAGGCCGCCCGTGTCACCTGGCCCGCCGCTGCTGTCCAGGCGAGGCGCCCACTGCTCGCTACTTTTATTAGTAACACTCGTATTCAAACCCGTTTCCTACTGGAACCTGCCCCGAGACCCTTCGCTGGCAGTTGGCGTCACCTCCTTATACCGTCGCCTCAGTATGAGCCGAACGACGGCACGCTCTGTGTTTAGTTACGGACAGCCCCACAGCTGTCACCCAATACAACACGTACCGCAATAAACATGCGCTCTGCACTCTCAGCAAAATTCTCTGCCACTCTCGCTCCACACAATATACACCAAGTAAACGTGATTAATGCTATTTCACTGAAAACTGCCATCTTTGCGACGGTGTCTAAGAATAAAATGTTGGATTATTCTTTCAGAGAAGATAAATAACAACCAGATTCTGTTGCCGTAAAACATCGCCGTACCCGGTTTCGAACCGATATGCCGTGTGATCAGAAGTATCCGGACACCTGACTGAAAATGACCTGCAAGTTCGTGGCGAGCTCCATCGGTAATGCTGGAATTTAATATGGTGTTGGTACACCCTTGGCCTTGATGACAGCCTCCACTCTCGCAGGTGCTGGAAGGTTTCTTGAGGAATAGCAACCCATTCTACACGGAGTGCTGCACTGAGGAGAGGTATCGATGTCAGTCGGTGAGGCCTGGCACGCGGTCGGCTTCCAAAACATCCCAAAGGTGTTCTGTAGGACTCAGGTCAGGACTCTGTGCAGGCCAGTCCATTACTGGGATGTTACTGTCGATCGTGCTGAAATATGCAATTGCCGTCTCCAAAAATGTTATTCAGCAGTGGGAAGGAAGAAGGTGCTTAAAACGTCAGTGTCGGTCTGTGCTGTGATAATGCCACGCGAAACAATAAGGGGTACAAGCCCCCTCCACGAGAAACACGACCACACCGTAACACCTCCGGCTCCGAATTTTACTGTCGGCACTACACACGCTGGCAGATGACGTTCACCGCCATACCCACACCCTGCCGTCGGATCGCCTCATTGTGTACCGTGATTCGTCACTCCACACAACGATTTTCCACTGTTCAATCGTCCAATGTTTACGCTCCTTACACCAAGCGAGGCGTCGTTTGGCATTTACTGGCGTGATGTGTGGCTTATGAGCAGCCGTTCGACCGCGAAGTCAAAGTTTCCGCACCTCCTGCCAAACTGTCACAGTACTTGCAGTGGATCCTGATGCAGTTTGGAATACCTGTGTGATAGACGTCTGCCTATTACACATAACGAGCCTCTTCAACCGTCGGCGGTCTCTGTCAGTCAACAGACGAGGTCGGGCTGTACGCTTTTGTGCTGTACGTGTCCCTTCACGTTTCCACTACACTATCACGTCGTACCGTCCCGTTTTGCTCTCTCATGATGTCTAATGACTACTGACGTCGCTGATGCGGAGCACCTGGCAGTAGGCGGCAACAGAATGCAGCTAATATGTAAAACGTGTGTGTTTGGGGGTGTCCGGACACTTTTGATCGCACAGTGTACCATCTTGAGACAGCTCACCACGTCAAGATGCACACTTGCAGATGATTCGGCTGCTTATTCGCCTTCGTGGCGAAAGATTCTTGGAATGGTTGTTCCCTACAGTAAGGAATGATGTTCGCAACGACCGATTCACACAGAGCTATTCGTTTTAACGACAGACCACTATGTGGTTGACTTACTGAAATTTATCTTACTTACTAACAAAATCTTTTTTGTAAATTTGTTACCTTACATTCATGAAATAGCGTGGAATATATACAGCGCATAAAATATTTGCACACACACACACACACACACACACAGGAACTACTGAAGGCCTTGGGGGAGCCAGTCCTGACAAAACTCTACCATCTGGTGAGCAAGATTTATGAGACAGGCGAAATACCCTCAGACTTCAAGAAGAATATAATAACTCCAATCCCAAAGAAAGCAGGTGTTGGCAGATGTGAAAATTACCGAACTATCAATTTAATAAGTCACAGTTGCAAAATACTAACGCGAATTCTTTAGAGACGAATGGAAATACTAGTTGAAGCCGACCTCGGGGAAGATCAGTTTGGATTCCTAGAAATGTTGGAACACGTGAGGCAATACTGACCTTATGACTTGTCTTGGAAGAAAGATTAATGAAAGGCAAACCTACGTTCATAGCGTTTGTAGACTTAGAGAAAGCTATTGACAATGTTGACTGGAATACTCTCTTTCAAATTCTGAAGGTGGCAGGGGTAAAATACAGGGAGCGAAAGGCTATTTACAATTTGTACAGAAACCAGATGGCAGTTATTAGAATCGAGGGGCATGAAAAGGAAGCAGTGGTTGGGAAGGGAGTGAGACAGGGTTGTAGGCTCTCCCCGATGTTATTCAATCTGTATATTGAGCAAGCAGTAAAAGATACAAAAGAAAAATTCGGAGTAGGTATTAAAGCCCACGGAGAAGAAATAAAAACTTTGGGGTTCGCCGATGACATTGAAATACTGTCAGAGACAGCAAAGGACTTGGAAGAGCAGTTGAACGGAATGGAGAGTGTCTTGAAAGGAGGATATAAGGTGAACATCAACAAAAGCAAAACGAGGATATAATGGAATGTAGTCAAATTAAATCGGGTGTCGCTGAAAGAATTAGATTAGGAAATGAGTCACTTAAGGTAGTAAAGGAGTTTTGCTATTTAAGGAGCAAAATAACTGATGATGGTCGAAGTAGAGAGGATATAAAATGTAGACTGGCAATGGCAAGGAAAGCGTTTCTGAAGAAGGAAAGTTTGTTAACATCGAGTATAGATTTAAGTGTCAGGAAGCCGTTTCTGAAAGTATTCGTGTGGAGTGTAGCCATGTATGGAAGTGAATCATGGACGATAAATAGTTTGGAGAAGAAGAGAATAGAAGCTTTCGAAATGTGCTGCAACAAAAGAATGCTGAAAATTAGATGGGTAGATGACATAACTAATGAAGTATTGAATAGGATTGGCGAGAAGAGAAGTTTGTGGCACAACTTGACTAGAAGAAGGAATCGGTTGGTAGGACATGTTCTGAGGCATCAAGGGATCACCAATTTAGTGTTGGTGGGCAGCGTGGAGGGTAAAAATCGTACAGGGAGACAAAGAGATGAATACACTAAGCAGATTCAGAAGGATGTAGGTTGCAGTAGGGTAGCATGGAGAGCTGCATCAAACCAGTCTCAGGACTGAAGGCAGCAGCAGCAACAACAACAACAGAACGATGTGGACACATCGGTGTTGTGGTAAGTACTGTAACAGTTTACAACAGATATCGCTTAGCCACTTCTAAATTTTTCTGAGAGATATCACAATGTCTACTGGGTGGGGCAAATGCAAGTGTCCCGGACGAGTGGATACAACTGGACGTCAATTTCTGGCAGCACTGACGGAGAAGGAAACAGTTAGGTCCAACATGATGGAGCAATTGTCCATACCGCCGGACGGACCTTGGAGCACGTTTACACGACCTTCACGCTTGACGAGAGTTCTTAGCGGAGACTTCAACATTATGAACGCGGCTGCACTACAGCAATGTTTACTGAACAACAGAAATGAAGGACAGGCAATAAACTGAAAAAAAAATTTTTTTGGCTTTCAAATAACCTTCACTACAGCTTCGAGGGGTCGAAACCAGTATTCTTCAGAATGACGGACAACTTCACATTAACAAGCTGTCTCCACATGTCCATATGTGGAAATTAAAGCCCGTGAAGTCTCGGGACCTTAATTTTTACGTATGGACATACCGGCTGTTGCCGATGTCACGTGGAGACAGCTTATTCTGAGTGAATAGCTTATGTGACGTCGTCTGTCCGGGTTTGGATCCGTCAATAGGGTGGTGAAGGTTATTTGTAAACCACCATTTTTTTCTGCAAATGTTTGGCTGTCCCTTATACCTGTTGTCAGCAGAGGTCAACCTGGTCACGTATCTAGCTGGTTGTCTGGGAGAGCTGAACCGTCGCGGTGTACCGCAACAACCGTCGGAACATTTGGGACGAGTCTGTAGCAATTCCAGCAGTCCAGCTTCGATCCGTCTTCAGCAACTTGCTGACCAGGGCCCAAAACTGCCTAGTGCTGAATGGTGGTCACTTCTCCTAATCATCACCGTTTCACCCCCATCGACGCCCAAGCCGCGTCAGCCGGCCGCAGTGGCCGAGCGGTTCTAGGCGCTACAGTCTGGAACCGCGCGACCGCAGCGGTCGCAGGTTCGAATCCTGCCTCGCGCATGGATGTGTGTGATGTCCTTAGGTTGGTTAGGTTGAAGTAGTTCTAAGTTCTAGGGGACTGATGACCTCAGAAGTTGAGTTCCATAGGGCTCAGAGCCATTTGAACGATTTTGAACCAAGTCGCGTCAAATCGGCGAACGGTCTAGCTCACGGGAGGCCCTAGTCACGCGACGTTCACATTCACTTCTAACATCTGATGTGGTCAGGTTAGTTCTGTATTTTCTTCACTCCGTCGCGTTTCTTGTAACATGGACATCAGTTCTCTGGGTCCATTTGCCCCACCTAGTACACGCATTAGGAAGTAGAATACTTACAAAGAATGGACATAGCCTACAATATAAGCATTTTATATTCAATGAGCATTTATTGCAAATAAATTTCGTAACGAACAAGTTGAGTTTTTTGTCTTTATTCATAATTATCAATGTTAAATACATGGTGATAAATATTGAACTATATGAAAATAGAACGTAAATTAGTTGCGCCCACACTATTTACTCAGCATGTAAATGTCATTAAAAATATTCGCATTTAGGTTATGACATCATTGGGGACGGTGTGACGCAGACGCGAAATTCTGCAAGAGCCGCTGAGGCGTTTGAATATTGATGCTGTCCATCAGCTCCTGAACGGCTGTTACAGCTCAGCAATGGTTTTGGGGTCACTGCTGTACGCCTTGTCTTTAATATAGCCCCACAGAAACGTGTGTTCAGATTCGGAGAATATGGCGGCCAATCAAGGCCCATGGGTACCCCACAGCCAGAATGCCTTCCCCAAAGTGCTCTTCCAGGACATCAAACGCTCTCCAGCCTCAAGGGGGTGGAGCTCCGTCTTGCACGAACCACGCCTTGTCGAAATCAGGGTCACTTTGGATAATGGGGGTGAAATCATCTTTCTAAATCCTCACCGTACCATTCCGTAGTTACCCTACTATTAAGGGATATCGCACCGATTATTCTGTGACCGGACACAGCACACCACACAGTCACCCGTTAAGGGTGACGAGACTTTTGTATCGCGAAATGCGCCAATTTTGCTTACTGGCGTACTCAACCACATGAAAGTGAGCATCGTCGCTAAGCCGAACCATAGATTCGCGAAATAATTCCCATCATGCCCCGTGGAGAACCGTCCGGTTTGAGCGTCCTAACGCAAACCGTTCAGAAGTCGAATCTGTTCCATAGGACTTAACGTTTATACTTTGTAAATTGTCTACTGTGTAATCAACTTATATACAGGGTGATTCAAAAAGAATACCACAACTTTAGGAATTTAAAACTCTGCAACGACAAAAGGCAGAGCCTAGCACTATCTGTCGGCGAATTAAGGGAGCTATAAAGTTTCATTTAGTTGTACATTTGTTCGCTTGAGGCGCTGTTGACTAGGCGTCAGCGTCTAAAATGGCGACCGCTCAACAGAAAGCTTTTTGTGTTATTGAGTACGGGAGGAGTGAATCGACGCCAGATGTTCAGCGTGCATTTCGAACGAAGTACAGTGTTAAACCTCCTGATAGGTGGTGTATTAAACGTTGGTATAAACAGTTTACAGAGAATGGGTGTTTGTGCAAAGGGAAAAGTTCTGGACGGCCGAGAACGAGTGATGAAAATGTAGCCCTGATCTTACCCCCTGCGATTTTTTCTTATGGGGGCATGTTCAGGATATGGTGTTTCGGCCACCTCTCCCAGCCACCACTGATGATTTGAAACGAGAAATAACAGCAGCTATCCAAACTGTTACGCCTGATATGCTACAGAGAGTGTGCAACGAGTTGGAGTGTCGGGTTGATATTGCTCGAGTGCCTGGAGGGGGCCATATTGAACATCTCTGAACTTGTTTTTGAGTGAAAAAAACCTTTTTAAATACTCTTTGTAATGATGTATAACAGAAGGTTCTATTATGTTTCTTTCATTAAATACACATTTTTAAAGTTGTGGTCTTCTTTTTGTATCACCCTGTACTGTAATATCTCAGAGAGAATTATGTATGGCACTGTTATGTTTGTGATACCGCCACCTTCGTCTACATTTGCCACATGGCAAGAACATTTCGGTGCGCGTTCATGTCGGCGGGAACCCTTGAGGATGCAAAGTATCCGGCGAATCAACTTACCTGGATTCACGTTCGGAACGGTGTTCACTTTCCAGTTCACTGCATTCGACACGCACTGAATTATTTGCTCAGTCTGGCTGCAGATAGCAAAAAAAATGGCTCAAATGCCTCCGAGCAGTGTGGGACTTACCATCTGACGTCATCAGCCCCCTAGAACTTAGAACTACTTAAACCTAACTGACCTAAGGACATCACACACATCCATGCCCGAGGCAGGATTCGAATCTGTGACCGTAGCGGTGGCGCGGTCCCAGACTGTAGCGGCTAGAACCGCTCGGCCACAGCGGCCGGCGCTGCAGATAGCAGCGCATCTCATCTTGGGCCGGTATTACACAGTCATATTTCTTTGTCAAAGCTGATGTGTCAAAGATTTATGTCAAAGAAACTTGATGGTGTAATAGGGAAATCTGTCAAATCTCGCCTGTTGTCAAATGCATGTGATCAAATCTAGGGCCTCGCTGCAATATCAAATGTTAGCACTTGGGGGCGCTGGTATAGCTGCAACGTTCTGCCACGTGTGTGTGTGTGTGTGTGTGTGTGTGTGTGTGTGAAAACATGGCTGCGGAGTTTAATTCGTTTGTGCCGTCAACTACAAAATTAATTGAAATATATGAACCTGATGAGGCGCTTTACAACGTGAGGCTCCCTGAGTACAAAAATAGATTAAGAAGACCGGAGAGGTACAACAGAATTGCGGAGGTCATTAGCCGTGAGATACGGCCCGGGTGCACGGCTGACGGCATATAAAAAAAATATATATATATATTAATGGTCTCCGCTCAAGGTACTCTCATAACAAAGCGAAAGTAGGTATCGACATACTTATTTCGTTGTATATATTCTGAGCTCTCCAGTCTTCTTAATCTATTTTTGTAAAGCGCATCAGCTTCATATATTTCTAATAATTCTGTAACTGTGGGACCCAAAATGTAATTACCGCTCTGATCTACAATAAAAATAGCTCTTAATGTACATAAAGTGTATTTAAGATGTTAGTTATTGGTACTTTAGTGCTGTAAAAATTGCTTCACATGCTTCAGGCATTAACTAAAATAATGTGCACTGTTGTATTCGAGTGCTGTACTATCAGCTAGAGCAGGGCTTCCCAACCTTTTCAGCTGGCGGACCCCTAGTCAGTCAAGACCACAGTAACTTCAAATTTCAGAGCGAAACCCATGGGAACTGAAAGCTTCTTAATGCAAGCACCATGTTCCCAATAGACCCCCCCCCCCCCCGAAGTATCAATATTCTTTGTAGCTTCTTGTGACTGTTCTTGCTTTGGCCGCCCTCCCTCCTCATTCATTTCTTCTGGAAACTTCTCTTGTTGTCAAGGCGATGGAGAAACTGCAGCCTTCTTCAACGATCCTGACTTCAGCCATGTTAGAAGTAATAAACTGGTCAAAAATCGACTTATGAAATTTGTAGTGCACTGACAAAGCAAGTTTAACATTTAACGATGCCTGGAGCGCCATACGTGGCAGCGAGCGCCGTGATTGGTCGACAAAGCTCGCTCCGCGCATGCGTAAAAGGTTTCAGCGCACCTTGCTAAACAGTCGATCAGAGAAGCCGCTTTCTCCGGCACTGAACTGTGTATGCATTCTCACTTTAGGAACCGCAAAGGCTGCTTGGGGATACGACGTAAAGTAAAAGTACACGTTTCACACACGGAAAAAAGTGACAAATTTGATATTCACATTTTAATTCAATAATTTTACTCATTATTTTGCACGATTTGGTCAAAGGTGGCTGCGAACCCCCTAGAAAGAGCCGGACAACACGTTGGAAAGCCCTGAGCTAGATTATCTTCAATGGCAAGGAACTGCAGTGTTACTGTGAGCCTGTCTTAAGTGAGTATTGTGCTTTGTAGTATATTAGAGACTTCGCTGAGCAAATACTGGAATGTATGCTCATCCATACCCATGGCTTCACCCAGCTACGTTCATTCCCCCCCTCCCCCCCCCCCCACTTCTCTTCCAAATGAACACACAGTACTGTTGTGGTACATGCAATTGCTTGAGCATACCAAGTTGTTGCTGTCAACCATCTTTAACTTCGACGAAAAATAGATGACAGTGTAATACCCCTTTTTAGCGCCACGACTAGTATCTTTGTCAAACAAATTTGACGAATATTTGATCATATCTTTGTCAAACAAATATGATAGTGTAATACCGTCGTTACGGGGTTACAGCAGTTAGAAGCGGCGTCCGCTGTGAGCAGAACGACTGTCGTACACACACACACACACACACACACACACACACACACACACACACACACACACGCGTCAGCCGTGGAGAGAGAAATGCGACGTCACTTTCTCCGGCGGCGGGTTTCGCTGCCGCCGTCGCCAAGAGGAGTGGCGGAAACCGGCCGTGCGACACAGCAGAGCTAACCACAGTACAGTACGGGCGGGCGGGCTGGCTTTCCCTGAGCAGGGGGCGTCCAGTGGCCAGCAGACAGACCAGAACGGGGGGAGGATGAGGGGCTTCGAGCACTGGGGGGCAGTCTGACCGGTCAAGCGGGCGCGAAACGCTGCTGTGTGGCGCACACAGGGGAGACAGAGACAGAGAGCCTTCTGACCTTCGTGCTAGGTCCTACTCCAAAAGCGCAAGACGAAGAAGATGGATATACAAAAAGAAAAGAACGAGAATAAAAAACGAAAGGAAACGCGCGAAAGTGAAGGACGAAGAAAAAAAAAAGAACTAACGAGAGGGACAAAGAAAAAAAAAAGAACTAACGAGAGGGACAAAGAAAAAAAAAAGAACTAACGAGAGGGACAAAGAAAAAAAAAAAGAACTAACGAGAGGGACAAAGAAAAAAAAAGAACAAACGAGAGGGACAAAGAAAAAAAAAAGAACAAACGAGAGGGACAAAGAAAAAAAAAGAACAAACGAGAGGGACAAAGAAAAAAAAAAGAACAAACGAGAGGGACGAAGAAAAAAAAAAGAACAAACGAGAGGGACGAAGAAAAAAAAGAACAAACGAGAGGGACGAAGAAAAAAAAGAACAAACGAGAGGGAGGAACAATAAGAACAAACGAGAGGGAGGAACAATAAGAACAAACGAGAGGGAGGAACAATAAGAACAAACGAGAGGGAGGAACAATAAGAACAAACGAGAGGGAGGAACAATAAGAACAAACGAGAGGGAGGAACAATAAGAACAAACGAGAGGGAGGAACAATAAGAACAAACGAGAGGGAGGAACAATAAGAACAAACGAGAGGGAGGAACAATAAGAACAAACGAGAGGGAGGAACAATAAGAACAAACGAGAGGGAGGAACAATAAGAACAAAAGTGAGAGAGAGGAAGCGATAGTTCGAAAGAGAGGGAGAGAGAGGAAGCGATAGTTCGAAAGAGAGGGAGAGAGAGGAAGCGATAGTTCGAAAGAGAGGGAGAGAGAGGAAGCGATAGTTCGAAAGAGAGGGAGAGAGAGGAAGCGATAGTTCGAAAGAGAGGGAGAGAGGGAGAGAGAGGAAGCGATAATTCGAAAGAGAGGGAGACAGAGGAAGCGATAGTTCGAAAGAGAGGGAGAGAGAGGAAGCGATAGTTCGAAAGAGAGGGAGAGAGAGGAAGCGATAGTTCGAAAGAGAGGGAGAGAGAGGAAGCGATAGTTCGAAAGAGAGGGAGAGAGAGGAAGCGATAGTTCGAAAGAGAGGGAGAGAGAGGAAGCGATAGTTCGAAAGAGAGGGAGAGAGAGGAAGCGATAGTTCGAAAGAGAGGGAGAGAGAGGAAGCGATAGTTCGAAAGAGAGGGAGAGAGAGGAAGCGATAGTTCGAAAGAGAGGGAGAGAGAGGAAGCGATAGTTCGAAAGAGAGGGAGAGAGAGGAAGCGATAGTTCGAAAGAGAGGGAGAGAGAGGAAGCGATAGTTCGAAAGAGAGGGAGAGAGAGGAAGCGATAGTTCGAAAGAGAGGGAGAGAGAGGAAGCGATAGTTCGAAAGAGAGGGAGAGAGAGGAAGCGATAGTTCGAAAGAGAGGGAGAGAGAGGAAGCGATAGTTCGAAAGAGAGGGAGAGAGAGGAAGCGATAGTTCGAAAGAGAGGGAGAGAGAGGAAGCGATAGTTCGAAAGAGAGGGAGAGAGAGGAAGCGATAGTTCGAAAGAGAGGAAGAGAGAGGAAGAAAAAGATCGAAAGAGAGGGAGAGAGAGGAAGAAAAAGATCGAAAGAGAGGGAGAGAGAGGAAGAAAAAGATCGAAAGAGGGGGAGAGAGGAAGAAAAATATCGAAAGAGGGGGAGAGAGGAAGAAAAATATCGAAAGAGGGAGAGAGAGGAAGAAAAATATCGAAAGGGAAAGAGAGGAAGGAAAAATATGGAAAGGGAGAGAGGAAGAAAAAGATCGAAAGTAACAGTTTGGCAAAACAGATGAAAGAGGGAGGACCAAGAAAAAGTGTCGAAAGAGGATAAAGAATGATGGAAAGAAAGGAAAAACGATGGAAGAAAGTTAGTCATGCTTGAGAGGTATCGGCAGAGACCAGTGTGTCACACCAGGGGGAGGCGGATTCGTGTGCGCGGCAGGCAGATATCTGCCCACGCGTCTGGCTAATATAAACAAAGTGGCAGCGAGGGAAAGACGTAAACCGAGAAAGGGCATCGTCCGCCTGCTGCGAGGACCGGCACAACTAGCTCCTCAGAGCTGCAGCGTCGTGCCGTTCACGATGTATAGGGGCTGTAAGAGTGTGAAGTCACAGCTAGAGTCAAAGATGTCAAAATTGCGATTAACGACGTTCAGGGCACCAAAACTTTTATACTGAAGCCTAGAAAGTACGCCCTGCCACGCACTCCAAGGTGATTCACGCAGTACAAATGATGGGTACGTGTCGCCAGAAGAATGTTTGTATTCCCCGTGCATACAGGTGTGCGCAGCGCGGTTACGGCCTCGCTCTGGCCGCGATAACTGCCGGCTCACATGATTTACTGCGACACCCGCGCGCCCCCCATATATCACACTCAGCGGGTCACCTGCTATTTGTCTGACGCACTACACTCCCTTGCGACAGCGTTTTACTGCAATGCACCAGCCTAAAGACTCTTCGTACTGCAAACGTTCAACCAACAAATGAGCTTTCTTGTCTTCAGTTGAAACTGCCGGGCTGAGAGGCCGCGGTCGATGTATAAAATTTCCACCTGGCGTTTCGTCTCCATCTGCGGGAGACATCTTCTGAGGTCGTCCGGCAACTGCCACTGAGGCTCCAGCCACTCTCGCATTTACAGAGCGCATAGAGGCTGCCACCATGCCCACGGTATGCCTATCTTTGGAAGGCGTGACCATTCTCGATTAGGAGTAATCGATTGTCATTCTGCTGGCGCAACGTCGCCATCCATATTTTGTCCAACTTTAAAACTCTCTCTTCTCCATTAATATTGTTATTGTGTTTGTGAATCTCTATTGCTTCTCTACAGGGTGTTACAAAAAGGTACGGCCAAACGTTCAGGAAACATTCCTCATTCACAAAGAAAGAAAATATGTTATGTGCACGTGTGTCCAGAAACGCTTCCTTTGCATGTTACAGCTCATTTTGTTACTTCTCTTGAAACCACATTAATCACGGAATGGAAGCACACAGCACCAGAACGTACCGGCGTGACTTCAAACACTTTGTTACAGGAAATGTTCAAATTGTCCTACGTTAGCGAGGATACGTGCATCCACCCTCCGTCGCACGGAATCCCTGATGCGCTGATGCAGCCCTGGAGAATGGCGTATTGCAGCACAGCCGTCCACAATACGAGCACGAAGAGTCTCTACATTTGGTACCGGGGTTTCCTAGCTTTCAAATGCGTCCATAAATGAAAGTCGAGAGGGTTGAGGTCAGGAGAGCATGGAGGCCACAGAATTGGTCCGCCTCTACCAATCCATCGGTCACCGAATCTCTTGTCGAGAAGCGTACGAATTATTACGGCCAGAGGTGGTTGTTCTGCGTACTGATTTCTCAGGATCTAAGCACCCAAATTGCGTTAAAATGTAATCACATGTCAGTTCTGGTATAATACATTGGTCCAATGAATACCGGTTTCTGATCTACATTTATTCTTGGTGTAGCAATTTAAATAGCCAGTAGTGTATAGAAGTTCCACCTTTGCTAACTCAGTCCACGAATGGCTGCAAAAATCTCGAAGTATCCGAACACAACTATACCACTGTATGATCGGTTAAGTCTGATTGTAGGACCCAGTCCATTCCATGTCAACACAGCCCACACCATTTACGGAGCCACCTGAAGCTTTGACCGTGCCTTGTTGACAACAACTTGAGTCGCTGGCTTTGCGAGGTTTGCGCTACGATCGAACACTACCATCAGCTCTCACCGACTGAAATCGGGACTCTTGTAACCAGGTCACGGTTTTCCAGTAGTCTACGGTCCAACGGACATGGTCACGAGCCCAGGAGAGGCGCTGCACGTGATATTTAACTCCACATTTCGCCATACTGATTTGTGCCGTCATTTCATGCAGCGTTGCTTGTCTGTTAGCACCGACAACTCTATGCACAAACGCTGCTCTAGGTCGTTACGTCAGGACCATCGGCCCCTGCGCTGTCCGTGGTGAGAGGTAATGCCTGAAATGTAAGTCCGCACGCTTTCGTGGCCGTTGTCACTGAAGTTAAAATCTTCTGGGTGGGTTATTAGGCCGTGTCACGTTTCTTCTAAAAACCCTGACGTTTCCAGCCCCTCTGCTGTGGATCTTTCTCAGGATCTTTTGGTGTCCACTAGTGCTACAGCATTGTCATTTCGGGTAAACATTCCCCCTCTCTTGCTCTGTCCGAAGTGTGGAACAGTGCCTTTCTATCCAGTGAGGATGACCGCCAATGGGAGATGAGCTACCAACGGGGCCCCCTTGTGCATTAGTCTATGACTATGGCCAACCAAGGATAGCCATATGAGTTCTAACCAACACTATCACTTCTCCAGCACGAACGCGAGGAAACTCCCCCTTTATAAGTGGACGCGACACTCGCCTCTGACAGTGTTCTAGCAAGTCTGAGCAAGATCCGCCCCAGACATGAACATTATTGAGCATATCTGGGATGGCTTGCAGCGTGCTGTTCAGAAGAGATCACCATCTTCATACTGCTACGGGATTCATAGTGTCTACGAAAGACATTATTCGAGTCGACACCACGTCGCATTGCGGCGACTTATGCGTGTAGCAGTTTCTTTGGCTCTTTAGTGTAGAACTGGCGGTTGCGTGGTTGCGGGGGGGTGGGGGTGGAGGGGTGGGGGGAGGGGATGGGGGGAGGGGGGAGTGGTGGAGAGGTGGAGAGGCGGTGAGTGTGGGCGGGTGTGAGGGGGAGTTACACACATTTGGTAACGTTTGCTCACTTGCTCTTGAGACCGCCGCCTTCCAGTAAACTGAGCTACCTCGCCTGCGCTCACGAGGAATCGCCTAGCGCGCTGGCCGTCGCATTAGCGCGGAGAAAGCTCGCCGTGCCGTCCTTGCTAACTTTGCGTTGCGTTACGTTACGTTATCGTAACTGGGCGTTCCAGAAACTTCTTTTCCGTTCGCCATGACACAGTGCCGCGTCGCTACGTGGCCTTGGCGGACTCCAGCCGTGCCGGCCCGTGTGTGTCTCCGCCGACGTACGTGACGGGTTTGCAATCGCGACTGCACGTGTAATGGCAGCCCAACTACGTCTTACGTTCGCTTCGGACTGATTAGTAAGCACTGCCTGAAGGCAGTGGTAAGAAAGGCGGAGGGCTCGCACGCGGGAGGGCGCCTCTTCAAATCCTCGGCTGGACACCAATATTTAAATTGTCCGTGACTTCCCTTAAATCATTTACCCTGTCCAGTTCTCAGCTTAGGGAATGTAACGAAAAAAATTAATTTTGGTGGAAAATGCACTGTTCTGGAAAAAAATATCAGAGCAGTTAATGAATTTAAAAATAAACTCACCGAAGCGGCACAAGTTTCGAAGTCAATACTACTTGTTGTTGGTTGTTGTTGTTGTTGTCTTCAGTCCTGAGACTGGTTTGATGCACCTCTCCATGCTACTCTATCGTGTGCAAGCCTCGTCATCTCCCAGTACCTACTGCAACCTACATCCTTCTGAAGCTGCTTAGTGTATTCATCTCTTGGTCTCCCTCTACGATTTTTACCCTCCACGCTGCCCTCCAGTACTAAATTGGTGATCCCTTGATGTCTCAGAACATGTCCTACCAACCGATCCCTTCTTCTCGTCAAATTGTACCATAAGTTCCTCTCCAATTCTATTCAATACTTCCTTATTAGTTATGTGATCTACCCATCTAATCTTCTGTAGCATCACATTTCGAAAGCTTCTATTCTCTTCTTGTCCAAACTATTTATTGTCCATGTTTCACTTCCATACATGGCTACACTCCATACAAATACTTTCAGAAACTACTTCCTCACAGTTAATACTCGATGCTAACAAATTTCTCTCTGAAGAAAGGCTTTCCTTGCCATTGCCAGTCTACATTTGATATCCTCTCTACTTCGACCATCATCAGTTATTTTGCTCCCCAGTAGCAAAACTCCTTTACTACTTTAAGTGTCTGATTTCCTTATCTAATTCCCTCAGCATCACCCGACTTAATTTGACTGCATTCCATTATCTTCATTTTGCTTTTGTTGATGTTCATCGTATACCCTCCTTTCAAGACACTGTCCATTCCATTCAACTGCTCTTTCAAGTCCTTTGCTATCTGACAGAATTACAATGTCATCGGCGAACCTCAAAGTTTTTATTTCTTCTCCACAGATTTTAATACCTACTCTGAATTTTTTTTTTTGTTTCCTTTACTGCTTGCTCAATACACAGATTGAATAACATCGTCGAAAGCCTACAACCCTGTCTCACTCCCTTCCGAACAACTTCATCCCTTTCATGTCCCTCGACTGTTGTAACTGCCATACTTATATTACAAAATTACCGAAATAGAACGCAATCAAAAAGTCAGTAGAAATTTGAAAACTGAATAAATCACGGAATAATATAGATAGAGGGGTACAAATTGACACACATGCTTACAATGACATAGGGTTTCTATTACAACAAGAAGTTCAAAAAATGTCCGACAGGTAGCGCTTCATCTGACCAGAATAGCAATAATTAACATAACAAAGTAAGACAAAGCAAAGATGATTTTCTTTACAGGAAATGCTCAATATGTCCACCATCATTCCTCAACAATACCTGTAGTCGAGGAATAATGTTGCGAACAGCACTGTAAAGCATATCAGGAGATGTGGTGCGGTATTGGCGTCGGATGTTGCCTTTCTGCATCCCTGGAGATGTCGGTCGATCACGATACACTTGCGACTTCAGGTAACCCCCAAGCCAGTAATCGCACGGACTGAGGTCTGGGGACCTGGGAGGCCAAGCGTCACGAAAGTGGAGGCTGAGCACACGATCGTCACCAAACGACGCGGGCAAGAGATCTTTCACGCGCCTAGCAGTATGGGGTGGAGCGCCATCCCGCATAAACATCGTACGTTCCAGCAGGTGTTTATCAGCCAGGCTCTGGATGATGCGATTCTGTAACATATCGGCGTACCTCTCACCCGTCACGGTAGCAGTTCTGCTGTCCAGCGCGTTCTCTCCGACATTTCGTTAATTTTCCTTTTTTTGTTGTAATAAAACCTCATGTCATTGCAAGCATGTGTGTCAATTTTTACCTCTATATCTACACTATTCCGTGGTTTATTAAGTTTTCAAATTTATACTGACTTTTTGATCACCCGGTATATCAGACACTCAAGAAACTAAGTATTAAACGATAAAAAACTTGTAAAAACAATGCCACCGGAATGTGAAATAATAGGTGGCTGGAGAATGAAGTCCAGTGCCACATCGAAAAATATACACTGAAGAGCCAAAGAAACTGGCACACCTGCCTAATATCGGGTACGGCCCCCGCGGGCAAGCCGAAGTGTCCCAACACGACGTGGCATCGACTGACTAACGTCTGAAGTAGTGCTGGAGCGAACTGACACCATGAATCCTGCAGGGCAGTCCGTAAATCCGTAAGAGAACGAGGGGGGTGGACATCTCTTCCGAACAGCACTTTGCAAGCGATCCCCGATGTGTTCATCTCTGGGAAATTCTGTAGGGAGCACATTGTCCTCATGTGGGAGCGATCTAAATGCTTTTAACACAAACTGGAAAGCAATACCGCAGGAATTCTTTTTATTCCATGATTACCGGCTTCGGGGAAACTAAAGCCGCCATCATCGGGATCTAAGGACACATACGGGTTGCAACATCAAGGCAAACAAGGGTGATATTAACTGTTGCCTATAACACACAGGCCTTACAAAATTGTAAGTAGCACATAGGCGTCTAAGAGAGATGACATTACCTATGTTAAATGTCTCCATCACATACAATTTCTGCAGAATTTGATGGCCAGCGGAAGTCTTTAAACTCAGAAGAATGTTCAAATGACTCTGAACACTATGGGACGTCTGAGGTCATCAGTCCCCTAGAGCTTAGAAATACTTAAACTGCCCGAGGCAGGATTCGAACCTCCAGACTGCAGTGCCCAGAACCGCTCGGCCACTTCGGCCGGCGAAGTATGTTCCTGGAGCCACTCTGTAGCAATTGTGGAGGTGCGGGGTGCCGCATTGTCCTGCTGGAATTGCCCAAGTCCGTCGCAATGCATAATGGACGGCAATGTATGCAACTGATGAGACAGGATGCTCAGATACGTGTCACCTATGCAGGGCTCATGGATTCATGAGGTCATCTCCAAGCCCGTGCACGTCCATCCGCTCGATAGAGTTTGAAACGAGGCTCGTCCTACCAGGCAACATGTTTCCAGCCATCGACAGTCCAATGTCAGTGTTGACGGGCTCAGGCGAGGCGTTAAGCTTTGTGTCGTGCAGTCATCGAGGATAGAGTGGGCGTTCGACTCAGAGCCCACATCGATGACTTTTCCTTGAATGGTTCGCACGATGACACTTCCCGATGGCCCAGCACTGAAATCTGCAGCATTTTTCCGGAAGGGTTTCACTTCTGTCACGCTGAACAATTCACTTCAGTCGCCGTAGGTCCCTTTCTCGCAGGATCTTTTCCCGGCCGCAGCGACGTCGGAGATTTGATGTTTTATCCGAGTCCTGATACTCACGGTACATACAATGAAGGCTTTCACGACCGGAAGGAACTGTTGTTGATAATTCTTCCGGGTTATATGGCCGTGGTCCATGGAATTCTTCTATTGCTAACGTTACGTCGTCGGCACGAGCCAGCAGGACCAGCCATACCTCTGAAGATGTCTAACGTAGTATTGGACGAAACGTTAGGAATTGAATTCCATGGACCACGGCCATATAACCCGGAAGAGACAACAATCTTCACGGTACAGCTGTGAAATGGTCCTACTGGAAAATCGCCACTTCACCGCTGCCTCGGAAATGCTGCGTCCCATCGCTCTTGCGCTGATTATAAAACCACTTTCAAGCTCACTTGAATCTGGATAACCTGCCGTTGCAACAGCGGCAGACACTTGTTGTCTTGTACAGGCGTTGCCGACGGCGCCGTATTCTGCCTGTTTACATATCTCTGTATTTCGACACGCATGCTTATACCACTTTTTAATACATCTAATCAAGTGCTGTAATTAGAACCCCACAAAATAAATATCGTCGTGGAAAGCTCACGTTCACGATCTTGTTCAAAGACTTAATACTGCCGTTTTTACTATTCGAACGGTGTCTAAAGTGAGTGTGTTCGACACGAAAATTAGTCTACTTTGCTTATTTTCATTCGCTTATCTCGTATTGTATTATATTTTGGGGTAACTCTTCCCATCCTATAAGGATATTTTGGCTCAGAATCGGGCGGTACGGGCAATAAGTGGTGTAAGTTCACGAACCTCTGGGTATTTTGACAATATGTACATTCCTTATTGTCGTTTCTTGTTACCAATATTTGTTTGTTCCCAAGAATAAGCAGCTTTCACTCGGTTAATACTCGGCAGAAATCAGACCTGCATTTCGATCGGCCTTCCTTAACTCTTGTGCAGAAAGGTGTGCAGTAGAGTGAGTCATTCATTTTCAATACGCTAACACTAGAATTCGAAAAATCTTAGCAATAATCGACGCGCCTTCACACAGAAACTGAAGAGTTTCCTATTGTGTCTACATCTACATCCATACTCCGCAAGCCACCTGACGGTGTGTGGCGGAGGGTACCCTGAGTACCTCTATCGCTTCTCCCTTGTGTTCCAGTCTCGTATTGTTCGTGGAGAGAAAGATTGTCGGTATGCTTCTGTGTGGGCTCTAATCTCTCTGATTTTATCCTCACGGTGTCTTCGCGAGATATACGTAGCAGGGAGCAATATACTGCTTGACTCTTCGGTGAAGGTATGTTCTCAAAACTTCAACAAAAGCCCGTACCGAGCTACTGAGCGTCTCTCCTGCAGAGTCTTGCACTAGAGTTTATGTATCATCTCCGTAACGCTTTCGCGATTACTAAATGATCCTGTAACAAAGCGCGCTGCTCTCCGTTGGATCTTCTCTCTCTCTTCTATCTGGTACGGATCCCACACTGATGAGCAGTATTCGAGCAGTGGGCGAAAAAGCGTATTGTTTTCGGATTGCATTTCCTTAGGATTCTTCCAATGAATCTGTCTGCCATCTGCTTTACCGACGATCAACTTTATATGGTCATTACATTTTAAATCACTCCTAATGCGTACTCAAAGATAATTTATGGAATTAACTGCTTGCAGCTGCTGACTTGGTATATTGTAACTAAATGACAAGGGATCTTTCTTTCTATGTATTCGCAGCACATTACACTTGTCTACATTGAGATTCAATTGCCATTCCCTGTACCGTGCGTCAATTCGCTGCAGAACCTCCTGCATTTCAGTACAATTTTCCATTGTTAGAACCTCTCGATACACCACAGCATCAACTGAAAAAGCCTCAGTGAACTTCCGATGTCATCCACCAGGTCATTTATGTATATTGTGAATAGCAACGGTCCTACGACACTCCCCTGCGGCACACCTGAAATCACTCTTACTTCGGAAGACTTCTCTCCATTGAGAACGACGTGCTGCGTTCTGCTATCTAGGAACTCTTCAATCCAATCACACAATTGGTCTTATAGTCCATATGCTCTCACTTTGTCCATTAAACGACTCTGGTGAACTGTATCGAACGCCTTGCGGAAGAAACACGGCATCTACCTGTGAACCCGTGTCTATGGCCCTCTTTTTTGTCGTGGACGAATAGCGCGAGCTGGGTTTCACACGACCGTCTCTTTCGAAACCCACGCTGATTCCTACAGAGTAGATTTCTAGTCTCCAGAAAAGCCATGATACTCGAAGATAATACGTGTTCCAAAATTCTGCAACTGATCGACGTCAGAGATATAGGTCTATAGTTCTGCACATCTGTCCGACGTGTCGAAAAATTAAGCTGATCTTTGTTCTGTTGCTTAAACGTATGGACTGAATTTCTTCAGGTTCAAGAACACTTGTTTTTATCTGTTATTACTTTTATGTTGTATTTTCGTGCACTGACACGTTCCATGACCTTTGAAATTTGCTCCTCGATTTGGTCCTACGGAACTTGACGTGTAAATAAGCAAATAAATAAACGGGGGAAGAGACTTGCGGCGGTGCGGTCGCGGCGTGCCGTGCTGTGTAGTGGGTGCATGAGACGGCAGGCCGGAGTGAGGTGCGTGTTTGGCTTCCAGTGGCGTTGTGTAACGCCGGCGGCCTTACCGGCCCACCCTGTTTGCCCCAGAGGGGCCTCACCTCAGCTCACCTGCCTGAGCGCATTTATCATCGCCACTGACGGCACACCACGTCAAAAAATGTGTTGCAGTCTACAGTGGTGCTCCAGTAGCCGACATGGTCAAGGGAGGTGTTTGTTAAGGACTGCTTCTTACCGGGAAATGGATTCTGAGTAGTGGTGGTGGTGATGAGTGTTTAACGTCCCGTCGACAACGAGGTCATTAGAGACGAAGCAGAAGCTCGGATTAGGGAAGGATTGGGAAGGAAATCGGCCGTGCCCTTTCAAAGGAACCATCCCGGCATTTGCCTGAGCGATTTAGGGAAATCACGGAAAACCTAAATCAGGATGGCCGGAGACGGGATTGAACCGTCGTCCTCCCGAATGCGAGTCCAGTGTGCTAACCACTGCGCCACCTCGCTCGGTGATTCTGAGTAGAAAAAGTCGAATCTCAGTCCATACCATCTTGAGGTCAAACCTGATATTTTGTGTCCAGGTTTGCTTCACCAGTGGCGGGCTCAACCCGTCGGGGGTCCCAGGCAGCTAAAGAAAATGATGTTCAAACTGGTTCAAATGGCTCTGAGCACTATGGGACTTAACTTCTGAGGTCATCGGTCCCCTAGAACTACTTGAACCTAACTAACCTAAGGACATCACACACACCCATGCCCGAGGCAGGATTCGAACCTGCGACCGCAGCGGTCGCGCGGTTCCAGACTGTAGCGCCTAGAACCGCTCGGCCACCCCGGCCGGCGAAAATGATGTCCCCGGTCTGTTTACAAACTGTTTTTGTTTCTACTGAAGGGTCTGTATGAGCCTCTTCATGATTCCGCCTCCGGCACCTCAGTAGTTGATTACTTTTGAATACATCGTGGGAGTGACAGTGATCAATGTGTTACCAATATTTACTATCAAAAACAGTCTTGATCACTATTACCGTGACCGGCTTCGACCACTATTGTGCTTATCTTCAGACCTACAAGTCTTATACAAAGCTTTAATTAGAGGCCTACACACATTAAAGAAAATACATAAAGTTATAAAGCTATAAAACGATGAATTAGCAATGGTTAAGAACCACCTCCTGCTGGAGAATTAATACTGGAGAAACCAGTGCACGTCTTACTATATATAATGCAGGTTCCGCCCACTTATGACGGAATGATGTCATTGCTAACCAGTGGGTTATAGGTCGAATAACAATGTAAGATTTCTTAGTTAAAAGAGCATTGTCAAGAAAGTTACAAAGCCTATAAAGTGATCAGACATTTATAGTCCATAATCATGCTAACTCGAACTCAGCACCGGGAATAAAATTACTGAAGCTTTGCAGCATTCCGGCGATCGTCGACCGAAAATTCCTAAAATAGTCAGAGGCACATCGTACGCCGTGGGAAAGTCATCTTGGGTGCTATGGCATGCTCATTCTGCAGCACGGGAATCAGTGTCCACGTTGTGTATTAATTTCGATAGAAGTCCAGAAATTACTCTCTCAAAATAGTCCATAAACGACATTAGTGCAGGCTTTACTGATTTCCCAGGATAACGAGTTGCTACCGAGTTAAGACACGCCAAATAATGTTCCGACCCACAGACAAGGGTAAAGCTGAAATAACCTAAGAATTAAACGTACCTGAAATATTTTTCCGTAGATGATCTTGATAGCTATATTTCATTTATTATAGCTATCAGCCTCTTAAGTGACACGAAATCTTATCATAATCAAATTCCGTTTCGTATTCAAAATGGCAGCTGACAGCAATACCGCTAATTGCAGTTCCGTTCCATTCCTGCTCTCCACACTTACTAAATCAGACCTAAGTCAGTCCATAGTACACGTAACGTCCCACATCCTATCCACAGACTTTTCATACCACGGGTCAGAGAGAGAGAGAGAGAGAGAGAGAGAGAGAGAGAGAGAGAGAGAGAGAGAGAGAGATACTCACATTCTCTCTCTCTCTCTCTCTCTCTCTCTCTCTCTCTCTCTCTCTCTCTCTCTGAGCCGTAATGAAGTAATGATTACTTTGATTCACATACATAACTCGCGCAGTTACGCATAAACATTTGTGCTAGAAGAGAAAATGTGACAGAGAAAGGATGATACTACAGTGGAATGCAGAATGTCTACAAGTCTATGTATTTGGCATTATAGAGACAACAGCGCCTTCTGGTGGCCATATAACAGCGCTCCGGCGGGAATTATCAATAATACTGATTTCCAAACAAACTCGTACAGCCATGCGTATTCAAATATAGATCTATTTGTATGTAAACAAGCAGAATACGGCGCTGCGATCGGCAACGCCTCTGTAAGACAACAAGTGTCGGCGCAGTTCTTAGAAGATCTATTACTGCTGCTACAATGGCAAGTCATCAACATTTAAGTGAGTTTGAACGTGTAGTTAAACTCGGCACACAAGCGATGGGACACAGCACCTCCGAGGTAGTGATGAAGTGGCTATTTTCCGAAACGATTATTTCACGAGTGTACCGTGCATATCAGGAACCAGGTAAAAAATAAAATCTCCGACATCGCAGCGGCCGGAGAAGCATCCTGGTGGAACGGAACCAACGACGAGTGAAGAGAATCGTTCAACGTGACAGAAGTGCAAGCCTTGCGCATTCAACTGCAGATTTTAATGGTGGGCATCAGCAAGTGTCAACGTGCGAACCATTCAGCGGAACACAATCGATATGAGCTTTCGGAGCGTAACACCCACTCGTGTACCGTTGATGACTGCACGACGCAAAGCTTTACGCATCGCCTGGGCTTGTCCACACAATGGACTGTTGATGACTGGAAACATATTGCCTGCTCGGATGAGTCTCGTTCCAAATTGCATAGAGCGGATGGACGTCTAGGAATTTGGAGAGAACCTCATCAATCCATCGACGCTAAATGTCAGCAGGGGACCGTTGACGCTGGTGGTTCTGTAACTGCGTGGGGCGTGTCCAGTTGGACTCATACGGGACCCCTGATACGTCTAGATACGACTCTGGCAGGTGACACATCATATCTGATCACCTGCACCCATTCATGTCGATTGTGCATTCCGGCGGACTTGGGCGTTTCCAGCAGGACAATGCGACACTCCAAAACGTCCAGAATTGCTGCAAAGCGGCTCCAGGAACAGTCTTCTGAGCTTAAACACTACCGCTGGACATGATCATCATATCTGAGATGCCTTGCAAAGTGCTGTCCAGAAAAGATCTCCACTCCTCGTACACTTACGGATTTACGAACAGCCCAGCCAGATTCATGGTATCAGTTCCCTCCACCACCACTTCAGACATTAGTCTAGTCCATGCTACGTCGTGTGCGGCACTTGTACCTGCTTGGGGGAGGGGAGGGGGGGGGGAGGAGGGCGGCAAACCGTATGAGGCAGGTGTACCAGTTTCTTTGGATCTTAAGTGTGCAAGCACTATTTCTTTATTCTGCAGAATGTATTGAAGACAAACGTATTCTTTACGACGCATGTTCCTGCTTTATCACCGCTGGGGGGGGGGGGGGGGGGAGCTAGTTTCGCTCCAGCTGTGAAGCGCTAACAACTCTGTCACCAGAACTCTTCGTGACTGGATGTACTCGACTGTGTGAGCAAGTTTAAGATCGGAGAGCGGGAGAGACTGGGGGGGGGGGGGGGGTGAAGAGACAGGAAGGGGGAGATGGACAGAGGAGGGGTGTTAGCTTGAGCGATTAACCCGGCACAGGTAGTTCCAGTTTTCAAGAAGCGTCGTCGAGCAGATGCGCAAAACTATAGGCCTGTATCTCTGACATCGATCTGATGAGAATTTTAGAACATGGTCTTTGCTCGAGTATCATGTCATTTCTGGAAAGCCAGATACTACTATGTATGAGTCGACGTGGATTCCGGAAACAGCGATCGTGAGAGACCAGACTCGCTGTATTTGTTCACGAGACCCAGAAAATGTCAGACACAGTCTCCCAGGTGGATGCCATTTTCCTTGACTTCCGGAAGGCGTTCGATACACTTCCGCACTGTCGCCTGATAAAGTAAGAGCCTACGGAATATCAGACCAGCTGTGTGGCTGGATTGAAGAGTTTTTAGCAAACAGAACACAGCATGTTGTTCTCAATGCAGAAACGTCTATAGAAAAAGTAACCTCTGGCGTGCCACAGGGGAGTGTTATGGGACCACTGCTTTTTACAATATATATAAATGACCTAGAAGATGGTGTCGGAAGTTCCGTGCGGCTTTTCGCGGATGATGCTGTAGTATACAGAGAAGTTGCAGCATTAGAAAATTGTAGCGAAATGCAGGAAGATCTGCAGCGGATAGGCACTTGGTGCAGGGAGTGGCAACTGACCCTTAACATAGACAAAAGTAATGTATTGCGAATACATAAAAAGAGGGATCCTTTATTGTATGATTATATGATAGCGCAACAAACACTGGTAGCAGTTGCGTCTGTAAAATATCTGGGAGTATGCGTGCGGAACGATTTGAAGTGGAATGATGACATAAAATTAATTGTTGGTAAGGCGGGTGCCAGGTTGAGATTCATTGGGAGAGTCCTCAGAAAATGTAGCCCATCAACAAAGGAGGTGGCTTACAAAACACTCGTTCGACCTATCCTGGAGTATTGCTCATCAGTGTGGGATCCGTACCAGACCGGGTTGACGGACGAGATAGAGAAGATCCAAAGAAGAGCGGTGCGTTTCATCACAGGGATATTTGGTAAGCGTGACAGCGTTACGGAGATGTTTAGTAAACTCAATTCGCAGACTCTGCAAGAGAGGCGCTCTGCATCGCGGTGTAGCTTTATGTCCAGGTTTCGAGAGGGTGCGTTTCTGGATGAGGTATGGAATATATTGCTTCCCCCTACTTATACCTCCGGAGGAGATCACGAATGTAAAATTAGAGAGATTCGAGCGCGCACGGAGGCTTTCCGGAAGTCGTTCTTCCCACGAACCATACGCGACTGGAACAGGAAAGGGAGGTAATGACAGTGGCACGTGAAGTGCCCTCCGCCACACACCGTCGGGTGGCTTGCGGAATACAAATGTAGATGTAGATGTCGAGACAGGGTGGCACGGTGTTCTTAAAATTTGAGGTCATCAGTCCCCTGGAACTTACAACTACTTAAACCTAAATAACCTAAGGGCATCATACATATCCACGCCCGAGGCAGGATTCGAACCTGCGACCATAGCGGTCGAGCGTTTCCACACTGAAGCGCCTAGAACCGCTCGGCCACCCTGGCCGACGGAAACTATGACACGGGAGATGCTTTTGTACAACACGAAAAAAAATCTCTATGGGCACTTCCATAACAAACACAAACACAGAAACTATTAGAGACGGCATATAATTCTCGCAGTTAAAAAAAAAATTATTGTCATAGAAGTACTTTCCAGAGCTCCGAATATAAACATAACGACAGTATAACAAAAGTTTTTATCATCTAATCACTGAAAATAATTACCAACTCATTACTCAGTAATAATGCAAATGCGGGCAGAAAATCGGCGAAACAAATTGGCCCAACAGCAACTGTGCAAATAGGAACAAACACAGTCATAATTTACAGTGGCAAAATTCTGAAATGACAAGCCGAAGGCGACATATAGAAATATAACCGAAGTCAGATCACCAAATCCAAGAGGTAATCAACGACAAGGAAGCAATGACTCCGGCAGCGAGTAAAGCTCTGGATCACACAACACGTCGCAGCGGCAGCAAATCAGTGGTCAACGTACGGCGACAAGCGAGGGAAGAGCAATCCATCAGGTAGCTTTGTCACAAGGAGACATAGCAACGTAACAACTGCGAGCAGCTTGAAGCGATTATGCTTGCAGCTGAGACAGCAGAAACTTTCCCTTATTTCCTGTATCTGTCTTCCTCGACTCCGGCTTGGGAGGATGTTGGAAAAAGGACGTAACTGTCGTGTTCCTGCTCCGAAATAGTGAGGAATCTCTGGACACGGGTATTGTCCTTTTTGAAGACTCGAGTTTGACAGAGCACTCAAAGACCTGAGTCGAAACAGGGCCCCCGGAGTAGACAACATTCCATTGGAACTACTGACGGCCTTGGGAGAGCCAGTCCTGACAAAACTCTTCCAGCTGGTGAGCAAGATGTATGAGACAGGCGAAATACCCTAAGACTTCAGGAAGAATATATTAATTCCAATCCCAAAGAAAGCAGGTGCTGACAGATGTGAAAATTACCGAACTATCAGCTTAATAAGTCACAGCTGCAAAATACTTACGCGAATTCTTTACAGACGAATGGAAAAACTGATAGAAGCCGACCTCGGGGAAGATCAGTTTGGATTCCGTAGAAATGTTGGAACACGTGAGGCAATACTGACCTTGCGACTTATCTTAGAAGAAAGATTAAGGTAGGGCAAACCTACGTTTCTAGCATTTGTAGACTTGGAGAAAGCTTTTGACAATGTTGACTGGAATAGTCTCTTTCAAATTCTGAAGGTGGCCGGGGTAAACTATAGGGAGCGAAAGGCTATTTACAATTTGTACAGAAACCAGATTGCAGTAATAAGAGTCGAGGGACATGAAATGGAAGCTGTGGTTGGGAAAGGAGTGAGACAGGGTTGTAGCCTCTCCCCGATGTTATTTAATCTGTATATTGAGCAAGCAGTAAAGGAAACAAAAGAAAAATTCGGAGTAGGTATTAATATCCACGGAAAAGTAGTAAAAACTTTGAGGTTCGCCGATGACATTGTAATTCTGTCAGAGACGGCAAAGGACTTGGAAGAGCAGTTGAACGGAATGGACAGTGTCTTGAAAGGAGGATATAAGATGAACATCAACAAAAGCAAAACGAGGATAATGGAATGTAGTCAAATTAAGTCGGGTGATGCTGAGGGAATTACCTTAGGAAATGAGACAAGGAGTTTTGCTATTTAGGAAGTAAAGTAACTGATGATGGTCGAAGTAGAGAGGATATAAAATGTAGACTGGCAATGGCAAGGAAAGCGTTTCTGAAGAAGAGAAATTTGTTAACATCGAATATAGACTTATGTATCAGGAAGTCGTTTCTGAAAGTATTTGTTTGGAGTGTAGCCACGTATGCAAGTGAAACATGGACGATAAATAGTTTGGACAAGAAGAGAATAGAAGCTTTCGAAATGCGGTGCTACAGAAGAATGCTGGAGATTAGATGGGTAGATCACGTAACTAATGAGGAGGTATTGAATAGGATTGGGGAGAAGAGGAGTTTGTGGCACAACTTGACTAGAAGAAGGGATCGGTTGGTAGGACATGTTCTGAGGCATCAAGGGATTGCAAATTTAGCATTGGAGGGCAGCGTGGAAGATAAATATCGTAGAGGGAGACCAAGAGACGAATGCACTAAGCAGATTCAGAAGGATCTAGGCTGCAGTAGGTACTGCGAGATGAAGAAGCTTTCACAGGATAGCGTGGAGAGCTGCATCAAACCAGTCTCAGGACTGAAGACCACAACAACAACAACAACAACAACAACGAGTGTGCTCAGGAACACACACACACACACACACACACACACACACACACACACACACACACACACAGACACACACCCCTCGCTCTCTAGACTGAGTTATTTGCTCCGTGCCGGTTGTGTGGCGTATTTGGCACCTCTCAACACCAGGAGCGACCTTGGACGGACGTCAGTTACGCGACTGCTGGCTCGTTTGCCTACAGAGTGAGGGAGGGTATTAGTATTCCCGTTAGGGCGGTGGGGAGACGCTGCAGTCCGCACCTGTACACTGTAGCTACCTAGCCAACGCTCAGCGTTGCGTAAGCCTCAGTAATGTCTGCGTCTCCGGGAAACTGGTTACTGCCGAGAGACGGGACGTGTGCTGTGCTTACCCCAGGGGGAGGGAGGGTGGGGGGGGGGGGGAGGTGAGTAGGAGTGAAATGGTCGCCAAGGACGCCGGCCACGGGGACATTGCCAAGGCCGGCGCAGCAAATGCAGCGCCAAACCAAGCGCGTCCCTTTTTACCTTTTTTTTATTTTTGCAATAACAAGTTGCCGACGCTGTAGCCAGAGGTGGCATGGCCAAGGGCAGCCACCGTGCGTCGCCGATACAATGAATCTCCCGCTGCCTTCACACTGCTGCTGTACTGCGTGCCTGGAGCGAGCCCTGCTTCGGCAACACAAGCCATTAAATACACTACTGGCCATTACAACTGCTACACCACGAAGACGACGTGCTACAGACGCGAAATTTAACCGACAGGAAAAAGACGCTGTGATATGCGAATGAGTAGCTTTTCAGGCCATTCACACAAGGTTGGCGTCTGTGGAGACACCTACAACGTACTGACATGAGGAAAGTTTCCGACCGATTTCTCATACACAAACAGCAGTTGACCGGCGTTGCCTGGTGAAACGTAGTTGTGATGCCTCGTGCAAGGAGGAGAAATGCGTACCGTCACGTTTCCGACTTTGATAAAGGTCGGATTGCAGCCTATCGCGATTGCGGTTTATGGTACCGCGACATTGCTGCTCGCGTCGGTCGAGATCCAATGACTGTTGGCAGAATATGGAATCGGTGGGTTCAGGAGGGTAATACGGAACGCCGTGCTGGATCCCAACGGCCTCGTATCACTAGCAGTCGAGATGACAGGCATCTTATCCGCATGGCTGTAACGGATCGTGCAACCACGTCTCGATCCCTGAGTCAACAGGTGGCGACGTTTGCAAGACAACAACCATCTGCACGAACAGTTCGACGACGTTTGCAGCAGCACCGACTATCAGCTCGAAGACCGTGGCTGCGGTTACCCTCGACGCTGCATCACAGACAGGAGCGCGTGCGATGGTATACTCGACGACGAGCCTGGGTGCACGAATGGCAAAACGTCGTTTTTACGGGTGAACTTGCTCTGAGCACTGTAACATCTGAGATCATCAGTCCCGTACAACTTAGAACTACTTAAACCTAACTAACCTAAACACATCATACACATCCATGCCCGAGGCAGGATTCGAACCTGCGACCGTAGTAGCAGCGCGGTTCCGGACTGTATCGCCTCGAACCGCTCGGCCCCTCCAGCCGGCTTTTTTCGGATGAATGCAGGTTCTCTTTACACCATCGTAATGGTCGCAAGTGCGGTGAACGCACATTGGAAACGTGTATCGTCATCGCCATGCTGGCTTATAACGCGGCGTGATGGTATGGGGTGCAATTGGTTACACGTCTCGGTCACCTCTTGTTCGCATTGACGGCACTTTGAACAGTGGACGTTACATTTCAGATGTGTTACGACCCGTGGCTCTACCCTTCATTCAATCCCTGCGAAAACCCTACATTTCAGCAGGATAATGCACGACCGCACATTGCAGGACCTGTAGGGGCCTTTCTGGATACAGAAAATGTTCGACTGCTGCCCTGGCCAGCACATTTTCCAGATCTCTCACCAACTGAAAACATCTGGTCAATGGTGGCCGAGCAACTGGCTCGTCACAATACGCCAATCACTACTCTTGCTGAACTGTGGTATCGTGTTGAAGCTGCATGGACAGCTGTACCTGTACACGCCATCCAAGCTCTGTTTGGCTCAATGCCCAGGCGTATCGAGGCCGTTATTACGGCCAGAGGTGGTTGTTCTGGGTACTGATTTGTTACGATCCATGCACCCAAATTGCGTGAAAATGTAATCACATTTCAGTTCCAGTACAATATATTTGTCCAATGAATAGCCGTTTTTCATCTGCATTTCTTCTTGGTGTAGCAATTGTAATGGCCAGTAGTGTACTATCGACTGTCGTGTAGGTGATCATCATGTCGGCTGTTTAGTAAAAGAATGTCCTATGGTTTTGTATATGATGTATTATATTACAGGCTAAAATGCATAAATAGAAATTAATTTGTTATAATCGACATGTATTGGTGGTTAAAAATTATTCTTGTTTTACAAATATTTGAAATCAGAAACTCTGGTAAACTTAAAATTCATAATATTAATTGCAGAATGTATCGCCAATTATTAAATTTATTCCTGGATTTAAAAAATATTTATGTGGTTTAGTAAAGATTCTTCTTTTTTCACGAAAGTATGTGAACTCCGTCGGTTTCTAATTTCTTTGAAATACTGTGAGTAACGGAAAATGTAGGGAGCGGTGAGCATGTCTTTGATCGAAGTAGACGTTTTTCTAAGTTTGCCAACAACACTAATTACTCTTTTTCTTGAATGTGGAAAGTGTAAAGACGGTGTGATATTCAATAATGTGACAAACAAAATTCAGGTAAATCTTGATCAGTTCCTCAGGCATCAGGAACCCCCAACGTTAAATTTTCAGCCGCAAGCACGTACGCCTAGACGCAAGAAGTGGAGCAAATAAAGATAAGCGAAAAGTTTTTCTTTTTTATAGCTTAGGCCTCTCGAAGCTTTTGAAAATAATGAAGAGAGTAAGAGAAATTTAATGTTGACGTATGGGAGGGTAGCATTACAGCACCATACCGACAATCTGACTAAAACAGCTGGCAATTGGATTTGATGTTCTGACGTCTCCGCAAGATGGTGAACGATAGCATCATCTGCAAAGAATCGAACGAGGGCGCTCTAGATTATCTAGATTAGTGGCAGCAATCGGCGTACAACTCTTGCACGGGGCAGACAAACAACTGGTTGCCGTTAATTTTCTGAAGCAGTACTCAACTGTGTGTTAATAAACCGTTTTCTTCGACTCACTTCTCATCTTCGAACACAGTGTACGATCTGGGATCCTACTGCAAATCTACGTCGGTAATTCGACGGATTACTCCTATTTTCTGCAGGAAGTAAGCCTCCGTGTTATAAATTAGCGCTTTTTTCTTGTTGCGATAGTAGTATCTAATTAGCACGGTCGTTGCGCTTTTTACTTTGTTTTCGCCTCTTACTAGGAGACGCGTGACAGTTAACGCCATAATTTTTACATAAATTTTTTACATACGTTAGGTGTTTGTTAGGTACTGTCTTCCTGACTGTAGAATTTCTGCTTTTCCTCTCTTGTATTTATAGATAAAAGGAGGTACAAATTAAGAACGTGCGATTTTATTTATGTAAAAATTATAGCGCGAGCCATTTCAACCACATTATTCCATCAACACCTACTAGAGATCCCTTTAATAACGAAGTGTGCCTTGGAGTTAAATACTACACTGAAGCGCCCACATCCTAATGCATATAGACTTATCTTTCCCAGATCAAGAAGGTTATTTGGATTAACCAACATCACTGAATTGAACCATATAAACACGATTAAGCACATTTCCCTTTTTGATTACAGTTACTTACCCATTTTCCGTACAGCATTTTGCCAGCAAAGATATTTTTACTGGTTGTGTCAAATAGCAACTACCACTTATCAGGTAGCACCTGGAAAAGTTGCACATCTCTGAGTGAATGTTTTATACTTCTATCTTTACTATTGAACATTAAATTTTGAGACATCATCTTTACATGCAATGGGCAACTTGAACCATGCACCCAAAGAGGTGACAAACATTTATTACGTTTTTTTGTATTGTTGAAAACGGGACATACTTGCACCAAATATAAAAGAATGTAAAAACTGTTGTGCAAGCCCCATCATTTTGTTACTATTCTTTTCTTAGGCATAAGATTTGTATACAATTTTCTACAGCTAATCAGATCTTTACCAAGTTTGATGTTTGTGTTATGTTGTGACCAATTTAAGTGTGCAATTTTGGTATTAATATGTTCTTGTACTATCTTGACTTTGTGTCTCAAAGGGCAACAATATTTGAAAAACTTTTTTTTTTTCAAAGCCATATTATATTCCTACATGTGACTTACCTAGTGTTTCATTGGCAGGACACTTAGAAGATGAAACAAGTCCACTAAAGAGACAGCTTACACTATACTCGTTCGTCCTCTGTTAGAATATTGGTGCGCGGTGTGGGATCCTTACCAGGTGGGATTGACGGAGGACATCGAAAGGGTGCAAAAAAGGGCAGCTCGTTTTGTATTATCACGTTATAGGGGAGAGAGTGTGGCAGATATGATACACGAGTTGAAATGGAAGTCATTACAGCATAGACGTGTTTCGTTGCGGCGAGATCTATTTACGAAATTTCAGTCACCAACTTTCTCTTCCGAATGCGAAATGGGCCCAACCTACATAGGTAGGAATGATCATGAAAATAAAATAAGAGAAATCAGAGCTCGAACAGAAAGGTTTAGGTGTTCGTTTTTCCCGCGCGCTGTTCGGGAGTGGAATGGTAGGGAGATAGTATGATTGTGGTTTGAAGAACCCTCTGCCAAGCACTTAAATGTGAATTGCAGAGTACTCATGTGGATGTAGATGTAGGGATGCTTATTCAAATCCACTGATGGTCGAACAGGCAGAATACGGCGCTGCGGTCGGCAACGCCCATGTAAGACAACAAGTGTCTGACGCAGTTAACAGATCGGTTACTGCTGCTACAATGGCAGGTTATCAAGATTTTAGTGCGTCTGAATGTGGTGGTATAGTCGACGCACGAGCGATGGGACACAGCATGTCCGAGGTAGCGATGAAGTGGGGATTTTCCCGTACAACCATTTACCAGTGTACCGCGAATACAAGGAATCCGGCGAAACATCAAACCTCCCCCATCGCTGCGGCCGGAAAAAGATCTTACGAGAACGGAACCGACGACGACTGAAGTGCATCGTCCAAAGTGCAACTCTTCCGCAAATTGCTGCAGATTTCAATGCTGCGCCATCGATGAGTGTCAACGTGTGGACCATTCAAGGAAACATCGTCGATATGGGCTTTCCGAACTGAAGGCGCACTCGTGTACCCTTGTTGACTGCACGACACAAAGCTTTACGCCTCGCCTGGGCCCCTCAAAACCGTCATTGGGCTGTTGATAACTGCCTGGTCGAAAAATGGCTCTGAGCACTATGGGACTTAACTACTGAGGTCACCAGTCCCCTAGAACTTAGAACTACTTAAACCTAACTAACCTAAGGAGATCACACACATCCATGCCCGAGGCAGGATGCGAACCTGCGACCACAGCGCTCGCGCGGTTCCAGACTTAGCGCCTAGAACCGCGAGACCACACCGACCGCCTTGCCTGGTCGGACGAGTCTCATTTCAAACCGTATCGAGCAGATGATCGTGTACGGATATGGGCAGAACCTCATGAATCCATCGACTCTGGATGTCAGCAGGTGTCTGTGGAGTCTGTGTAATGGTGTGGGGTGTGTGCAGTTGGAGTGATACGGGACCCCTGATACATCTAGGTATGACTGTGACAGGTGACACGTACGTAAGCATCCTGTCTGATCACCTGCATCCATTCCTGTGCATCGTGCATTCCGACGGACGTGGGCAATTCCAGCAGGACAATGCGACAACCCACGCGTCCAAAATTGCTACAGAGTGGCTGCTGGAACGCTCTTCTGGGGTTAAACACTTGCACTGCCAACCGAACTCCCCAGACATGAACGTCATTGAGCATTTCTGGGATGTCTTGCAACGCGCTGCTCAGGAGAGATCTCCACCCCCTCGCACTGTTACGATTCTATGGACAGTACTGCAGATTTGAGTCGGCCCCATGCCACGTCGTGTTGCGGCGCTTGTGCGTGCGATATTCCCCGCGTGTACCAGTTTCTTCGGATCTTCAGGGTGTTACTGTTGGAAGATGAAACTACCTAAATTTGTTGCTGTTGCCTCTGAACTTATCCAGTTCTCACAAGCTGCGACATCGTAGCGGAAAAAAAAACAGTGACCCGTATATGTGATAAGTTCGCTTTAATTTACGTCTATGGTGACAAACGTTTTGTTGACAGATTACCGGTTTCGGTCTTTAATTACCATCATCACGTCTGTTTCATAAATACAAACTCCTAATGTACTGCAGCCATAGTGGCATCAGCAAATGTTAAATGCTGGTGCTGATTCCGCATTTTACATTTGACGATGCCACTATGGCTGCAGTACATTAGGACTTTGTATTTATGAAACAGATCTGATGATGGTCATTAAAGACCGAAACCGGTAATCTGTCAACAAAACGTGTCACCATAAACGTAAATCACATGAAACTTATTATCCAGTTCTCTTTTTCGTTTTATTTAATAGAAATTCTTCCAATCCATATGTGGCATACAGCAAACCAGTGCTTAACAGTATTGGTTGAAAAACAGTGTTGGTTGTAATTTTAGTTTTTTCATTTTTCAACGACGCGTTTGCCTTATTTAGGCATCTTTAGGTTATCTTACCTATCTGAGCACTTCTCTTATGTTCGCAGATGATGCTGTACTTTAGCGTCCAGTAAGGTCATCCGAAGACCAGTATCAGTTGGAAAGCGATTTAGAAAAGATTGCTGTACGGTGTGTCAGGTGGCAGTTGACGCTAAATAACGAAACGTGTGAGATGGTCCACAGTAGTTCCAAAAGAAATCCGTTGGAATTCGATTACTCCATAAACAGTACAATCCTCAGGGCTGTCAATTCAACTAAGTACCTGGGTGTAAAAATTACGAACAACTTCAGTTGGAAAGACCACATAGATAATATTGTGGGGAAGGCGAGCCAAATGTTGCGTTTCATTGGCAGGACACTTAGAAGGTGCAACAAGTCCACTAAAGAGGGATATTACACTACACTCTTTCGTCCTCTGTTAGAATATTGCAGCGCGGTGTGGGATCCTTACCAGGTGGGATTGACGGAGGACATCGAAAGGGTGCAAAAAAAGGGCAGCTCGTTTTCTATTATCACGTTATAGGGGAGAGAGTGTGGCAGATATGATACACGAGTTGGGATGGAAGTCATTACAACAAAGACGTTTTTCGTCGCCGGGAGACCTTTTTACGAAATTTCAGTAACCAACTTTCTCTTCCGAATGCGAAAATATTTTGTTGAGCCCAACCTACATAGGTAGGAATGATCATCAAAATAAAACAAGAGAAATCAGAGCTCGAACAGAAAGGTTTAGGTGTTCGTTTTTCCCGCTCGCTGTTCGGGAGTGGAATAGTAGAGAGATAGTATGACTGTGGTTCGATAAACCCCAAACGGGAACACGTTATGCAGATCTTGGTGCCTCTCGCGTCCGTGTAGAAATGATAACCTGAAGATGAATCAATAAGGCGAAACGCGTCGTTGAAAAACAAAAAACTAAAACTGCAACCAAGACTGTTTTTAATCAATACTGTTTCCTTTAATCGTCCTTCAGTGCAAAGATTCCGTAAGAAGGGGGTGATAGGCTACAAACTCATTTGAAGCATTGCTCCCGTTCCACGTCTCGCGGAACAAGCAAGGAAGCCTCTTCTGTGCAGGGCACTTTATACGGTTGCGAAAGAGGCGCACTCACTCATACCGCACGTCGGATAGTTTCCTGGTAACGGCATCACAATATCTTCCTTAATGTCGGATATGGTGGGCAGGAAATTTCCGTCGGGCCGAGAAGGCAATCACGTTCAGTGGCCATTAAAACCAAGAACCTTTTGCTGCCCTCCTGTGTGCAAATGAACACGTGTGAGAGACGTGTTTGCCTGCAGCGCCGTACCGTGAGAAAGCTGTCTCGCCTGTACCCTCAGGGCCCTCTTTAAGTTCTGACGAGAGAGAGAGAGAGAGAGAGAGAGAGAGAGAGAGAGAGAGAGACAACCCAGGCTGGACTATAAAAGGCGACACACACACACACACACACACACACACACCACTCAGTGCCTTACGACCGCCATTGAGATAGGCGGTATCGCACACGCCACACCGCCGGTGACTGCATTAAACCGCAGCTAGAGTGCCTTTCAAGAAGCTCATTCTGCACACAGCCCGCTGGCGTCACAATGGCCACAGCCAAGCTTTGTTTACTCGCTGCAAGATCAGTCCGCGATCGGAAAGTAGTGTAATAGGCGTCAAGGCACTTCTCAAGTGGAATGGCATCTACAGGGGAATTTTTTTTTGCAACGTGCAGAAACGCTAGGGATTCATCTATGACAGGATACCGAACGAAAAAGGTCTACCATACGTCCGGAAATGCATCGTTCCCAGCCTAGATACCGTTTATTCGGTCATACTTCGTTACAGAGTCTGCAGTCTAATACGCGCTGTAGCATGCAGCCACAGTTATACTATAGTGCTTTCCGTGTGTCTCAACACAGGCGTTTGAGCGCCATAGCATGTTCTGTCTCTCACGTTCACATCGGCCAGGCTGCACCCGTAGAGTGTGAAAGGCAGCATGAATACTCTGTTCCAGGGTCTCCACAGCTGGAATGGGTTCTGCATACGTGATTTTTTTTAGGTGCCCCGTAAACAGAAGTCGCACGGGTTGTTTGATGGTCGACCATGGAACATACAACTGAGATGCGTCCGGATGTTAACTGCGAAGCGGGCTGAAGCACCATCACGTAGCAGCCACATAGCGTTCAATGGCAGTTCTTCCAGCAGGGGAGGCAAAGTCACCTGCAAGAAACGCCGATAGTTCTAGTCTAATAGGTTCTGAAAAGATTCCGAAAAAAGTAGGGGTAAGCTATAGGGAAATACGGGTCATATACAATATGTACAACCACCAAGAGGGAATAATAACAGTGGACGATCAAGAACGAAGTGCTCGTATTAAGAAGGGAGTAAGACAAGGCTGTAGCCTTTCGCCCCTACTCTTCAATCTGTACATCGAGGAAGCCAATGATGGAAATAAAAGAAAGGTTCAGGAGTGGAATTAAAATACAAGGTGAAAGGATATCAACGATACGATTCGCTGATGACATTGCTATCCTGAGTGAATGTGAAGAAGAATTAAATGATCTGCTGAACGGAATGAACAATCTAATGAGTACACAGTACGGTTTGAGAGTAAATCGGAGAAAGACGAAGGTAATGAGAAGTAGTAGAAATGAGAGCAGCGAGAAACTTAACATCAGGATTGATGGTCACGAAGTCAATGAAGTTAAGGAATTCTGCTACCTAGGCAGTAAAATAACCAATGACGGACGGAGCAAGGAGGACATCAAAAGCAGACTCGCTATGGCAAAAAAGGCATTTCTGGCCAAGAGAAGTCTACTAATATCAAATACCGGCCTTAATTTGAGGAAGAAATTTCTGAGGATGTACGTCTGGAGTACAGCATTGTATGGTAGTGAAACATGGACTGTAGGAAAACCGGAACAGAAGAGAATCGAAGCATTTGAGATGTGGTGCTATAGACGAATGTTGAAAATTAGGTGGACTGATAAGGCAAGGAATGAGGAGGTTCTACGCAGAATCGGAGAGGAAAGGAATATGTGGAAAACACTGATAAGGAGAAGGGACAGGATGATAGGACATCTGCTAAGACATGAGGGAATGACTTCCATGGTACTAGAGGGAGCTGTAGAGGGCAAAAACTGTAGAGGAAGACAGAGATTGGAATACGTCAAGCAAATAATTGAGGACGTAGGTTGCAAGTGCTACTCTGAGATGAAGAGGTTAGCGCAGGAAAGGAATTCGTGGCGGGCCGCATCAAACCAGTCAGTAGACTGATGACAAAAAAGGCGACGTGGAAGGAAGACTGGCGCCAAAACACGGTCGCCAGATACCCGGCCCACACCTACCAGCGCCACCGAGGCTGCTGATTCGCCGTCACCATACCGTGGCGGTTCTGCCTACCATGCAGGTGAGTGTTATAAAAGTTGAAGATACCACTGAGCGTTAACGTGACCTAATGTGTGAGTAGGATGGATGACTAATCCCGGAGTACTGGTGCCCTGGTGAAGAAACCAGTGACGAAACTGCTCCCGATGTGCGAACTCTGTCGCTAGCACACTCTGCACACACTCTTAAGTTATAAGGTTAGTAACAGCTCTCGCGGACAATACCACACACCGTAGTCTGGCTTACCCTCTACTGACACAGCGGTCGCCTTCCACAATGTTACTCATATTTTCCTCAAAGTCTGGTGTCTGAACATTTCAGGCATCATGCTTTCCTGCTTCCTGGATCAACCCTGCCTCAGACAAACGGCGAAACACAGTTACAAATATTGAATGCTGTGATTGTTGTCAGCGGGGATACGTCACTGATACAACCTTGCTGCCCGCCGCCATTTGCCTTTCCCGAAGTAAACACTTTTAGGCCAGATGTCGATTGCCCGTCAATCTGCCACAAACACACGCGCACAAACAAACACGCGCACACACACAAACAAACACGCGCGCACGCACAAACAAACACGCGCGCACGCACAAACAAACACGCGCGCACGCACAAACAAACACGCGCGCACGCACAAACAAACACGCGCGCACGCACAAACAAACACGCACACGCACACGCACAAACAAACACGCACACGCACACGCACAAACAAACACGCACACACGCACACGCACAAACAAACAAACACGCACACGCACAAACAAACAAACACGCACACGCACAAACAAACAAACACGCACACGCACAAACAAACAAACACGCACACGCACAAACAAACAAACACGCACAGGCACAAACAAACAAACACGCACAAACAAACAAACACACGCACAAACAAACAAACACACGCACAAACAAACAAACACACGCACAAACAAACAAACACACGCACAAACAAACAAACACACGCACAAACAAACAAACACACGCACAAACAAACAAACAAACGCACACGCACAAACACGCACACGCACAAACACGCACACGCACAAACAAACACACGCACAAACAAACACACGCACACGCACAAACAAACACACGCACACGCACAAACAAACACACGCACACGCACAAACAAACACACGCACACGCACAAACAAACACACGCACACGCACAAACAAACACACGCACACGCACAAACAAACACACGCACACGCACAAACAAACAAACAAACAAACACACGCACAAACACACGCACACGCACAAACAAACAAACGCACAAACACACACACGCACACACACACACACACACACACACACACACACACACACAGTTCGCTACATCTACAAAGATACCCGCAAACAACTATACGGCACGTGGAGGAGGCTACGATGTACTACTGGTAACAGTCATTTCCTTTCCAAATACAGCGAGGAAAAAAACGACTGTATGCGCCGTAATTTCTACTATCTTCGCGGTTTTTACGCGCTACATATGTTCACGGCAGCAGAGCGTTCCCCAGTGACCTTCAAATGGCCGTTCTGCAAATTTTCTCAATAGTGTTTCTCGAAAAGAACGACGTCTTCACTCCAGACATTCCCCCATTTGAGTTCCCGAAGCACCTCCTTAACACTTACATGCTGTTCGAACCGACCGGTAACAAATCTAACAGCCCGCCTCAGAATTGTTTCATATCTTCCTTCAATCCCACCTCGTACGGATCCCATACTCTCCAAGACTACTGAAGAATAGTTCGCACCAGCGTCCTATATGCGGTCTCCTTTACAGGTGAACCACTCTCTCCTAAACTTCTCCTGATAAACCGAAGTCGACCATTCGCCTTTCCTACCAGAGTTTTCACACACTCATTCCACATCTTATCGCTTTGCCCAGATATTTAAACTTGACTGTGTGAAACGGGACATTTGCAATACTGTACCCCAACATTACAGGTTTTATCTTGCTGGTCACCTGCATTAGCTTACATTTAGGGCTACATCCACATTTATACTCCGCAAGCCACCAGATGGTGTGTGGCGGAGGGCACTTTACGTGCCACTGTCATTACCTCCCTTTCCTGCTCCAGTCGCGTACGGTTCGCGGGAAGAACGACTGTCTGAAAGCCTCCGTGCGCGCTCCAATCTCTCTAATTTTACATTCGTGATCTCCTCGGGAGGTATAACCAGGGGGAAGCAATATATTCGATACCCCATCCAGAAACGCACCCTCTCGAAACGTGGCGAGCAAGCTACACCGCGATGCAGAGCGCCTCTCTTGCAGAGTCTGCCACTTGAGTTTGCTAAACATCTCCGTAACGCTACCACTCTTACCAAATAACCCTGTGACGAAACGCGCCGCTCTTCTTTGGATCTTCTCTATCTCGTCCGTCAACCCAATCTGGTACGGATCGCACACTGACGAGCAATACTCCAGGATAGGTCGAACGAATGTTTTGTAATCCACCTCCTTTGTTGATGGACTACATTTTCTAAGGACTCTCCCAATGAATCTCAACCTGGTACCCGCCTTACCAACAATTAATTTTATATGATCATTCCACTTCAGATCGTTCCGCACGCATACTCCCAGATATTTTACAGAAGTAACTGCTACCAGTGTTTGTTCCGCTATCATATAATCATACGATAAAGGATCCTTCTTTCTATGTATTCGCAAATACATTACATTTGTGTTGTAAGTCGTTAGATAGGCAACCAGCAACTCCAAATGGGTGACTGTTCTAGACTTTCGGTGACACGTTGCAATGTTTGTACGTACTAGAGTGAAAGTTGCTCAATGCTACGGGCTATATAGTGAGTATTAGCTGAGTGTACAAAATCGGGCAGTGCCAAGTCCTCACACTGTCGGGAGCGACACGCGCGGTAGAGACGCGAGTGCAGGAGGTGTGTGGCGGTGAATGCTTCACTCTCGCTTTCCGCCAACAGTACATCACCTCGCGGGCGTTACTCCCCGCCCACGAGTTCACTTTCCCACGGCAGTCACTCACGGCCGGGCACGCGGTAACACACTAGGCGGCTGCGTGGCGGCGGTCTGCTGTTACCCGAAGACGTACGGCCCGCGGCCGGCCGAAACGCCGCTCGCTGGCCGGCAATCACAGCCGTCAATGTTCGGCCGTACAGCACGCGTAGGTCGTCACACCGCACGTCCGACACTTCCCCTAACGTTCACGATCACGATGTCCAGAAGGCAAAGCAGCTCTCTCGGTGAAACCACGCGAAAACTGTAGGAGCTGTCCCACTGCCGGTTGTCGGTCGGTCGGTCGGTCGCTCACTCACTCACTCTCCCTCTCCCTCTCTCCCCCCCCCCCCCCTCCACACAACAGAATAGGCGACGAAATATGTGCAGCCGAGTAAAGTCGGCGACCCCAACCTCACTCAATGACAAACCGCCCCCACTTATAGTTATGTCTGACTAGTTCCTGGAAACACTCTGGAGACGGTCGTGTGAAACCCAGCTCGCGCTATTCGTCCACGAGACTCAGAGGGCCGTAGACTCGGGTTCTAAGATGTGTTTCTTGACTTCCGCAAGGCGTTCGCTACAGTTCCCCACAGTCGTTTAATGAACAATGTAACATCAATGGACTATCAGACCAATTGTGTGATTGTATTGAAGAGTTCCTAGATAACAGAACGCAACATGTCATTCTCAAAGGAGAGAAGTCTTCCGAAGTGAGGGTGATTTCAGGTGTGTCGCAGGGGAGTGTTGTAGGGCCGTTGCTATTCACAATATACATAATGACGTAGTGCATAAGATCGGAAGTTCACTGAGGCTTTTTGTGGATGATGCTGTGGTATATCTTGAGGTTGTCATCCGAAGACCAGTATCAGCTGCTAAGCGATTTAGAAAAGATTGCTATATGGTGTGTCAGGTGGCAGTTGACGCTAAATAACGAAAAGTGTGAGATGATCCACATGAGTTCCAAAAGAAATCCGTTGGAATTCGATTACTCGATAAATAGTACAATTCTCAAGGCTGTTAATTCAACTAAGTACCTGGGTGTTAAAATTACGAACAACTTCAGTTGTAAGGACCACATAGATAATATTGTCGGGAAGGCGAGCCAAAGGTTGCGTTTCATTGGCAGGACACTTAGAAGATGCAGCAAGTCCACTAAAGAGACAGCTTACACTACACTCGTTCGTCCTCTGTTAGAATATTGCTGCGCGGTGTGGGATCCTTACCAGCTGGGATTGACGGAGGACATCGAAAGGGTGCAAAAAAGGGCAGCTCGTTTTGTATTATCACGTTATAGGGGAGAGAGTGTGGCAGATATGATACACGAGTTGGGATGGAAGTCATTACAGCATAGACGTCGCGGCGAGACCTTTTTACGAAATTTCAGTCACCAACTTTCTCTTCCGAATGCGAAAATATTTTGTTGAGCCCAACCTACACAGGTAGGAATGATCATCAAAATAAAACAAGAGAAATCAGAGCTCGGACAGAAAGGTTTAGGTGTTCGTTTTTCCCGCTCGCTGTTCGGGAGTGGAATAGTAGAGAGATAGTATGATTGTGGTTCGATGAACCCTCTGCCAAGCACTTAAATGTGAATTGCAGAGTAGTGATGTAGATGTAGATGTTTTAACAAGTACTGAAATGCAGGAGGATCTGCAGCGAATTGACGCATGGTGCAGGGAATGGCAACTGAATCTCAATGTAGACAAGTGTAATGTGCTGCGAATACATAGAAAGGAAGATCCTTCTAATTTAGCGACAAAGTATCAGGTCAGCAACCGGAAGCAGTTAATTCCATAAATTATCTGGGAGTACGCATTAGGAGTCATTTAAAATGGAATGATCATATAAAGTTGATCGTCAGTAAAGCAGATGCCAGACAGATTCATTGGAAGAATCCTAAGGAAATGCAATCCGAAAACGAAGGAAGTAGTTTAAAGGACGCTTGTTTGCCCACAGATTTAATACTGCTCAGCAGTGTGGGATCCGTACCAGATACGATAGAAGAGAGAGGGAAGAGAGAGGGAAGAAGAGAGAGAGAGAGAGAGAGAGAGAGAGAGAGAGAGAGAGAGAGAGAGAGAGAGAGAGATCCAACGGAGAGCAGCGCGCTTCGTTACAGGATCATTTAGTAATCGCGAAGGCATTACGGAGATGATAGATAAAGTCCAGTGGAAGACTCTGCAGGAGAGACGCTCAGTAGCTCGGTACGGCCTTTCGTTGAAGTTTCGAGAACATACCTTCACCAAGGAGTCAAGCAGCCCATTGCTCCCTCCTACGTATATCTCGCGAAGAGACTATGAGGATAAAATTAGAGAGATTAGAGCCCACACAGAAGCATACCGACAATCCTTCTTTCCACGAAAAATACGTGACTGGAATAGAAGGGAGAACTGGTAGAGCTACTCAAGGTACCCTCCGCCACACACCGTCAAGTGGACTGCGGAGTATGGATGTAGACGTAGAAATCCACAACTTTGACAAATACAGCCCTCAGTCGCGAACACAATTTGTAACCTTGGTTTCGGTGTCACAAGGGACACCTTGTTCGGACAAAATTAAAACTAAATGTTACAGCAAAACGTACCAACAAAAGGAAGGCTGCAGTCATACCTGACAGCATCAGAGTCAGCATTAAAATAAAATGGAACAGAGGTGCAAGCCACTGGGAGCTGCCACGTGTCCTCTGTTACAGTCAACACAAAACTTCAAGATAATACCGCCCATCCGGTGGGTAATTGGTAAAACAAGCTATTTTGCAAACATCTCTCGTAACTGCAGGGAGGGAAATAAACGAACACCAGAACGGTGTACATGAAGTAATTACAATAGCGGGATAGTGCATGATATAAAATACAACTAACGAATGACTGGCTGTAGTACAAAAATTCCAGAATAAGTGCATAAAAAAGACGTAAGTAATCCATTATATGACATTACTGCTTGGTATAATAGATACGATATAAAAACAAAAAAAAAATTTAATTTACGTGTATGAGCCGTATAAAGTAGAAAGAAAAGGTATCTCAATCTGCAAGCAGTAGTTGGTATATAAGAGTGTTATATCTCGTCAAGCAGCGGCTTTGTACCATTGAAATAACTTATTCCGGCAACTCCACCTGCTCGTTGAGAAAAAGTCCGTCATTCGAAAGTAAATGCTTGTAAATTTCCAGCACCTAGAAGTATCGGAGTGCTGACATGTAAGTTTCAGATTATCTGCAAATCCAGTAATGCTCGCAACTGTCGGTTATGCATGGGGATCGTATGAAACTGTACCTCACGAAAACAGCCTGAAGATGACACAATGAAGAGCTGAAACTGGTAGCGTCAAAATAAAATAAAATCGCAAGTACGGCTGTAGGGGTTTATATTTTTTTTTGTCACGACAGACGAAGTTGTGGTCCGCTGTTGGACGTTAGGTTGTGTTGGCTTGGATGTGGCGCGGCCCTCAGTGATGTCCGAGCAGCGCGGCCCGTCGCCGCGGCGAGACTCACCTGAGCGTGTGGTCCACGTCGATCATGGCGGCGGCTGGCGGCTGCAGCTGTGACAGAACGTGGCGCGGCGACGCGGGCGCTAACGTGCTGCCCGTCCCTCAGCCGACGGCGTACTGGCACGGCCGCGGTAGCGGATCGCACGCGGCGTGGGGCGTGCAGCCTTTATCGCGATACTATCGATAAACCGCTCGGACAGGTGTTATCGCCGCTGCGCCTCTCTGTGCACTTCCAGCACTGGCTGGTAGCTGGCAGCACTGCAGCCGAAAGTAACAGATCGCCACTGCACCGTTTCCTAGTACACTTAGTACGTAGCACAGCATGTCACCAAAGGGGGGGGGGGGGGGATGATCACGCTGTGAACTGGAGAAAAAAAGAAAAAGGCGAATGGAGGAAAAAAAAGGACAAGTGGGGGAGAACGAGAAAAAAAGACTAGTGGGGAAAACGAGAAAAAAAGACTAGTGGGGAAAACGAGAAAAAAAGACTAGTGGGGAAAACGAGAAAAAAAGACTAGTGGGGAAAACGAGAAAAAAAGACTAGTGGGGAAAACGAGAAAAAAAGACTAGTGGGGAAAACGAGAAAAAAAGACTAGTGGGGAAAAGGAGAAAAAAAGACTAGTGGGGAAAAGGAGAAAAAAAGACTAGTGGGGAAAACGAGAAAAAAAGACTAGTGGGGAAAACGAGAAAAAAAGACTAGTGGGGAAAACGAGAAAAAAAGACTAGTGGGGAAAACGAGAAAAAAAGACTAGTGGGGAAAACGAGAAAAAAAGACTAGTGGGGAAAACGAGAAAAAAAGACAAGTGGGGAGAACGAGAAAAAAAGACAAGTGGGGAGAAAAAAAGATAGTGGGGAGAACGAGAAAAAAAGACTAATGGGGAGAAAGAGAAAAAAAGACTAGTGGGGAGAACGAGAAAAACAGACTAGTGGGGAGAACGAGAAAAACAGACTAGTGGGGAGAACGAGAAAAACAGACTAGTGGGGAGAACGAGAAAAACAGACTAGTGGGGAGAACGAGAAAAAAAGACTAGTGGGGAGAACGAGAAAAAAAGACTAGTGGGGAGAACGAGAAAAAAAGACTAGTGGGGAGAACGAGAAAAAAAGACTAGTGGGGAGAACGAGAAAAAAAGACTAGTGGGGAGAACGAGAAAAAAAGACTAGTGGGGAGAACGAGAAAAAAAAAGACTAGTGGGGAGAACGAGAAAAAAAAAGACTAGTGGGGAGAACGAGAAAAAAAAAGACTAGTGGGGAGAACGAGAAAAAAAGACTAGTGGGGAGAACGAGAAAAAAAGACTAGTGGGGAGAAAAAAAGATAGTGGGGACAAAAAAAGATAGTGGGGAGAAAAAAAGATAGTGGGGAGAACGAGAAAAAAAGACTAGTGGGGAGAACGAGAAAAAAAGACTAGTGGGGAGAACGAGAAAAAAAGACTAGTGGGGAGAACGAGAAAAACAGACTAGTGGGGAGAACGAGAAAAACAGACTAGTGGGGAGAACGAGAAAAACAGACTAGTGGGGAGAACGAGAAAAACAGACTAGTGGGGAGAACGAGAAAAACAGACTAGTGGGGAGAACGAGAAAAAAAGACTAGTGGGGAGAACGAGAAAAAAAGACTAGTGGGGAGAACGAGAAAAAAAGACTAGTGGGGAGAACGAGAAAAACAGACTAGTGGGGAGAACGAGAAAAACAGACTAGTGGGGAGAACGAGAAAAAAAGACTAGTGGGGAGAACGAGAAAAAAAGACTAGTGGGGAGAACGAGAAAAAAAGACTAGTGGGGAGAACGAGAAAAAAAGACTAGTGGGGAGAACGAGAAAAAAAGACTAGTGGGGAGAACGAGAAAAAAAGACTAGTGGGGAGAACGAGAAAAAAAGACTAGTGGGGAGAACGAGAAAAAAAGACTAGTGGGGAGAACGAGAAAAAAAGACTAGTGGGGAGAACGAGAAAAAAAGACTAGTGGGGAGAACGAGAAAAAAAGACTAGTGGGGAGAACGAGAAAAAAAGACTAGTGGGGAGAACGAGAAAAAAAGACTAGTGGGGAGAACGAGAAAAACAGACTAGTGGGGACAACGAGAAAAACAGACTAGTGGGGACAACGAGAAAAACAGACTAGTGGGGACAACGAGAAAAACAGACTAGTGGGGAGAACGAGAAAAAAAAACTAGTGGGGAGAACGAGAAAAAAAGACTAGTGGGGAGAACGAGAAAAAAAGACTAGTGGGGAGAACGAGAAAAAAAGACTAGTGGGGAGAACGAGAAAAAAAGACTAGTGGGGAGAACGAGAAAAAAAGACTAGTGGGGAGAACGAGAAAAAAAGACTAGTGGGGAGAACGAGAAAAAAAGACTAGTGGGGAGAACGAGAAAAAAAGACTAGTGGGGAGAACGAGAAAAAAAGACTAGTGGGGAGAACGAGAAAAAAAGACTAGTGGGGAGAACGAGAAAAACAGACTAGTGGGGAGAACGAGAAAAACAGACTAGTGGGGAGAACGAGAAAAACAGACTAGTGGGGAGAACGAGAAAAACAGACTAGTGGGGAGAACGAGAAAAACAGACTAGTGGGGAGAACGAGAAAAACAGACTAGTGGGGAGAACGAGAAAAACAGACTAGTGGGGAGAACGAGAAAAACAGACTAGTGGGGAGAACGAGAAAAAAAGACTAGTGGGGAGAACGAGAAAAAAAGACTAGTGGGGAGAACGAGAAGAAAAGACTAGTGGGGAGAACGAGAAGAAAAGACTAGTGGGGAGAACGAGAAGAAAAGACTAGTGGGGAGAACGAGAAGAAAAGACTAGTGGGGAGAACGAGAAGAAAAGACTAGTGGGGAGAACGAGAAAAACAGACTAGTGGGGAGAACGAGAAAAAAAGACTAGTGGGGAGAACGAGAAAAAAAGACTAGTGGGGAGAACGAGAAAAAAAGACTAGTGGGGAGAACGAGAAAAAAAGACTAGTGGGGAGAACGAGAAAAAAAGACTAGTGGGGAGAACGAGAAAAAAAGACTAGTGGGGAGAACGAGAAAAAAAGACTAGTGGGGAGAACGAGAAAAAAAGACTAGTGGGGAGAACGAGAAAAAAAGACTAGTGGGGAGAACGAGTAAAACAGACTAGTGGGGAGAACGAGAAAAACAGACTAGTGGGGAGAACGAGAAAAACAGACTAGTGGGGAGAACGAGAAAAACAGACTAGTGGGGAGAAAAACAGACTAGTGGGGAGAAAAAAAGACTAGTGGGGAGAACGAGAAAAAAAGACTAGTGGGGAGAACGAGAAAAAAAGACTAGTGGGGAGAACGAGAAAAAAAGACTAGTGGGGAGAACGAGAAAAAAAGACTAGTGGGGAGAACGAGAAAAAAAGACTAGTGGGGAGAACGAGAAAAACAGACTAGTGGGGAGAACGAGAAAAACAGACTAGTGGGGAGAACGAGAAAAACAGACTAGTGGGGAGAACGAGAAAAACAGACTAGTGGGGAGAACGAGAAAAACAGACTAGTGGGGAGAACGAGAAAAACAGACTAGTGGGGAGAACGAGAAAAACAGACTAGTGGGGAGAACGAGAAAAACAGACTAGTGGGGAGAACGAGAAAAACAGACTAGTGGGGAGAACGAGAAAAAAAGACTAGTGGGGAGAACGAGAAAAAAAGACTAGTGGGGAGAACGAGAAAAAAAGACTAGTGGGGAGGACGAGAAAAAAAGACTAGTGGGGAGGACGAGAAAAAAAGACTAGTGGGGAGAACGAGAAAAAAAGACTAGTGGGGAGAACGAGAAAAAAAGACTAGTGGGGAGAACGAGAAAAAAAGACTAGTGGGGAGAACGAGAAAAAAAGACTAGTGGGGAGAACGAGAAAAAAAGACTAGTGGGGAGAACGAGAAAAAAAGACTAGTGGGGAGAACGAGAAAAAAAGACTAGTGGGGAGAACGAGAAAAAAAGACTAGTGGGGAGAACGAGAAAAAAAGACTAGTGGGGAGAACGAGAAAAAAAGACTAGTGGGGAGAACGAGAAAAAAAGACTAGGGGGAGAACGAGAAAAAAAGACTACTGGGGAGAACGAGAAAAAAAGGCTAGTGGGGAGAACGAGAAAAAAAGACTAGTGGGGAGAACGAGAAAAAAAGACTAGTGGGGAGAACGAGAAAAAAAGACTAGTGGGGAGAACGAGAAAAACAGACTAGTGGGGAGAACGAGAAAAACAGACTAGTGGGGAGAACGAGAAAAACAGACTAGTGGGGAGAACGAGAAAAAAAGACTAGTGGGGAGAACGAGAAAAAAAGACTAGTGGGGAGAACGAGAAAAAAAGACTAGTGGGGAGAACGAGAAAAAAAGACTAGTGGGGAGAACGAGAAAAAAAGACTAGTGGGGAGAACGAGAAAAAAAGACTAGTGGGGAGAACGAGAAAAAAAGACTAGTGGGGAGAACGAGAAAAAAAGACTAGTGGGGAGAACGAGAAAAAAAGACTAGTGGGGAGAACGAGAAAAAAAGACTAGTGGGGAGAACGAGAAAAAAAGATAGTGGGGAGAAAAAAAGATAGTGGGGAGAACGAGAAAACAAGACTAGTGGGGAGAACGAGAAAAACAGACTAGTGGGGAGAACGAGAAAAAAAGACTAGTGGGGAGAACGAGAAAAAAAGACTAGTGGGGAGAACGAGAAAAAAAGACTAGTGGGGAGAACGAGAAAAAAAGACTAGTGGGGAGAACGAGAAAAAAAGACTAGTGGGGAGAACGAGAAAAAAGACTAGTGGGGAGAACGAGAAAAAAAGACTAGTGGGGAGAACGAGAAAAAAAGACTAGTGGGGAGAACGAGAAAAAAAGACTAGTGGGGAGAACGAGAAAAAAAGACTAGTGGGGAGAACGAGAAAAAAAGACTAGTGGGGAGAACGAGAAAAAAAGACTAGTGGGGAGAACGAGAAAAACAGACTAGTGGGGAGAACGAGAAAAACAGACTAGTGGGGACAACGAGAAAAAAAGACTAGTGGGGAGAACGAGAAAAAAAGACTAGTGGGGAGAACGAGAAAAAAAGACTAGTGGGGAGAACGAGAAAAAAAGACTAGTGGGGAGAACGAGAAAAAAAGACTAGTGGGGAGAACGAGAAAAAAAGACTAGTGGGGAGAACGAGAAAAAAAGACTAGTGGGGAGAACGAGAAAAAAAGACTAGTGGGGAGAACGAGAAAAAAAGACTAGTGGGGAGAACGAGAAAAACAGACTAGTGGGGAGAACGAGAAAAACAGACTAGTGGGGAGAACGAGAAAAACAGACTAGTGGGGAGAACGAGAAAAACAGACTAGTGGGGAGAACGAGAAAAACAGACTAGTGGGGACAACGAGAAAAAAAGACTAGTGGGGAGAACGAGAAAAAAAGACTAGTGGGGAGAACGAGAAAAAAAGACTAGTGGGGAGAACGAGAAAAAAAGACTAGTGGGGAGAACGAGAAAAAAAGACTAGTGGGGAGAACGAGAAAAAAAGACTAGTGGGGAGAACGAGAAAAAAAGACTAGTGGGGAGAACGAGAAAAAAAGACTAGTGGGGACAACGAGAAAAACAGACTAGTGGGGACAACGAGAAAAACAGACTAGTGGGGAGAACGAGAAAAACAGACTAGTGGGGAGAACGAGAAAAAAAGACTAGTGGGGAGAACGAGAAAAAAAGACTAGTGGGGAGAACGAGAAAAAAAGACTAGTGGGGAGAACGAGAAAAAAAGACTAGTGGGGAGAACGAGAAAAAAAGACTAGTGGGGAGAACGAGAAAAAAAGACTAGTGGGGAGAACGAGAAAAACAGACTAGTGGGGAGAACGAGAAAAACAGACTAGTGGGGAGAACGAGAAAAACAGACTAGTGGGGAGAACGAGAAAAACAGACTAGTGGGGAGAACGAGAAAAACAGACTAGTGGGGAGAACGAGAAAAACAGACTAGTGGGGAGAACGAGAAAAACAGACTAGTGGGGAGAACGAGAAAAACAGACTAGTGGGGAGAACGAGAAAAACAGACTAGTGGGGAGAACGAGAAAAACAGACTAGTGGGGAGAACGAGAAAAACAGACTAGTGGGGAGAACGAGAAAAACAGACTAGTGGGGAGAACGAGAAAAACAGACTAGTGGGGAGAACGAGAAAAACAGACTAGTGGGGAGAACGAGAAAAAAAGACTAGTGGGGAGAACGAGAAAAACAGACTAGTGGGGAGAACGAGAAAAACAGACTAGTGGGGAGAACGAGAAAAACAGACTAGTGGGGAGAACGAGAAAAACAGACTAGTGGGGAGAACGAGAAAAACAGACTAGTGGGGAGAACGAGAAAAAAAGACTAGTGGGGAGAACGAGAAAAACAGACTAGTGGGGAGAACGAGAAAAACAGACTAGTGGGGAGAACGAGAAAAACAGACTAGTGGGGAGAACGAGAAAAACAGACTAGTGGGGAGAACGAGAAAAACAGACTAGTGGGGAGAACGAGAAAAACAGACTAGTGGGGAGAACGAGAAAAACAGACTAGTGGGGAGAACGAGAAAAACAGACTAGTGGGGAGAACGAGAAAAACAGACTAGTGGGGAGAACGAGAAAAACAGACTAGTGGGGAGAACGAGAAAAAAAGACTAGTGGGGAGAACGAGAAAAACAGACTAGTGGGGAGAACGAGAAAAACAGACTAGTGGGGAGAACGAGAAAAACAGACTAGTGGGGAGAACGAGAAAAACAGACTAGTGGGGAGAACGAGAAAAACAGACTAGTGGGGAGAACGAGAAAAACAGACTAGTGGGGAGAACGAGAAAAACAGACTAGTGGGGAGAACGAGAAAAACAGACTAGTGGGGAGAACGAGAAAAACAGACTAGTGGGGAGAACGAGAAAAACAGACTAGTGGGGAGAACGAGAAAAACAGACTAGTGGGGAGAACGAGAAAAAAAGACTAGTGGGGAGAACGAGAAAAACAGACTAGTGGGGAGAACGAGAAAAACAGACTAGTGGGGAGAACGAGAAAAACAGACTAGTGGGGAGAACGAGAAAAACAGACTAGTGGGGAGAACGAGAAAAACAGACTAGTGGGGAGAACGAGAAAAACAGACTAGTGGGGAGAACGAGAAAAACAGACTAGTGGGGAGAACGAGAAAAACAGACTAGTGGGGAGAACGAGAAAAACAGACTAGTGGGGAGAACGAGAAAAACAGACTAGTGGGGAGAACGAGAAAAACAGACTAGTGGGGAGAACGAGAAAAACAGACTAGTGGGGAGAACGAGAAAAACAGACTAGTGGGGAGAACGAGAAAAACAGACTAGTGGGGAGAACGAGAAAAAAAGACTAGTGGGGAGAACGAGAAAAACAGACTAGTGGGGAGAACGAGAAAAACAGACTAGTGGGGAGAACGAGAAAAACAGACTAGTGGGGAGAACGAGAAAAACAGACTAGTGGGGAGAACGAGAAAAACAGACTAGTGGGGAGAACGAGAAAAACAGACTAGTGGGGAGAACGAGAAAAACAGACTAGTGGGGAGAACGAGAAAAACAGACTAGTGGGGAGAACGAGAAAAACAGACTAGTGGGGAGAACGAGAAAAACAGACTAGTGGGGAGAACGAGAAAAACAGACTAGTGGGGAGAACGAGAAAAACAGACTAGTGGGGAGAACGAGAAAAACAGACTAGTGGGGAGAACGAGAAAAACAGACTAGTGGGGAGAACGAGAAAAACAGACTAGTGGGGAGAACGAGAAAAACAGACTAGTGGGGAGAACGAGAAAAAAAGACTAGTGGGGAGAACGAGAAAAAAAGACTAGTGGGGAGAACGAGAAAAAAAGACTAGTGGGGAGAACGAGAAAAAAAGACTAGTGGGGAGAACGAGAAAAAAAGACTAGTGGGGAGAACGAGAAAAAAAGACTAGTGGGGAGAACGAGAAAAAAAGACTAGTGGGGAGAACGAGAAAAAAAGACTAGTGGGGAGAACGAGAAAAACAGACTAGTGGGGAGAACGAGAAAAACAGACTAGTGGGGAGAACGAGAAAAACAGACTAGTGGGGAGAACGAGAAAAACAGACTAGTGGGGAGAACGAGAAAAACAGACTAGTGGGGAGAAAAAAAGACTAGTGGGGAGAAAAAAAAGACTAGTGGGGAGAAAAAAAGACTAGTGGGGAGAAAAAAAAGACTAGTGGGGAGAAAAAAAAGACTAGTGGGGAGAAAAAAAAAGACTAGTGGGGAGAAAAAAAAGACTAGTGGGGAGAAAAAAAAGACTAGTGGGGAGAAAAAAAAGACTAGTGGGGAGAAAAAAAAGACAAGTGGGGAGAAAAAAAAAGACAAGTGGGGAGAAAAAAAAAGACAAGTGGGGAGAAAAAAAAAGACAAGTGGGGAGAAAAAAAGGACAAGTGGGGAGAAAAAAAAGACAAGTGGGGAGAAAAAAAGACAAGTGGGGAGAAAAAAAGACAAGTGGGGAGAAAAAAAGACAAGTGGGGAGAAAAAAAGACAACTGGAGAAAATAATAGCGGGAAAAATAATAAACTGAACTACTCCGAACAGGCCATGGAGGCCCCACGGTACCGACCGGCCGCCGTGTCATCCTTAGCCCAAAGGCGTCACCCGATGTGCATAGGGAGGGGAGGGGAGGGGAGGGGAGGGTGGGGTGGGTGGGAGGGGAGGGTGGGGTGGGTGGGATGGGAGGGTGGGGTGGGTGGGAGGGGAGGGTGGGGTGGGTGGGAGGGGAGGGGAGGGGAGGGTGGGGTGGGTGGGAGGGGAGGGTGGGAAGTAACACCAGCACACAAAGTACCTGCGGAATTGTGGCGGTATGTTGGAGGTGCACTCGGGAAGTCCAGATCTTCCGCCATACGATTTCCCCCGTCTGGCAAGCATAAGTAACATCTGGGAAGGGGGAGGGCCGAAGAGATTTTCCAGCGATGCCACAGTTCACGTAGCTGTCGAATGGATCCCTGACGAAGGAGCGCGTTTACATCGTCGAGGAATACGAATTCTAGAACGAATCCTTGCCACTCTGACGTGGTGTGGGTGCAGGATTCATCACAAGCTATTCGGCCCCGCCGTAACAACGCGTAAATTACGTTTTGCAGTCCACCCGTTGTAGCGCGCTTTGGACGGCGACCAATTATTCTGCCTGCTGAGTACTGAAGCCCCGTTTGTATTCACGTAATCCTGCAAGAGGGACAGGATTATTGTGTGCGATAAGGCAGTTGCGTAATACGTCCACGGGGTACCCTAATCTCGCAGGGCTTCCGGTGGCCATGCGCGGGGACTCAATTGAACATCTGTACTGCTTTATAAGCATATTAACAAGCGATCAATAACGTCATACTGTCAATCGAACTCTGAATGGATTAACGTGAAATGATTAATTATGCTACCAGGCAAGCTCATGTGTCACATTATAGAGAAACCGAGATATGACTTCTGAAGACAGGGCGACTGCTACACAGGGTATTTAATTACATTGCGATACGAACACAAAAGCTAAAGTCCCAAAAACATGGAGGACTTTCTGAAGCGTAAATTGAGTCAAAAACAACTCTTGTGGGAGAGAACAGGCTGTATTTCTCTTTTTTGGAAGATATTTGAACAGAGCGAAAAACAAGACAGCTCGTAGAGGAACGTTAAGGCAGTAATTCTCTACCGCTCCACACTCGAATAGGCAGTGCAGGGACTCTGATGGCTGGTAGCTGTAGATGTTGTTGTTGTTGTTGTTGTTGTTGTATTCAGTCCTGAGACTGGTTTGATGCAGCTCTGCATGCTACTCTATCCTGTGCAAGCTTCTTCATCTCCCAGCATGTACTGCAGCCTACATCCTTCTGAATCTGCTTGGTGTATTCATCTCTTGGTCTCCCTCTACGATTTTTACCCTCCACGCTGCCATCCAATACCAAATTGGTGATCGCTTGATACCTCAGAACATGTCCTACCAACCGATCCCTTCTTCTCGTCACGTTGTGCCACAAACTCCTCTCCTCCCCAATTTTATTCAACACCTCATTAGTTATATAATCTACCCATCAAATCTTCAGCATTCTTCTGTAGTACCAAATTTAAAAAGCTTCTGTTCTGTTTTTGTCCACCCTATATCGTCCATGTTTCACTTCCATACATGGCTACACTCCATACAAATACTTTCAGAAATGACTTCCTATCACTTAAATCAATACACGATGTTAAATTTCTCTTCTAAAGAAACGCTTTCCTTCCCATTGCCAGTCTGCATTTTATATCCTCTCTACTTCGACCATCATCAGATATGTTACTCCCCAAATAGCAAAACTCCTTTACTACTCTAAGTATCTCATTTCCTAATCTAATTCCCTCAGCATCACCCGACTTAATTCGACTACATTCCATTATCCTCGTTTTGCTTTTGTTGATGTTCATCTTATACTCTCCTTTCAAGACGCTGTCCACTCCCTTCAACTGCTCTTCCAAGTCCTTTGCTGTCTGACAGAATTACAATGTCATCGGCGTACCTCAAAGTTTTTATTTCTTCTCCATGGATTTTAATACCTTCTCCAAACTTTTCTTTTGTTTCCTTCACTGCTTCCTCAATATACAGATTGAATAACATCGGGGAGAGGCTACAACCCTGTCTCGCTCCCTTCCCAACCACTGCTTCCCTTTGATGTCCCTCGACACTTATAACTGTCATCTGGTTTCTGTACAAATTGTAAATAGCAAATCGCTCCCTGTATTTTACCCCTGCCACCTACAGAATTTGAAAGAGAGTATTCCAGCGAACATTGTCAAAAGCTTTCTCTAAGTCTACAAACGCTAGAAACGTAGGTTTGCTTTTCCTTAATCTAGCTTCTAAAATAAGTCGTAGGGTCAGTATTGCCTCACGTGTTCCAACATTTCTACGGAATCCAGACTGACTACAATTGCGAGGAGAAGGGAAGTTATTTGTCACAACGACGGTTCCGGCACGAGCTGCGTGCGACTGAATGCCAACAGCTGTCTGTTCCCACAGGAACAGTGGGGGCCTGAGTTTGTTTGGAGGGTAGGGGAGCGCGGAAGATGGGTTGTCCCCCGTCTGATGCGACTTATAAGGCCGAGGCCACATTCAGACCACTCCCGGATGGCAGACGGAAACTGACCACCAAATTTAGAGCAACAGCATCGCTGCTCAACGTACAACCACGCCTCTCACGTTTCAAGACGTAGCCCTACGTCGCAATGTCTGCTTCTCGATACATGAACATGGCTGAACCATATTCACCACCGAATACACTACTACAATCTCCACGGCCACAATTTTGACATTAGGTCTTTTGCATATGGCCAAAGCTGCAGTCGACATACAGACCACAGTTGTACTCCGATTGAAATTATTTTATTTTATTTACAGGTCGAGTTCCATACGACCAAATTGAGGAGCAAAGTCGTGGAATGTGTCAGTACATGAAATTACAGCATAAGAGTAATGAGATAGAAATAAAATGTTTATGAACCCAAAAAAAAGTCATCAGTTTTCAATAAACGCAGCCATACAATACAAGTACCACCTTAATTTTTCAAGGAACTCTTCAACAGACATTACGGAACACGCGGCCAATGTCCCAAGTATCCAGGTGAGGCAAATTTCGACCATCGCTCACTGACGTATCTTTAAGGCATGTCCACACAATGGCCGTAAGAAAAAAAAACACAGATCGCAACTGTGCGAAGGTTAAGAAACATTTTGAGTTTTTGCCAGTCTTACCCACAGCTGGGCGTGCAGCAAGCGGGTGTGTGTAGTCTCTTGTGTACTGACCTGCAACAGAAACACACGTGTTCTATGTTAGCCAATTTCTATGAAAAGGCTAGCAGGTAAACAAAAATAATGTTGACTCTAAAGTCTACTTTAAATTAACAGAGTTGAAAAGTATTTTTAAACAAATTTTCTACAACACTGAAATCTGCAACTTTTACACCTATAGTTTCCTTTGTGTGTGGAATGGGCAGTCTTGTCCCAAATAGTACAGGACATAATTTTCTTCGTCATTTTCATCTCTCATAACTTTTTAGATATATGCAAATCGTTATACTGTTCAAATGTTGTAATTCTTGTTTGAATACTTAGCTCGCACTACAGTTTTCATTGGGTGTAGGAACAACACGCGCAATGATTCATCGAGCAGACTTGCAAGCAACAGATCTTGGTTCCATGCACTCATCGCAACATCTTTGTAACACATTCATCCACTTTTATTTTTACTCTATGATAATCTTTATTCCAATTTTTGCTCCCGACGTGGGGAACAATATGTATGTTTCTCGAATCTCGTTTTCTAGAATATATATGTTGTGAGCGAAATTCTATAAATAACAATGTGGAAAGGGATATCCACCAGAGATACGCAAAAGGTGGGAGAATAAGTGCAGAAACATAAATGATAAATAGACATTGAGTGGTGACTGTAAACTTGTTGTTTCATTTAAGGTTATCTTACCGTGAACTTTCTGAAAAGTTCCTCGCAGAGGTACAACGTTAACACCGATTCCCGTTTGGTTGTCGGCGGCAACTTTAAAAGTGGGAAACGAAATCTGTAGAAAATGCCAAGCGGCCACGTCAGAAAGTTACCGGTTTCGCCACACGTATTTGTACAACTGGAAGACACTCCGCTCCCTCCCCCCCCCCCCCCCCCCCCCCGCCCATTTCTGTGCTGGGCCGTCAGCTGCCGTGCATAACCTCAGAGTGAACGAGCGGCCTGTGTCCTTTGTCGATGTCGGAGCGGCACTTGACACACTTCCTGGAGGAGACAGCCGACACACACACACACACACACACACACACACACACACACACACACACACACAGAGAGAGAGAGAGAGAGAGAGAGAGAGAGAGAGAGAGACACACACACACACACACACACACACACACACACACACACACACACACAGAGACACACACACACACACAGACACACACACACACACACAGACACACACACACACACACACACAGAGACACACACACACACACACACACACACAGAGACACACACACACACACACACACACACAGAGACACACACACACACACACACACACAGAGACACACACACACACACACACACACAGAGACACACACACACACACACACACACAGAGACACACAGAGACACACACACACACAGAGACACACACACACACACAAAGACACACACACACACACAAAGACACACACACACACACACAGAGACACACACACACACACACACACACACACACACACACACACACACACACACACAGAGAGAGAGAGACACACACACACACACACACACACACACAGAGAGACACACACACACACACACACACACAGAGAGACACACACACACACACACACACACACACACACACACACACACACACACACACACAGAGAGAGAGAGACACACACACACACACACACACACACACACACACACACACACACACACACACACACACACACACACACGAGGCTAGTGCGTCACAAGCCTTCCTAAGCCCCTGAAGCCGTGCAAGGTGTGTCGTCACACTTCCACTCCCGCTGAGTCCTGTGCAGCCCCGCCTTCCTCCTACGCACACCTCCATCGGTCCACCACCAGGGCTCATGTCCCCAGCTTTTGTCCTAGGCTGCACGCACCACAGGTACTACTGTCCCGTCTTTCAACCGTCGCAGTAACGCCGACATGGTGCACAGGCGATCACACAATAATTAAAAAGTTACTAAAAATCGCTGAACTGAGCGAAAGTGACTGCACGTTACTTAATGTCTGTAATAAAATGCTATGCCGAGGACGAAGTGGCCGTCTACAACAGGAGATTACATTTACACTGGAGCACGAACGAAACCCCAAATTGCCCGAGTCTAAATATCATAGAACACAGCACATGCACTTTCGAGGTTTACACGAAAGATACCATAACAAATACGGCAATTCCTACTGCTTTATATCACGTTAACACCCATAAAGACGCAGCATATGGGTCAATGCTGCAAAATGTATAGGATAATATCAGGGTACTATACCGACTGTTTTAAGGTCACAAAATGCCCCTCTTGGAAGAATGGAGATGTATTCACATGACATAATATATGAAGACAAAATATTAAATGAGAAACTGGGAAGTAAATTAGCGAATTCCAGCAGGTGCTTCGATAATACCCTTAAATAGGAAGAAAAGGAGTGGTACATACAAACAAGTAGCTTTACAAGTGTATACAAGGAAACAATGATAGATGTATTAGGAAAAACACCCTCCGTACGAAAGAGTAGTATATACTGACTGTATCATACAGACTGTAATATCTGCAGCGTTACTTATTCGATTATATGTTTTTAAACCTTTGCTATCTGCGACATGAAATGTGCACAGAAAATGGGAGTGTTTGTGCGCAGGTTGGCAACAAGGAAACAAAAACGAAAGTTTTTTTCCCGAACTCGCCATTTAGTGGATATTAAAATAGTTAATTACGTATAAAGTTTCGAATAAATCGGTCAAGCACATCTGAGATTTTACTAACGAATGTTTAACGTCTTTCTAAAATTTCAGATTTTCTGAAACTTTTACACGATACTCTAATAAACATGCAGGCTATATATGTTATTGAACGAGAGTTTACAGATATCCTGTGAAAACTAACTGTGAACTGGAAAATGCTGCACTCCCCTGCGCTGTCGAACCTCTCGCAATCCGCCTTGACGACGGTATCAGAGCATTTAAAAACAAGATGGTTGTCACATGTCCCTTGTTATATAGGAGGATGAGTCAAATGAAAACCTTAAATATGTTTTTTTAATATTATTTATTGTGCAGCATTGTCCAGCGGTTACAAAGTGCATAAATTACTTTAGATAGAAACTCTTTTGGTAGTCCGCGAAACCACCCGTGCACCGCGTGGCGTACCTCCTCATCAAAACGGAACTTCTTTCCTCCATTGCGTCTTTGAGCGGTCCAGACAGATGGAAATCACTTGGGCCAAGGTCTGGTGAGTATGTTGGATGAGGAAGACACTCAAAATGCAGTTCTGTGATACTGTACGAGCAGTCTGGGGCCTCGCATTGTCATGTTGGAAAAGGACACCTGCTGACAGCAGTCCACGTCGCTTTGATTTGATTGCAGGCCGCAGATGATTTTTTAGGAGATCTGTGTACGATGCACTGGTGACAGCGGTCGCTCTAGGCACGTAATGATAAAAAATGACGCCTTTTTCTTCCCGAAAGAGAGTCAGCATAACTTTCCCTGCTGATGGTTCTGTTCGAAACTTCTTCGGTTTTGGTGATGAGGTATGGCGGCATTCCTTGCTCGCTCTCTTCGTTTCTGGTTGGTGGAAGTGAACCCAGGTTTCACGATTCTTCCAAGGAAGCCATCACCTTCTCGTTCTTCACAAGCACCAACACGTCGTTCTCTCATTTCAGGAGTCAGCTGCCGTGGCACCCATCTTGCAGACACTTTGTGAAACTGGAGCACACCGTGCACAGTGTGGTGTGCTGACCCATGACTAACCTGTAAACATGCTGCAATCTCATTCAGTGTCACTCGGCGGTTTTCCTTCGCTATGGCTTCAACTGCTGCTGTGTTCTGTGGAGTCACAACTCGTTGTGCCTGACCTGGACGAGGAACATCTTCCACTGAAGTCACGCCATTTGCGAACTTCCTACTCCATTCGTAAACTTGCTGCTGTGACAAACATCCATCACCGTACTGAACCTTCATTCGTCGATGAATTTCAATAGCTTTCACACCTTCACCACCCAAAAACCGAATAACAGAACGTTGTTCTTCCCTGGTGCAAGCCACAAGTGGGGGCGACCATCTTTATACCGATACTGCGACGGTATGTGTGCATCTGCACTATGCTGCCACCTACAGGCCATTCTGCTCGCTGTTTGTAGCACGCTCACCAACTTACAGCATAACGGCGCGAAATTTCGATTTGTTATTATAATTATTTTACTCAACGTGGTACAATTTAAAACAAAAATCGTGTACGGTGTCGCGTTTTGTATTCTTCCTCGCAGTATGGTTTACAGACGACAAGAAAGTTATATTTATGCCTTATCGTCTTAGGACTGGGATACTGCATCGGACTCGAATCGTCTAGAATTCTACAATCCTTCCTATACGCTGATTGAAACTATCCTCAAAGATTCAACAGCACAGTGTGCCAATGATGCTAAACGATTTAGGAATTCGTTTTAAGCGACTTTAATTCTCAATCAATGTTTCGTTTGCAAGAAAGAGGGGCTCGTGTTTGTGTGTGTGTGTGTGTGTGTGTGTGTGTGGCGGGCCCGCAGTAATGTAGCGGCCGTGTCCCGGATGGAGCTGTCCCTACCCCAGCCCGTCCTATCTTGGCCGCATACCTGGGCGGGTCGTTCTCTCGGCCGGCCTTGGTCCCGTAACGGCCCTCAGATGGGCCACAACACGGCTACAAGCTTCCCACTGTAAACATTCTTACTGCCTGCCGGCCACCGACGTGTAACGGGAATTATACGGGGTGATTCATGAAGATAAGCAAATATATCAATGTGTTAAAACCAAAGAAAAAAAGTTCAACTAAGAGCAAAGAAAAAAAGTTCAACTAAGAGCAAAGGAAAAAAGTTCAACTAAGAGCAAAGAAAAAAAGTTCAACTAAGAGCAAAGGAAAAAAGTTCAACTAAGAGCAAAGGAAAAAAGTTCAACTAAGAGCAAAGGAAAAAAGTTCAACTAAGAGCAAAGGAAAAAAGTTCAACTAAGAGCAAAGAAAAAAAAAAGGTCAACCAAGAGCAAAGAAAAAAAAGGTCAACCAAGAGCAAAGAAAAAAAAAGGTCAACCAAGAGCAAAGAAAAAAAAAGGTCAACCAAGAGCAAAGGAAAAAAAAAGGTCAACCAAGAGCAAAGAAAAAAAAGGTCAACCAAGAGCAAAGAAAAAAAGGTCAACCAAGAGCAAAGAAAAAAAAAGGTCAACCAAGAGCAAAGAAAAAAAAAAGGTCAACCAAGAGCAAAGAAAAAAAAAGGTCAACCAAGAGCAAAGAAAAAAAAAGGTCAACCAAGAGCAAAGAAAAAAAAAGGTCAACCAAGAGCAAAGAAAAAAAAAGGTCAACCAAGAGCAAAGAAAAAAAAAGGTCAACCAAGAGCAAAGAAAAAAAAAGGTCAACCAAGAGCAAAGAAAAAAAAAGGTCAACCAAGAGCAAAGAAAAAAAAAAGGTCAACCAAGAGCAAAGAAAAAAAAAGGTCAACCAAGAGCAAAGAAAAAAAAGGTCAACCAAGAGCAAAGAAAAAAAAAGGTCAACCAAGAGCAAAGAAAAAAAAAGGTCAACCAAGAGCAAAGAAAAAAAAAGTCAACCAAGAGCAAAGAAAAAAAAGGTCAACCAAGAGCAAAGAAAAAAAAGGTCAACCAAGAGCAAAGAAAAAAAAGGTCAACCAAGAGCAAAGAAAAAAAAGGTCAACCAAGAGCAAAGAAAAAAAAAGTCAACCAAGAGCAAAGAAAAAAAAAGGTCAACCAAGAGCAAAGAAAAAAAAAGGTCAACCAAGAGCAAAGAAAAAAAAAGGTCAACCAAGAGCAAAGAAAAAAAAGTTCAACCAAGAGCAAAGAAAAAAAAAGTTCAAGTAAAAGCAAAGAAAAAAAGTTCAAGTAAAAGCAAAGAAAAAAGTTGAAGTAAAAGCAAAGAAAAAAGTTCAAGTAAAAGCAAAGAAAAAAGTTCAAGTAAAAGCAAAGAAAAAAGTTCAAGTAAAAGCAAAGAAAAAAGTTCAAGTAAAAGCAAAGAAAAAAGTTCAAGTAAAAGCAAAGAAAAAAGTTCAAGTAAAAGCAAAGAAAAAAGTTCAAGTAAAAGCAAAGAAAAAAGTTCAAGTAAAAGCAAAGAAAAAAGTTCAAGTAAAAGCAAAGAAAAAAGTTCAAGTAAAAGCAAAGAAAAAAGTTCAAGTAAAAGCAAAGAAAAAAGTTCAAGTAAAAGCAAAGAAAAAAGTTCAAGTAAAAGCAAAGAAAAAAGTTCAAGTAAAAGCAAAGAAAAAAGTTCAAGTAAAAGCAAAGAAAAAAGTTCAAGTAAAAGCAAAGAAAAAAGTTCAAGTAAAAGCGAAGAAAAAAGTTCAAGTAAAAGCGAAGAAAAAAGTTCAAGTAAAAGCGAAGAAAAAAGTTCAAGTAAAAGCGAAGAAAAAAGTTCAAGTAAAAGCAAAGAAAAAAGTTCAAGTAAAAGCAAAGAAAAAAGTTCAAGTAAAAGCAAAGAAAAAAGTTCAAGTAAAAGCAAAGAAAAAAGTTCATAGAAACACACGTCCCCAAATGTATAGTTACTGTGTTAGGGCTAATAAAAGGTATTGCCTGAAATTTAGCAACTTCGCTAATATAAAACCATCGCAAAACTGTACGTGGTTAAAGCTGTTGTCATTGGACTGGTGAATCTAATAAAACATGCCCCAGACGAATATCTGCAGACGTTTCCCAGAACATCCATAGAAACAAAGACGTAATTTCGTAGATTATTTTAATTTATTGACTACTTGGACCAATTTGCATTTTTTTAAAAAATGGATCTGAGCACTATGGGACTTAAGATCTGAGGTCATCAGTCCCCTAGAACGTACAACTACTTAAACCTAACCTAAGGACATCACACACATCGGTGGCCGAGGCAGGATTCCAACCTGCGACCGTAGCGGGTGCTGCGGATCCAGACTGCAGCGCCTAGAACCACTCGGTCACAACGGCCGGCTATGTTTTTAAAATTCCAGAAAATTGCGAAGTTTTTAACAGAAGTTGCACAGAATTTAATTTTGCAGAAATGGTGGTAATAACGTTAACTGAAACTGTATAAATGCGTCAGACAATCCGCTTATATTAATACGATGGCACACGTGAATTCGTGTTAAATCTCCATACCTTAAATTGTGAAAAGCCTCATCGTTGAGAGATATGTCGTGTACTGTTACCCGGGTTACGTTGAATCATCATCGTTTTGACGTATTGAGCACTCTTACTGATTATGAACGCTAGGTAGAGAACTTTTCTCCCGTAACATTCGAATTACTCCACCAATGTTCCGTGCATTCGGAATCCTAAGTTAGATAACGTGCGCGATATTCGTTATCTGTAGGCGTAGCATTACCATCACATTTGCCATAAATAAACACAATATCGGGATATTCCTATGCCGAAAATTTGTAAGGCATCCCTATTTCATAAATAATCTATGAACTACAACAGTTACTGTGTCGTTTCATTTAAATAGACTCATGTTCACTGAAAAATATAGAAAACTAACTCGCTTCAAGCTTAGGAAACGACTAATACACACTAACGGTTGGCACCAATGACAAACGTTTCTACATTCTTAATAATTCGGATAGGAATTAAAATCCGTGGAGAAGAAATAAGAACTTTGAGCTTCGCCGATGACATTGTAATTCTGTCAGAGACAGCAAAGGACTTGGAAGAGCAGTTGAACGGAAGGGACAGTGTCTTGAAAGGAGGATATAAGATGAACGTCAACAAAAGCGCAGGTCGCACCAGTGTTCAAGAAGGCTAGTAGGAGTAATCCATTTAACTACAGACCTATATCATTGACGTCGGTTTGCAGTAGGGTTTTGGAGCATATACTGTATTCAGACATTATGAATCACCTCGAAGGGAACGATCTATTGACACGTAATCAGCATGGCTTCAGAAAACATCGCTCTTGTGCAACGCAGCTAGCTCTTTATTCGCACGAAGTAATGGCCGCTATCGACAGGGGATCTCAAGTTGAATCCGTATTTCTAGATTTCCGGAAAGCTTTAGACACCGTTCCTCACAAGCGACTTCTAATCAAGCTGCGGAGCTATGGGGTGTCGTCTCAGTTGTGCGACTGGATTCGTGATTTCCTATCAGGAAGGTCGCAGTTCGTAGTAATAGACGGCAAATCATCGAGTAAAACTGAAGTGATATCAAGTGTTCCCCAGGGAAGCGTCCTGGGACCTGTGCTGTTCCTGATCTATATAAATGACCTGGGTGACAATCTGAGCAGTTCTCTTAGGTTGTTCGCAGATGATGCTGTAATTTACCGTCTAGTAAGGTCATCCGAAGACCAGTATCAGTTGCAAAGCGATTTAGAAAAGATTGCTGTATGGTGTGTCAGGTGGCAGTTGACGCTAAATAACGAAAAGTGTGAGATGATCCACATGAGTACCAAAAGAAATCCGTTGGAATTCTATTACTCGATAAATAGTACAATTCTCAAGGCTGTCAATTCAACTAAGTACCTGGGTGCTAAAATCACGAACAACTTCAGTTGGAAAGACCACATAGATAATATTGTCGGGAAGGCGAGCCAAAGGTTGCGTTTCATTGGCAGGACACTTAGAAGATGCAACAAGTTTACTAAAGAGACAGCTTACACTACACTCGTTCGTCCTCTGTTAGAATATTGCTGCGCGGTGTGGGATCCTTACCAGGTGGGATTGATGGAGGACATCGAAAGGGTGCAAAGAAGGGCAGCTCGTTTTGTATTATCACGTAACAGGGGAGAGAGTGTGGCAGATATGATACGCGAGTTGGGATGGAAGTCATTACAGCATAGACGTTTTTCGTCGCGGCGAGACCTTTTTACGAAATTTCAGTCACCAACTTTCTCTTCCGAATGCGAAAATATTTTGTTGAGCCCAACCTACACAGGTAGGAATGATCATCAAAACAAAATAAGAGAAATCAGAGCTCGAACGGAAAGGTTCAGGTGTTCGTTTTTACCGCTCGCTGTTCGGGAGTGGAATAGTAGAGAGATAGTATGATTGTGGTTCGATGAACCCTCTGCCAAGCACTTAAATGTGAATTGCAGAGTAGTCATGTAGATGTAGACATGCATGTAGAAAAGCAAAACGAGGATAACGGAATGTAGTCGAATTAAGTCGGGTGATGCTGAGGGAATTAGATTAGGAAATGAGACACTTAAAGTAGTAAAGGAGTTTTGCTATTTGGGGAGCAAAATAACTGATGATGGTCGAAGTAGAGAGGATATAAAATGTAGACTGGCAATGGCAAGGAAAGCGTTTCTGAAGAAGAAAAATTTGTTAACATCGAGTATAGATTTAAGTGTGAGGAAGTCATTTCTGAAAGTATTTGTATGGAGTGTAGCCATGTATGGAAGTGATTCATGGACCATAAATAGTTTGGACAAGAAGAGAATAGAAGCTTTCGAAATGTGGTGCTACAGAAGAATGCTGAAGATTAGATGGGTAGATCACATAACTAATGAGGAAGTATTGAATAGAATTGCAGAGAAGAGGAGTTTGTGGCACAACTTGACTAGAAGAAGGGATCGGTTGGTAGGACATGTTCTGAGGTATCAAGCGATCACCAATTTGGTATTGGATGGCAGCGTGGAGGGTAAAAATCGTAGAGTGAGACCAAGAGATGAATACACTAAGCAGATTGAGAAGGATGTAGGGTGCAGTAGGTACTGGGAGATGAAGAAGCTTGCAAAGGATAGAGTAGCATGGAGAGCTGCATCAAACCATTCGCAGGATTGAAGACAACAACAACAACAACAACAACAACAACAACAACAACATGCAATGCTTCCTAACAACAAATTGCCTCCAGTGAGCGTGACGTGATATTTGTTTACGTTATATTCGTTTTAATGCAAGGTCTTTTATGGTTTTACACATACGAACATACGGGCTTCCTGTGTCATCTTAGGTCCTCAAGTGCAGTGACGTCTGTTATGTGGTGCTCTCTGGCAACAGCTTTTTTTTTTAAGCCGAATCGAAGAGGCAGACAGCTACCGTGTCGGCAGCTGACTCGACCGGCGCCACACCGTGTTCCGCAAGTCCGTCTCTGCCGGCGGCCTTGTGAAACACAGTGCGGGGGTTGCCCGGAGCGGAACGTCTGAGTGCCGGGACGGATGGCCGAGGGTGGTGTGGGGGTGGAGGGGGCGGCGTGTCCGGTACGTGGACGCTGTTGCGTACTGTCGGCCCGTCCGCCGGAGGGATGCGTGCTTTCATATCCGCGCTGTACGGCCGGGCTTCATAACTGCTGCGCGAGTCCGTGCTGTTGCGGCAGGCTCGCCGGATGGCTGCCGGACTGGTTTTCCTGCGACGCGAAGAGCTGTTCACAAACTGGATAGGAGCAGCCAACCTCACGCTCACGCACCCACTCACTGCTGCGACAACTTGCCATACATAGAAAGATAGGTCCCTTATCATTCAGCTACAAAATAGCAGGTCAGCAACTGGAAGCAGTTAATTCCATAAATTATCTGGGAGTACGCATTAGGAGTGATTTAAAATGGAATGATCATATAAAGTTGATCGTCGGTAAAGCAGATGCCAGACTGAGATTCACTGGAAGAATCCTAAGGAAATGCAATCCGACAAAGGAAGTAGGTTACAGTACGCTTGTTCGCCAAATGCTTGAATACTGCTCAGCAGTGTGGGATCCTGCGTTTCATTGGCAGGACACTTAGAAGATGCAACAAGTCCACTAAAGAGACAGCTTACACTACACTCGTTCGTCCTCTGTTAGAATATTGCTGCGCGGTGTGGGATCCTTACCAGGTGTGACTGACGGAGGACATCGAAAGGGTGCAAAGAAGGGCAGCTCGTTTTGTATTATCGCGTTATAGGGGAGAGAGTGTGGCAGATATGATACACGAGTTGGGATGGAAGTCATTACACCATAGACGTTTTTCGTCGCGGCGAGACCTTTTTACGAAATTTCAGTCACCAACTTTCTCTTCCGAATGCGAAAATATTTTGTTGAGCCCAACCTACATAGGTAGGAATGATCATCAAAATAAAATAAGAGAAATCAGAGCTCGAACAGAAAGGTTTAGGTGTTCGTTTTTCCCGCTCGCTGTTCGGGAGTGGAATGGTAGAGAGATAGTATGATTGTGGTTCGATGAACCCTCTGCCAAGCACTTAAATGTGAATTGCAGAGTAGTCATGTAGATGTAGATGTAGAAGAGATAGAGAAGATCCAACGGAGAGCAGCGCGCTTCGTTACAGGATCATTTAGTAATTGCGAAAGCGTTACGGAGATGATAGATAAACTCCAGTGGAAGACTCTGCAGGAGAGACGCTCAGTAGCTCGGTACGGGCTTTTGTTGAAGTTTCGAGAACATGCCTTCACCGAAGAGTCAAGCAGTATATTGCTCCCTCCTACGTACATCTCGCGAAGAGACCATGAGGATAAAATCAGAGAGTTTAGAGCCCACACAGAAGCATACCGACAATCCTTCTTTCCACGTACAATACGAGACTGGAATAGAAGGGAGAACCGACAGAGGTACTCAGGGTACCCTCCGCCACACACCGTCAGGTGGCTTGCGGAGTATGGATGTAGATGCAGTCACATCAACGCACCTGGCTACATCAACACTACAAGTGTGGTCGTCCATACTAAGTCACAGGAACTACCTGCTTCAATGTCGCTTCTGAGCTGGAAGACACATTACATTGTTTTTCCTTAAGTTGTGCTTCTTTCTGTTGTAGTGGAGACGATTACAATTACGAATTTTCCCTCCAAAACCTACGACGCTCTCTCTGTGACCCTGTAAATACCAGAGCTGAACAATGTACTATATAAGCATAGCATTCTGTATTACTTCATTTCCTTATTTCTAACATTATTCAAATTGTATGTCGACTTTAGATGACATGTCAATCATAGATGTTGTTATCTCTATTTAGTGTACGTATTTTCAGTCATGTTTTGCTACATTTTATTAACTAATGTTTCGCCACAATGGATATCGGAGTTCACAGAGTAAATTAATATGGAGTATGTCGTTCTTTTCGAACATTCACATACCCACTTCTTCTTTCTTTATAGTCTTTTGGGGATGCAAGTGTAGTAATTAAAGTAGGCACAAATGCAGTGATCAAAAAGAAGTGACTAGCGTACATTCACATTCTGTTTACAGCGTTCCTTTCTTGTTGCTCCCATGCCGATGGACCGTTTCTATCGCAACCAGTAAGCGTGAAAGGAAACTACCCTAGAGACAAAGGGCTCTATATTTGTACTTGGCAGAACTAATTACGTACTGACATAATCGTCGGAATAGCTTTCGTTTCCCAAAAGTTATAAATATTTCGATTTCGGAAAAGAAGCTCTGTATTTGGTCCAGATGTCGAAGAGGAAGGTCCCTTAGGTACTGCTTGAATCGAGTAAGATGTCGAGACGGCGGTTTGGAAGCGGACAGAAGAAGTACGGGGTAGGGCGTCCCTTACCTGAGGGATCGCTACTCAAGCTACCTGGCGAAGAGGCAAGTGTGGCGTGGCAAATGTCCGGCACGCGTAATATATGTCGTTTCTGTTCGTGGTATCTTACTTGCCAGTGTCAGTTAACTTTGGATACTTACTGATATACTTCGATATTACGAAGTGATGGATAATCGTCCAGCATTGCAAGAAAATGTGCAGAATACGAAGAAGTGGATGTATTTGCGGAGTCATGAGCGTTTGATCGTCTCTAACGTTGTTACATCGTGCATTAAAGAGGCGACCCAAAAGGAATCAATCAAAGAGCTGCAATTTATGCAAACGTCAGCCTCACCTAATAGGACGCGTAACTGAGGGCTTGAAAAATAAGCTACATGGAATCGCCACGGAGGAAAACTAATAATTTTGGGAGGAAACCCATCGTTATAGACAGTTTCAAAACCTCGTAAGACCTTTGATGCTTATGGAACACTAAATCTCTATTTCGGTCACTATTCACCTGATTCTAAGATGTATTGCTTAAAACATGTGCGCAATACGTATTATAAACAGTGCTGAAATGTACTTCGAAACATGTACGCTGATTCTGGACATGTAAGCAAAAAGCTTGACAGACGAGGTGCATTCACATACTTTTCCAATTCCCGAAACACTGTAGGAATTGTTTCTTAGGGATAGTTAATACGTCTCTTAACTGCGCATTTTTAATCTCATCCATGCTTGTGAAACAGCTGTCCGTTAAGGCCTGCTTTGAAATGTTTATACCACTTGTCTGATCTTGCTTTATTCATAACAGGCACACGAAAAGCAATATTTACCATTTCTAAAAATTTCATAGACTTTATTCCACTCTTACAAGGAAAAAATACAGCTTCTCTAGTTTATTTTTATACAAAATAAAATAATCGTTGACGCAACCAAAACACTTGTAACCTTTCCGACAGCTGACATCAGAGTAAATGCCCAATATGCACAACATTGAACACATACTTTTGAGGCATGTTTAAGAAGACTGTGAGAAAAAAGTGTATAACGCCACCGCCACGTAGCGCTTTGTATTAAAATCCCTGGCTGTACTGTGTGCAGTCTGTGACTGGGTGGCATTGTTGGAATTTACTACTGTAGTGTTGGGCAGTTGGAGGTGAGCCTCCAGCTTGTGGCGAGAGAGATGGCGGATTTTTGAGAGCGGATGATCTGGACGTGAGTCCATCAGAGACAGTAAATTTGTAAGACTGTATGTCATGAACTGCTATATACATTGTGACTTTTGAACACTATTAAGGTAAATACATTGTTTGTTCTGTATTAAAATCTTTCATTTGCTAACTATGCCTATCAGTAGTTAGTGCCTTCAGTAGTTTGAATCTTTTATTTAGCTGGCAGTAGTGGCTCTCGCTGTATTGCAGTAGTTCGAGTAACGAAGATATTTGTGAGGTAAGTGATTCGTGAATAGTACAGGTTATTGTTAGTCAGGGCCATTCATTTGTAGGGATTTTTGAAAGTCAGATTGCGTTGCGCTAAAACTATTGCGTGTCACTTTAAGCTCAGTTATTTATAATTTCTCCAAGGGGACGATTCAAAAGTAATGGAAATCGGACTAAAACAACACACAGAATTATGTATTTCTGCGCAGTTTTTAAAAACTGTGTGTTGCAAGAATTGTTAAGTTTCAATTAATAACTGACTCCTTTTACCGACCCCTGGTATCAGATGAAAAAGTTGCTGAACAATTCAAATAAAACTCTAGTCTCATCGCAAATAGGTACCTACTCATACAATTATAGTTGACAGTGACTTCAATCTACTAAATGTCTTCTTCCAAAGCTGTTTCACAGAGGAAGACTGCACTGTGCTTCCTTCTCTAGATTGTCGCACAGTTGACAAAATGGTAGATATCGAAGTAGACGACAGAGGGATAGAGAAACAATTAAAATCGCTCAAAAGAGGAAAGGCCGCTGGTCCTGATGGGATACCAGTTCGATTTTACACAGAGTACGCGAAGGAACTTGCCCCCCTTCTTGCAGCGGTGTACCGTAGGTCTCTAGAAGAGCGAAGCGTTCCAAAGGATTGGAAAAGGGCACAGGTCATCCCCGTTCTCAAGAAGGGACGTCGAACAGATGTGCAGAACTATAGACCTATATCTCTAACGTCGATCAGTTGTAGAATTTTGGAACACGTATTATGTTCGAGTATAATGTCTTTTCTGGAGACTAGAAATCTACTCTGTAGGAATCAGCATGGGTTTCGAAAAAGACGATCGTGTGAAACCCAGCTCGCGCTATTCGTCCACGAGACTCAGAGGGCCTTAGACACGGGTTCACAGGTAGATGCCGTGTTTCTTGACTTCCGCAAGGCGTTTGACACAGTTCCCCATAGTCGTTTAATGAACAAAGTAAGAGCATACGGACTATCAGATCAATTGTGTGATTGGATTGAGGAGTTCCTAGATAACAGAACGCAGCACGTCATTCTCAATGGAGAGAAGTCTTCCGAAGTAAGAGTGATTCCAGGTGTGCCGCAGGGGAGTGTCGTAGGACCGTTGCTATTCACAATATACATAAATGACCTGGTGGATGACATCGGAAGTTCGCTGAGGCTTTTTGCAGATGATGCTGTGGTGTATCGAGAGGTTGCAACAGTGGAAAATTGAACTGAAATACAGGAGGTTCTGGAGCGAATTGACGCATGGTGCAGGAAATGCCAATTGAATCTCAATGTAGACAAGTGTAATGTGCTGCGAATACATAGAAAGATAGATCCCTTATCATTTAGCTACAAAGTATCAGGTGAGCAACTGGAAGCAGTTAATTCCATAAATTATCTGGGAGTACGCATTAGGAGTGATTTAAAATGGAACGGTCATATGAAGTTGATCATCGCTAAAGCAGATGTCAGACAGACTCATTGGAAGAATCCTAAGGAAATGCAATCCGACAACAAAGGAAGTAGGTTACAGTACGCTTGTTCGCCCAATGCTTGAATACTGCTCAGCAGTGTGGGATCCGCACCAGGTGGGGTTGATAGAGGAGATAGAGAAGATCCAACGGAGAGCAGCGCGCTTCGTTACGGGATCGTTTGGTGATTGCGAAAGCGTTACGGAGATGATAGATAAACTCCAGTGGAAGACTCTGCAGGAGAGACGCTCAGTAGCTCGGTACGGGCTTTTGTTGAAGTTTCGAGAACATGCCTTCACCGAGGAGTCGAGCAGTATATTGCTCCCTCCTACGTATATCTCGCGAAGAGACCATGAGGATAAAATCAGAGAGATTAGAGCCCACACAGAAGCATACCGACAGTCCTTCTTTCCACGTACAATACGAGACTGGAATAGGAGGGAGAACCGATAGAGGTACTCAGGGTACCCTCCGCCACACACCGTCAGGTGGCTTGCGGAGTACGGATGTAGATGTAGATGTAGATGTAGTATGTTGACAAAAATACATTTTCAGGCCCTACTGCAGATAGAAAACAACTTCCAGAATTGTTCTAAATGCTTTCTATAAAATTATTTTTAATAATTAGTTCACGAGGCCATTCACATTTAAAACGGTTGCGAAAACACACTTTACCTCTTAGCCACAAATAATCCTGAGGAGAACGACGCATACAGGGATTAGTGAACACACTGTCGCAGCGAGGCTCAATTCCGTAACAAAGAACTTCACCAAAACTAAATTCGATATGTAAGTGAAGACCATATGTGGCCTAAGTTCAGAGAAATAGTATCAACAGCACTCGAGAGATTCGTACCAAATAAATTAATAAGAGACGGAACTGATCCCCCACGGTACACAAAACACGACAGAAAGCTGCTGCAGGAGCACCGAAAAAGGCTCGTATAATTTAGACGAACGCAAAATCTCCAAGATTGGCAGAGTTTTAGTGTGGCTCGAAATTTGGTGCGGATTTCAATGCGAGATGCATTTAATAGTTTCCACAACGAAACTCTCTCTAGAAATGTGGCGAAAAATCCATAGAGATTCTGGTCCTATGTTAAGAAAACCAGCGGAAAGGCTCAGTAAGTGCCTTTACTGCGGGTCGCGCTGCGAGGGAGGAGGAGGCAAGGGACCCAACACTTCGGAGAAGGGAAAACCGCGGCAACTGTCCGGACACCTATATTACTGCACGCTGATCTACACCTTTAGACATGTAACGGGCAACAGATTTCGGGTGCCCCTCTAGGCCGGTGCCACAGTTCTTCCCACCTAAAGCGCTGCTCGCTCTTCAGTTTACAGACTCTAGCACCATACCTATCATAGACAACAGTTCGCTCGACGAAAGATGCGTACCCAAAGACTGCAAAGTTACAAAGGTTACATCAGTGTTCGAGAAAGGTAGTAGCAGTAATCCACTAAATTACAGGCCCATATCGTTAACGTCGATATGCAGCAGCATCTACATCTACATGACTACTCTGCAATTCACATTTAAGTGCTTGGCAGAGGGTTCATCGAACCACAATCATACTATCTCTCTACTATTCCACTCCAGAAGAGCGAGCGGGAAAAACGAACACCTAAACCTTTCTGTCCGAGCTCTGATTTCTCTTATTTTATTTTGATGATCATTCCTACCTACGTAGGTTGGGCTCGACAAAATATTTTCGCATTCGGAAGAGAAGTTGGTGACTGAAATTTCGTAAAAAGGTCTCGCCGCGACGAAAAACGTCTATGCTGTAATGACTTCCATCCCAACTCGCGTATCATATCTGCCACACTCTCTCCCCTATAACGCGATAATACAAAACGAGCTGCCCTTCTTTGCACCCTCTCGATGTCCTCCGTCAATCCCACCTGGTAAGGATCCCACACCGCGCAGCAATATTCTAACAGAGGACGAACGAGTGTAGTGTAAGCTGTCTCTTTAGTGGACTTGTTGCATCTTCTAAGTGTCCTGCCAATGAAACGCAACCTTTGGCTCGCCTTCCCGACAATATTATCTATGTGGTCCTTCCAACTGAAGTTGTTCGTAATTTTAACACCCAGGTACTTAGTGGAATTGACAGCCTTGAGAATTGTACTATTTATCGAGTAATCGAATTCCAACGGATTTCTTTTGGAACTCATGTGGATCATCTCACACTTTTCGTTATTTAGCGTCAACTGCCACCTGACACACCATACAGCAATCTTTTCTAAATCGCTTTGCAACTGATACTGGTCTTCGGATGACCTTACTAGACGGTAAATTACAGCATCATCTGCGAACGATGTAAGAGAACTGCTCAGATTGTCACCCATCTCATTTATGTAGATCAGGAACAGCAGAGGTCACAGGACGCTTCCCTGAGGAACACCTGATATCACTTCAGTTTCACTACGAAATGCGACCTTCCTGACAGGAAATCACGAATCCAGTCGCACAACTGAGACGATACCCCATAGCTCCGCAGCTTGATTAGAAGTCGCTTGTGAGGAACTGTGTCAAAAGCTTTCCGGAAATCTAGAAATACGGAATCAACTTGAGATCCCCTGTCGATAGCGGCCATTACTTCGTGCGAATAAAGAGCTAGCTGCGTTGCACAAGAGCGATGTTTTCTGAAGCCATGCTGATTACGTGTCAATAGATCGTTCCCTTCGAGGTGATTCATAATGTTTGAATACAGTATATGCTCCAAAACCCTACTGCAAACCGACGTCAACGATACAGGTCTGTAGTTAAATGGATTACTCCTACTACCCTTCTTGAACACTGGTGCGACCTGCGCAATTTTCCAATCTGTAGGTACAGATCTATCGGTGAGCGAGCGGTTGTATATGAGTGCTAAGTAGGGAGCTATAGTATCAGTGTAATCTGAAAGGAACCTAATCGGTATACAATCTGGACCTGAAGACTTGCCCGTTTGGAACGTATATTGTGTTCGAACATCAAGAATTACCTCGAAGAAAACTGTCTATTTATACACAGTCAACATGGGTTTGGAAAACATCGTTCTTGTGAATCTCAACTAGCTTCTTATTCGTACGAAGTGCTGAGTGCTATTCAGAAGGGATTTCAGATTCATTCCGTATGTCTGGATTTCCAGAAGAGTTTTTGACACTGTACTACACAAGCGGCTTTGTAGTGAAATTGCCCTATTAGGGAATATCGTCTCAGTTATTTGACTTTATTTGTGATTTCCTGTGAGGGGTCACAATTCGTACTAATTGACGGAAAGCCATCGAGTGAAACTGAAGTGGTTTCTGGCGTTCCCCAAGGTAGTGTATTATCCCCTTTGCTGTTCCTTATCTACGTAAACGATTTGGCAGCCGTCTTCGCTTGTTTGCAGATGACGCTGTCGTCTATAAACTAATAAAGCCATCAGAATATCAAAAGAAACTGCAAAAAAAGATTTAGGAAAGATCTCGGTTACACGCTAAGTCAGTCACATCTAAATGCCGTAAGTTCAACTAAATACCTAAGAATTACGATTACGAACAACTGAATTGGAATGTACACACATTGCATTATACAGTGAAGGGTCGAAGAAACTCTTACACCTGTCAAATATCGTGTAGGACCCCCTAAATCCGTATGTGTACGAGGGGGTGGAGATCTCTTCTGAACAGCATGTTGCAAGGCATCCAGAGATCTCCTCAATAATCGTGATCTCTGCGGTGTTTGGTGGCCAGCGGAAGTGTTTAAACTCATAAGTGTGTTCCTCGAGCCACTCTGTAGTAATTCTGGACGTGTGGGTTGTCGCATTGTCCTGCTGGAATTGCCCAAGTCCGTCGGAATGCACGATGGACATTAACGGACGCAGGCGATCAGACAGGCTGCTTACGTACGTGTCACCAGTCAGAGCCGTATCTAGATGTATCAGGGGTCCCGTATCACTCCAATTACACGCGCGTCACACCATTACAGAGCCTCCGCCAGCTTGAAAAGTCCCCTGTTGAGATGCAGCGTCGATGGATTCGTGACGTTCTCTACGTAGCCGTACACATCCATCCGCTCGATACAGCTTGAAACGAGACTCGTACGACCAGGCAACATACATTCCTGGAAATGGAAAAAAGAACACATTGACACCGGTGTGTCAGACTCACCATACTTGCTCCGGACACTGCGAGAGGGCTGTACAAGCAATGATCACACGCACGGCACAGCGGACAAACCAGGAACCGCGGAGTTGGCCGTCGAATGGCGCTAGCTGCGCAGCATTTGTGCACCGCCGCCGTCAGTGTCAGCCAGTTTGCCGTGGCATACGGAGCTCCATCGCAGTCTTTAACACTGGTAGAATGCCGCGACAGCGTGGACGTGAACCGTATGTGCAGTTGACTGACTTTGAGCGAGGGCGTATAGTGGGCATGCGGGAGGCCGGGTGGACGTACCGCCGAATTGCTCAACACGTGGGGCGTGAGGTCTCCACAGTACATCGATGTTGTCGCCAGTGGTCGGCGGAAGGTGCACGTGCCCGTCGACCTGGGACCGGACCGCAGCGACGCACGGATGCACGCCAAGACCGTAGGATCCTACGCAGTGCCGTAGGGGACCGCACCGCCACTTCCCAGCAAATTAGGGACACTGTTGCTCCTGGGGTATCGGCGAGGACCATTCGCAACCGTCTCCATGAAGCTGGGCTACGGTCCCGCACACCGTTAGGCCGTCTTCCGCTCACGTCCCAACATCGTGCAGCCCGCCTCCAGTGGTGTCGCGACAGGCGTGAATGGAGGGACGAATGGAGACGTGTCGTCTTCAGCGATGAGAGTCGCTTCTGCCTTGGTGCCAATGATGGTCGTATGAGTGTTTGGCGCCGTGCAGGTGAGCGCCACAATCAGGACTGCATACGACCGAGGCACACAGGGCCAACACCCGGCATCATGGTGTGGGGAGCGATCTCCTACACTGGCCGTACACCTCTGGTGATCGTCGAGGGGACACTGAATAGTGCACGGTACATCCAAACCGGCATCGAACCCATCGTTCTACCATTCCTAGACCGGCAAGGGAACTTGCTGTTCCAACAGGATAATGCACGTCCGCATGTATCCCGTGCCACCCAACGTGCTCTAGAAGGTGTAAGTCAACTACCCTGGCCAGCAAGATCTCCGGATCTGTCCCCCATTGAGCATGTTTGGGACTGGATGAAGCGTCGTTTCATGCGGTCTGCACGTCCAGCACGAACGCTGGTCCAACTGAGGCGCCAGGTGGAAATGGCATGGCAAGCCGTTCCACAGGACTACATCCAGCATCTCTACGATCGTCTCCATGGGAGAATAGCAGCCTGCATTGCTGCGAAAGGTGGATATACACTGTACTAGTGCCGACATTGTGCATGCTCTGTTGCCTGTGTCTATGTGCCTGTGGTTCTGTCAGTGTGATCATGTGGCGTATCTGACCGCAGGAATGTGTCAATAAAGTTTCCCCTTCCTGGGACAATGAATTCACGGTGTTCTTATTTCAATTTCCAGGAGTGTAAGTTACGAAACAGATACAGCAGTTGAGAATAGCAATGATTAGTTCGGGGAAGAACTGCAAAAAGGCAAGGCATTCGAGAAACACACGGAAGAAGAGGGGACGGGGACGTACAGGAGGAGGAAGAAAAAAAAGAGTAATAATGAAGCACTGGGAAGGGAAAAAATGAAGAGAATAGGATGTCAAATCAGTTGTTTCACGTAGTCCTGAGAGGCCAAATTCGAGTAATAACAATAAAAGCGACGAATCAAGTGTATGACGAAACAATGAAACAGAGTGTAAAGGAAAAATTGAAGAAAGAGAAATAGCAACAGAGAAAAAGAGACACATGCACAGCCAGTTAGAGAGGGGATCGTTAGCATACGCTTACAAGATTGAAAGCGGGCCAGGAAATTAATTTAAACGGGAACTCAGCGTAACTTGTTAGCCACGCTTACAAGGCAGAAGTGCCGGTGCTTGCCTCTACAAATCTGTCTGGGGGTATTAATTAGTATACAAGCCGTTGGCAGATCTCTAATGTGGGAGAGAAATGGGGCATATATACATACATACAAACGAACATACACGCAGCTGAGGCAACCATACAGAAGCCCTCTTCTCTCCCCAACCAAGCTATCTGTCCACTCCACGGCAATGCATACGGAGTCGTCGTTTGAGCCTTCTGGGGGTTTGAAACTCGAAACAAAAGTTTCTCAGAGTACTATTTTATTGAGTCGCCAGTCTCCTGACTGGTTTGATTCGCCCCGCCACGAATACCTTTCCTGTGCTAACCTCTCCATCTCAGAGTAGCACTTGCAACCTACGTCCTCAATTATTTGCTGGACGTATTCCAATCTCTGTCTTCCTGTACAGTTTTTGCCCTCTACAGCTCCCTCTAGTACCATGGGAGTCATTCCCTCATGTCTTAACAGATGTCCTATCATCCAGTCTCTTTTGCTTTTGAGTGTTTTCCACGTATTCCATTCCTCTCCTCATTGCTTAACAGTCCGCCTAATTTTCAACATTCGTCTGTAGCACCACATCTCCAATGCTTCTATTCTCTTCTGGTTTTCCTCACAGTGCATTTTTCGCTACCGTACAATGCTGTGCTCCAAATGTACACACTCAGAAATTTCTTGCTCAAAGTAAACCCTATGCTTGATACTAAGACTTCTCTTGGCCAGTAATGCCCTTCATGCCACTGCTAGTTTGCTTTCCATATCCTACTTGCTCCCTCCGTCATTACTTACTCAGATGCCTGTTGTTATGGTCTTCAGTGCAGAGACTGGTTTGATGCAGCTCTTAATGCTACTCTATCCTGTGCAAGCTTCTTCATCTCCCAGTACCTACTACAACCTACATCCTTTTGAATCTGCTTACTGTATTTATCTCTGTCTCCCTGTACGACTTTTACAGGAACAAGTGCACATGCAGCTTTAACACGATACCACAGTTCATCAAGAGTAGTGACTGGCGTATTGTGACGAGCCAGTAGCTCGGCCACCATTGACCAGACGTTATCAGTTGGTGACAGATTTGGAGAATGTGCTGGCCAGGGCAGGAGTCGAACATTTTCTGTATCCAGAAAGGCCCGTACAGGGGCTTCAACATGCGGTAGTGCGTTATCGTGCTGAAATGTAGGGTTGTGCGTTATCGTGCTGAAATATAGGGTTTCGCAGGGATCGAATGAAGGGTAGAGCCACGGGTCGTAACACATCTGAAACTTAACGTCTACTGTTCAAAGTGGCGTCAGTGCGAACAAGAGGTGACCGAGACGTGTAACCAATGGCACCCCATACCATCACGCCGGGTGATACGCCAGTATGGCGATGACGAATACACGCTTCCAATGTGTGTTCACCGTGATGTCGCCAAACACGGATGCGACCATCATGATGCTGTAAACAAAAACTGGATTCGTCCGAAAAGAAGACGACGTGCCATTCGTGCACCCAGGTTCGTCGTCCAGTACACCATCGGAGGCACTTATGTCTGTGATGCAGCGTCAAGGGTAACCGCAGTCACAGTCTCCGAGTTGACAGTCCGTGCTGCTGCAAACGTCGTCGCACTGTTCGTGCAGATGGTTGTTGTCTTGCAAACGTCCCCATCTGTTGACTCAGGGATCGAGACGTGGCTGCACGATCCGTTACAGCCGTGCGGATAAGATGCCTGTCATCTCGACTGCTAGTGATACGAGGCCGTTGGGATCCAGCACGGCGTTCCGTATTACCCTCCTGAACCCACCGATTCTGTATTCTGCTAACGGTCATTGGATCTCGACCTATGCGAGCAGCAATGTTGCGATACGATAAACCGCAATCGGGATAGGCTACAATCCGACCTTTATCAAAGTCGGAAACGTGATGGTACACATTTCTCTTCCTTACACGAGGCACCACAGGACGTTGTAGGTGTCGCCAACGGCGCCAATCTTGTGTGAATGCTCTGAAAAGTTAATCATTTGCATATCAGCATCTTCTTGCTGTCGGTTAAATTTCGCGTCTGTAGCACGTCATCTTCGTGGTGTAGCTATTTTAATGTCCAGTAGTGTATTTTCTTGCATCTGTTAAATACAGCGTGCTTTATCTTAATGTTTTTTTACTGATCAGACTGTCAGTCAATTGTAGCTTCGATGTGTACTCCTGTCCTGTAATACGCCAACTGGTATAATAAGACCATGAAGCATTACATGGAGAGACCCACGTAGTTTTACATAAATTTAAAGTAGCAAAACCCATTGTAGGCACAAGAATATGCACGTATCTATTTATTTACTGTAAATAACTTCAAATCTAAATAACACACGAATTAATTTTGTGAAATTTAATATTATTTCATAAATACTCTGATTTCTCTCGCATGTCTTTTGGCGTTTATGCTAGTAGGATGTTCTTTGCACATCAGTAACTCATCTTTCTTTTGTTTAAACAAATACGAAGTGAGTGTCGTAATAGCTTTAGAACCATTGTCAGTCAAATTAATGTAAATTATTGAGCTCTCATTTTAACAGTACTTTTAATAGATACGTCGTGCTTGAAACGTTTTAGTGTTTTATTGTTACACGCAACGGCCAATACGTGTTTAACACATCGTGACGTAGAGACCCAACGTCTGAATATTGTTAGTATTCGGCCGTTTATCCATTTCAAACACGCTGCAGCGTCCCTGAGAACAATTGCCGACCACCACGAAACGTTTTCCTAACTTGAATGCAAGCACGGAACCTTAAATGATCTTATCAGTCTCCGAGTTACGATACCGTTTCGACACTGAATAACAGCTACCGGCCCCACAAAATTGATGGTGGCATTAAAATCTAATCTTAATTTTACAGCATTTTTCTAGAATTTAATTTCGTTCACTAACAAAATTGTAGCCGGCATCAAGAATGAGTGTCTGCTCCAATTTTGACAGTTTTCTTTGCAGTGATTAATTTCAAATAGTAATCTTAAGTGAGGAGATGCATCCCAGCATCAAGAATGAGTGTCTGCTCCAATTTTGACAGTTTTCTTTGCAGTGATTAATTTCAAATAGCAATCTTGAGTGAGCAGATGCATCACTCACATACACGTTTTTTCTTCGATGATGACGTGCCACAGACAGGCAAAACATGATTTAACATTTCAACGCACGCTACAAAGCCGAAATAATGACTGCGTGAAATACAAGGTGTATCGAAAAGAATCGATTTGGCACACCTACATTTCTGAAAGTAATGAACATATATAATAAATTTTTTTATGAACTGGTAACTCGAGAAGTATTTTTAAACCTTTTCATAGGTTTGTAAATAATAGATTTCAGCTATAAACTAGCCATTCTCAATGCACTATCATTTTTGATCAATGCATGTAATGCCTGTTGGTCGAGTTTCGTCCTCAGTTCGTTTCGTTTCATAGGTGTTCAATACGCCCCCTTGAGATGCACGGAATACGTCACTGCGATATTCAGATTGTTCCCACACTGCAGCGAGCACGTCTCCAGTTACAGCTTCCACAGCTGCTGTTATGCGTTGTCTCAGTTCACTCATTGTTGTTGGTAATGGAGGCACATAAACAGTGTCTCTTATCAACCCCCCCCCACAAGAAATAATCACACACGATCAGGTCCCGGTAACCTTGGAGGCCAATAATGTAAGGCTGGATCATTTGGTCCATTGCGACCGATCCATCGTTCAGTAAGACCTTGGTTTAAAAATTCCCGCATTCCCAGATGTCAGTGTGGCAGTGACACATGGTGTTCGTAAACGAAGTCGTTCAAATCAGTCTCCAACTGCGGGAAAAGAAAGTTCTCAAGCATATCGACGTATGTGCTTCCTGTAACAGCGTTCCCGGCAAAGAAAAACGGACGGTAAACCTTTTCCCGTAAAACTGCGCAAAACACTAAATTTTGCAGAGTCCCTCTAATGTTGCAGAGCTTCATGTGGTTGTTCCGTACCCAGTCTTCTCACATTATGGCGGTTCACCTTCCCGTTTGAATGGACTGTTGCCTCGTCACTAACCACTAAGCGTGGAAGAAAACTTTCGTCCTCCATCTTGCCAAGAACGAAATTTCAGAACTGCACAGGGTGTTGTTTGTCACTTTCACAAAGAGCTAGCAGTGCCTGGATTTTGTGTAGTTCCCCGTGTATTTTCTGCGGACTCCTTGTGAAACTGTGGCGGAAGCGTTCGACGTCTGTCTCAGGCGATTTGCCTTTACACAAACAACCTGTTTCTCGGAATTGTTCGTACCATCGTCTGATGCTCTGTGCTGTAGAAGGATCCACACCATAGTTAGTAAGAAACTCAAGCTAAGGAGTTATTACTGATCCCAGTGGACAAAACGCAGAACACAAAACGATAGGCGGCCGGCGGGGCAGAGCCGTTCTAGGCGCTTCAGTCTGGAGCCGCGCGACCGTTACGGTCGCAGGTTCGAATCCTGCCTCGGCCATGGGTGTGTGTGATGTCCTTAGCTTAGGATTCGTGATTTCCTATCAGGAAGGTCGCAGTTCGTAGTAATAGACGGCAAATCGTCGAGCAAAACTGAAGTGATATCAGGTGTTCCCCAGGGAATCGTCCTGGGACCTCTGCTGTTCCTGATCTACATAAATGACCTGGGTGACAATCTGAGCAGTTCTCTTAGGTTGTTCGCAGATGATGCTGTAATTTACCGTCTAGTAAGGTCATCCGAAGACCAGTATCAGTTGCTAAGCGATTTAGAAAAGATTGCTGTACGGTGTGGCAGGTGGCAGTTGACGCTAAATAACGGAAAGTGTGAGGTGATCCACACGAGTTCCAAAAGAAATCCGTTGGAATTCGATTACTCGATAAATAGTACAATTCTCGAGGCTGTCAATTCAACAAAGCATCTGGGTGTTAAAATTACGAACAACTTCAGTTGGAAGGACCACATAGATAATATTGTTGGGAAGGCGAGCCAAAGGTTGCGTTTCATTGGCCGGACACATAGAAGATGTAACAAGTCCACTAAAGAGACGGCTTACACTACACTCGTTCGTCCTCTGTTAGAATATTACTCCGCGGTGTGGGGTCCTTACCAGGTGGGATTGACGGAGGACATCCAAAGGGTGCAAAAAAGGGCAGCTCGTTTTGTATTATGACGTAATAGGGGAGAGAGTGTGGCAGATATGATACACGAGTTGGGATGGAAGTCATTACAGCATAGAAGCTTTCGTCGCGGCGAGACCTTTTTACGAAATTTCAGTCACCAACTTTCTCTTCCGAATGCGAAATGGGCCCAACCTACATAGGTAGGAATGATGATCAAAATAAAATAAGAGAAATCAGAGCTCGGACAGAAAGGTTTCGGTGTTCGTTTTTCCCGCTCGCTGTTCGGGAGTGGAATGGTAGAGAGAGTACGATTGTGGTTCGATGAACCCTCTGCCAAGCACTAAAACGTGAATTGCAGAGTAATCGTGTAGATGTAGTTAGGTTTAAGCAGTTCTGAGTTCTAAGGGACTGATGACCTCAGATGTTAAGTCCCATAGTGCTCAGAACCATCTGAACCACTTTTTATAACAAAACTCTTTCTGTTGGCCCGACACCATTTTTACTAACTGAAGTGGGCCCACTGTACCGCTACCTAGCGGCAAACGCGTAAAACTTGAGAATTTGCCATTTATAACAATACGTTCTTCACGCACACATCACTAGTGACGTAAGTTTTTTTTTCTCTTTTTTCTTCGGATTATTCTTATTGATCCACCCTGTATATGAACTGTCAATAGGCGGAACCTTCTTTCAAAAAATTACGTGTTACCTTGGTCCCCCACGAAGGAAAGAACAGTAGTTTCACGTCTTCAACGGTAAAGGTTATAAACACAATATTTAACATATAAACTGACTTGCGAAGAAATAAAACGTTTGAAGCCTTTTTTATACATGCGATTTCATCGCTCAGAAATTGGAGAGGGAGAGCTTGGGGGTACGGAGGTATTGGTAAATATTGTGGTCCTCCTACTCACGCTATACACACTTCATTGTCGTCCAAAAGGGAGGAGCGAGGTGGTTTGAAAGCCATGCGTACCTCCAGAGCCCCGTACCGAGATGTGGGCACGTGACAACCGCGTAATGGGCCCGTTAGCTCCCGTTAATGAGGCCAATTAATTGGTCAGCCGACCGCGAGCGGCTCTATCTTGTGTATAGCGCGGGGCATTAAAGGCGGCCTGGTCCAGTGGTGGGTAGTCTGACAGTACAGATTAGATAGCGGGCAAAGGTTCCCCGTTGTGGCTGCCTGCACAGTACAATGGCGCAGGCTGTGTGTCTAAACAGTGGCCGATACACCGGCTGGCTACAAGATGGTGGAGGGGGGATAGGTGGAGACGTCACAGCAGCGCAGGCAATAGGCGACAAACGTTTTGGAACAGTCAACCAGCGGCGACGAGTTTTTCGCTAACTATAAAACATTTTCAAAACTTGGTCTTCCACACCGTCAATGAAGCTATTTGCGGGATATGAAATAAATGTAAAACAGAAGGAGGAAACGCCAATTTCAAAACTCACACTGAAAATTCTATTAAGGTGCAAACCACATTAGGAGGTTCAAAAAATCTATTTCTTTTAATTGCATACATCGTTAGCTTATCCAAGAATGCGCTGGGAAAATTTCAAAGCGAAATTCTTATTCTTTTAGATTTTATGAGCATAAGACCTACATATACGTCGGGAAGAGAATGGGCACTCTACTACGAATCATAAAAAAAAGAAATAAAGCTCCAGCTTGGTGGAAAAGGCAAACTGAAAAACATAGTCATTAAAGAAAAAGCCTAGCGATTCGAAGACATTTAGATAGTGTGCAAGACATGGACAAAGGAGATATGAAACTTCCTGGCAGACAAACTGTGTGCCGGACCGAGACTAACAGGTATCAAAGTTAGCGCCTACGTTGGAATTTCCTGATATTTTCCGTCGATGCGTCGTTAATTGATAATTATAAGAGATCGTACCAATGGTGTCTGTCTGTCTGTCTGTGTGTGTGTGTGTGTGTGTGTGTGTGTGTGTGTGTGTGTGTGTGTGTGTGTGTGAGAGAGAGAGAGAGAGAGAGAGAGAGAGAGAGAGAGAGAGAGAGAGAGAGAGAGAGAGAGAGTGAGAGTGAGAGTGAGAGTGAGAGTGAGAGAGATAGGGTAGGTCTTCAATACGGCAAAAGCAACTGTAGTGAGAAAGCGATTATAAAGCTGCACGCAGGTGAAACGTAGCGCCTTCCGATTGGCGTTCCACTTCTGACTTTTCACTGGTCGCTTCGTTTGACCTGAGACGACGCACAGTGGGGCCAAATCATAAAAAGCTGGCCAGAAGTCGAAAACTTTATAAATTCGGCTGAAAGTTAGTACTAGGGGGGTTTTCGGGGTCGCTGATTATGCATCCGAAGTCAAAATCTGAAATAAAAACAAAATGGCGGATTTTAAAAAATGGTTCTGCCCGAGGCAGGATTCGAACCTGCGACCGTAGCAGTTGCTCGGTTCGAGACTGCAGCGCCTAGAACCGCACGGCGGCGGATTTATCACTTTTATAGAGGAAACAGAAAATATATGGATATGTTGTATTATATAACATGCAATCGGTTGATTCAAAGTTCATAGATTATCATCCGAAGAATAAACTGATTCAAAATTTACATTGTCCAATAGCGCGTTGCAATTTAGCAGACATGAAATTTTTCATAACTGGACATACTTCGTCACTTTCTCATTCAAATGGCCTTTCAATATTGAAAAAATTTCTCCCTCTTGTCAGACCGCACGCTTCACCGACAACAGCGACAGATTCTGAAACTGGAAAATGTATCCATACAGGGTGTTACATAAAGGTACGGCCAAACTTTCAGGGAACATTCCTCGCACACAAAGAAAATATGTTCTGTGGACATGAGTCCGGAAACGCTTGCTTTCCATGTTACAGCTCATTTTATTACTTCTCTTCAAATCACATTAATCGTGGAATGGAAACACACTGCAACAGAAACCTACCAGCGTGACTTCAAACACTTTGTTACAGGAAATGTTCAAAATGTCCTCCGTTAGCGAGGATACGTGCATCCACCCTCCGTCGCACAGAATCCCTGATGCGCTGATGCAGCCCTGGAGAATGGCGTATTGTATCACAGCCGTCCACAATAGGAGCACGAAGAGTCTCTACATTTGGTACCGGGGTTGCGAAGACGAGAGCTTTCAAATGCCCCCATAAATGAAAGAGGGTTGAGGTCAGGAGGGCGTGGAGGCCACGGAAATGGTACGCCTCTACCAATCCATCGGTCACCGAATCTGTTGTTGAGAAGCGTAAGAACACTTGGACTGAAATGTGCAGCAGCTGCATCGTGCATGAACCACATATTGTGTCGTACTTGTAAAGGCACACGTTCTAGCAGCAGAGGTAGAGTATCCCGTATGAAATCATGATAACGTGCTCCATTGAGCGTAGGTGGAAGAACGTGAGGCCCAATCGAGACATCACCGACAATGCCTGCCCAAACGTTCACAGAAAATCTGTCTTGATGACGTGATTGCACAATTACTTGCGCATTCTCGTCAGCCCACACATGTTGATTGTGAAAATTTAGAATTTGATCACGTTGGAATGAAGCCTCACCCGTAAAGAGAACATTTGCACTGAAATGAGGATTGACACATTGTCGGATGAACCATTCGCAGAAGTGTACCCGTGGAGGCCAATCAGCTGCTGATAGTGCCTGCACACGCTGTACACGGCACGGAAACAACTGGTTCTCCCGTAGCACTCTCCATACAGTGACGTGGTCAACGTTACCTCGTAAAGCAGCAACTTCTCTGACGCTGACATTAGGGTTATCGTCAACGGCACGAAGAATTGCCTCGTCCCTTGCAGGTGTCCTCGTCCTTCTAGGTCTTCCCCAGTCGCGAGTCATAGGCTGGAATATTCCGTGCTCCCTAAGACGCCGATCAATTCCTTCGAACGTCTTCCTGTCGGGAAGTCTGTCTCGATACAAACGCACCGCGCCACGGCTATTGCCCCGTGCTAATCCAAAATCAAATAGGCATCTGCCAACTCTGCATTTGTAAACATTTCACTGACTGCAAAAACACGTTCGCGATGAACAGTAACCTGTTGATGCTACGGACTTATGTGCTTGATGCTAGTAGAGTAGAGCAATGAGTCGCATGTCAACACAAGCACCGAAGTCAACATTACCTTCCTTCAATTGGGCCAACTGGCGGTGAATCGAGGAAGTACAGTACATACTGACGAAACTAAAATGAGCTCTGACATGGAAATTAAGAGTCTCCGGACACATGTACACATAACATCTTTTCTTTGTTTGTGTGTGAGGAATGTTTCCTCAAAGTTTGGCCGTACCTTTTTGTAACACTGGCTAATTCCTTATATAACCTCGTTACTACTATTCATTCCAAAATATTATTTGAAAAGATGAGTACATTCACAAAAGTGAATTACGTGTGATAGAACGCGAAATAGAATGAAGACCGCAGATAAACTCGAGAAAAAGAGCAACATCCGCTTCATTGATGCACGAAATTCAGCAAACTATGTATTACGTTGCAAGATTTCGTAATAGTGACAGCTGCAGCTAGATAGAATGTTTTAATTTTTTTCCATTCAATAATAGTTCCATCTACAACTTCATGGAAATCTTTTGACCAGTGGTCCCGACTGCCCGCAACATAACTGAATTGTGTGTCTGTAGCACAAATATTTCATTAATTTGCTGACTCGTTTCGGCCAGTGGCCACCTTCAAAGGCACTCGAAATGCGATGCTACAAAGGTATCTCGTGAGTGTTCTCGCTACAAATTACCTACAGCAGATCGTTGATCTCTGCAGAACTTATTCGTATAAACTTCTCTCTTCGTAAAACTTCCTGGCAGATTAAAACTGTGTGCCCGACCGAGACTCGAACTCGGGACCTTTGCCTTTCGCGGGCAAGTGCTCTCTCTTCGTGTTTAAAGTTTCCCGTTGTAATTTTCCGTTCATTTACGAATAAATGTTTCATTTATTGTAATGGCATGGACTATTATTTTTATGTTAGATAATGATTTTGTACTTACTTGCAGCTGTTGACTCCATTCTCAAGTATTAAAATCGATTGATTTTTAGAGATTTGGCGTCCTGTTGAATGTAGTATTAAAATATTTGCTCACTGCGCGACGCGTCTAGCTTGCTGAGGGCTTTCCCTTCAACTGTCCTACAATAGCAGGTAGGATAGGGGGGGCTTTGGCGACCGGAATTCAAGATTTGGACACTTACAAAACCTAAACGAAGACTAAAAATTACCGGAACTTGAACTTCATTTTTCGCCTTTTGGCCAGCTTTTTGGAATTCGGCCCCAATGTGCAACGTCGTGGGGATAGTACAAAACAACTCGTCTCCCCTGCTTCTCTGCTGTCGACACAGTAATCGCCTATCGTGGCAGTTACTGGCCCATTCGGCGAATAAAAGGGGCCGTTGGCACACTTTACCATGCAGTGTAATTATACAAACTCTTCTTGTGGTTTAGGCCAACATTACCTCCAGTAGAAAAGTCTCAAAAATGAGATCGACAGGAAGGACAAAGGTAAGGATATAGAGGCTTATCTCACTAGGGGTAAGATAGATACTGCCTAAAGGAAAATTAGAGAGAAGGGAAAGCAGAAAGGTGGAAGGAGTATATAGAGGGTCTATATAATTGTGATGTACTTGAGGACAATATTATGGAAATGGAAGAGAATGTGGATGAAGACAAAATGGAAGATACAATACTGCGTGAAGAGTTTGACAGAGCACTGAAAGACCTGAGTCGAAACAAGGCCCCCGGAATAGACAACATTCCATTAGAACTACTGACGGCCTTGGGAGAGCCAGTCACGACAGAACTCTACAAGCTGGTGAGCAAGATGTATGAGACAGGCGAAATACCCTCAGACTTCAAAAAGAATATAATAATTCCAATCCCAAAGAAAGCAGGTGCTGACAGATGTGAAAATTACCGAACTGTCAGTTTAATAAGTCACAGCTGCAAAACACTAACGCGAGTTCTTTACAGACGAATGGAAAAACTGGTAGAAACCTCGGGGAAGATCAGTTTGGATTCCGTCGAAATGTTGGAACACGCGAGGCAATACTGACCTTACGACTTATCTTAGAAGAAAGATTAAGAAAAGGCAAACCTACGTTTCTAGCATTTGTAGACTTAGAGAAAGCTTTTGACAATGTTGACTGCAATACTCTCTTTCAAATTCTAAAGGTGGCAGGGGTAAAACAGGGAGCGAAAGGCTATTTACAATTTGTACAGAAACCAGATAGCAGTTATAAGAGTTGAGGGGCATGAAAGGGAAGCAGTGGTTGGGAAAGGAGTGAGACAGGGTTGTTGCGTCTCCCCGATGTTATTCAATCTGTATATTGAGCAAGCAGTAAAGGAAACAAATGAAAAATTCGGAGTAGGAATTAAAATCCACGGAGAAGAAATAAAAAAACTTTGAGGTTCGCCGATGACATTGTAATTCTGTCAGAGACGGCAAAGGACTTGGAAGAGCAGTTGAACGGAATGGACAGTGTCTTGAAAGGAGGATATAAGATGAACATCAACAAAAGCAAAACGAGGATAATGGGATGTAGCCAAATTAAATCGGGTGATGCTGAGGGAATTAGATTAGGAAATGAGACACTTAAAGTAGTAAAGGAGTTTTCCTATGTAGGAAGTAAAGTAACTGATGATGGTCGAAGTAGAGAGGATATAAAGCGTAGACTGGCAATGGCAAGGAAAGCATTTCTGATTTGTTAGCATCGAGTATAGGTTTAAGTGTCATGAAGTCGTTTCTCAAGGTATTTGTATGGGGTGTAGCCATTTATGGAAGTGAAACATGGACGATAAATAGTTTGGACAAGAAGAGAATGGAAGTTTTAGAAATGTGGTGCTACAGAAGAATGCTTAAGATTAGAGGGGTAGATCACATAACTAATGAGGAGGTATTGAATAGGATTGGTGAGGAGTTTGTGGCACAACTTGACTAGAAGAAGGGATCGGTTGGTAGGACATGTTCTGAGGCATCAAGGAATCACCAATTTAGTATTGGATCGCAGCGTGGAGGGTAAAAATGGTAGAGGGAGGCCAAGAGATGAATACACTAAGCAGATTCAGAAAGATGTAGGTTGCAGTAGGTACTGGGAGATGAAGGAGCTTGCACAGGATAGAGTAGCATGGAGAGCTGCATCAAACCAGCCTCAGGACTGAAGGCCACAACAACATGAATATAACACTTTTCTTGACAGACACTGTATTTTCGACGGACGCTGTCATTCGAAACGCCCTCCCGCGATCCTTCAGACGACACAAGCTAGCATTATGTTCCCACACTAGGCTTTTTCCCCTCCCTCTGTGAAGTAAGCTAGCGCCTGCTCACCTCAGCCGGCTTTCGTGCAGACCGAATTTCCGTCTGTCTGCCTGCCGGGCGCTAGAAAGCCGGAAAGAGGCGGCGGCGCTGTGGACACAGTGTGAGCCCGCGGTTTCGCCCGGCGCGTCGCGCTCCAGCAACTGGAAATCTGGAGGCGCTGGAGCGGCAATGCCCGCTGGCCGTCTAGCAGAGCAGCTGCTACTGCTAGGACGGACGAGATGCTACAGAGCCATCTGACGGACGGTTGAATGTAACAGCCGGCAAGCCGTGAGTCTGCGCTTGTGAGTTGTCCTAGGACTTCATGTCTGTAAAAATACCGAGAATCCGAAATATCGATATTTAAAAAATTGATAATCGGCCCTCGCAATATCACAAAAATTATATTTCGATGAAAACAATATCGACGTAAAATTTTTTTGTACAGGTTCCGGAACTCTCAGAACCGAGGCGATGGAAAACGTTTTTTTGATGCCTGTAAAAGAAAGATTCCAGAGTGGGATTTCAATTCAGGGCTGAACATCTACAATTAAATTCACTGGTGACTTTGCTATCGACAGTGAAAGCCCGACGACGTGCTGAAAAGTAACGTCTCCAATTTAATGTCAAGAAGAAATTTTTAAATAAAAGTCTTTCCTAACATTTTACATCATTATTGTTTAGGTCTGCATATTTATTTCCCAGCACTCACCGTGGCGGGAAATATATTTCTGATAACGAGAGACCAGTTTGTTGATACCGTCAGTGTAGGATGTCTGACTTTGTTGACGAAGCGACGACCTCACCTCTGCTTGCACCGCTTCATCACTATCAAACTGAAGCCGTCGAAGGCGTTTCTTTAAGTTTTGCAAACAGATGGAAATCGGATGGCGACATGTCTGGACCGTGTATGGAGCATGATCGCCGGACTATTGCAGGTGTCTCGGGTCTGGCATTGTCTTGCTGAAGGACAGGGTCTACACGTGTGGGCAAATTCTTCTAATTCGAATGCCGATTATAGCACACCGCTTCTCACGCACAGACATAGCTACAGGCTATAACCCGGAGTCCCTAGCGGCAGAGAGCAGCAAATGTGTAGAGATAAAGAAAAAACATGTAGAATGTTAGTAACGTTAGTTAAGATTTTAAACATGACTGCAAGAGCAACTGTTGAAATTCTTCACGATGAAAGGATAACAGCCAAAACGTGTTTTTGATGTTTGCTGTTTGTGATTTTCGATATGTATGTACGGTTAATCGGCTAGTATGTTTTTATTCACAACGACAGATGGTTTCCTTTTTAATGTAACATTTTTGTTGTTTTCGCTAGTATGCATTTCACCGCCTACGTTACGAGAGTGCCCTCTCTCGTTAGATGTGTTCCACAACACAAGCTTCATCTGTTTGATACTAGGACACAAGTAAATTGTGTTTTATATTCTCTATTTTACACAGATGTTTTTAAATGGTCTGATACAGGGTGTTTCAAAAATGACCGGTATATATGAAACGGCAATACAAACTAAACGAGCAGCGATAGAAATACACCGTTTGTTGCAATATGCTTGGGACAACAGTACATTTCCAGGCAGACAAACGTTTGAAATTACAGTAGTTTCAATTGCCAACAACAGATGGCGCTGCGGTCTGGGAAACTCTATAGTACGATATTTTCCCACATATCCACCATGCGTAGCAATAATATGGCGTAGTCTCTGAATAAAATTACCCGAAACCTTTGACAACGTGTCTGGCGGTATGGCTTCACATGCAGATGAGATGTACTGCTTCAGCTATTCAATTGTTTCTGGATTCTGGCGGTACCTGGTCTTTCAAGTGTCCCCACAGAAAGAAGTCACAGGGGTTCATGTCTGGCGAATAGGGAGGCCAATCCACGCCGCCTCCTGTATGTTTCGGATAGCCCAAAGCAATCACACGATCATCGAAATATTCATTCAGGAAATTAAAGACGTCGGCCGTGCGATGTGGCCGGGCACCATCTTGCATAAACCACGAGGTGTTCGCAGTGTCGTCTAAGGCAGTTTGTACCGCCACAAATTCGCGAAGAATGTCCAGATAGCGTGATGCAGTAATCGTTTCGGATCTGAAAAATGGGCCAATGATTCCTTTGGAAGAAATGGCGGTCCAGACCAGTACTTTATGAGGATGCAGGGACGATGGGACTGCAACATGGGGCTTTTCGGTTCCCCATATGCGCCGTCCAGGTAAAAATAAGCTTCGTCAGTAAACCAAATGCTGCCCACATGCATATCGCCGTCATCAATCCTGTGCACTATATCGTTAGCGAATGTGTCTCGTGCAGCAATGGTAGCGGCGCTGAGGGGTTGCCGAGTTTGAATTTTGTATGGATAGAGGTGTAAACTCTGGCGCACGAGACGCTACCTGGACGTTGGCGTCATTTGGACCGCAGCTGCAACACGGCGAACGGAAACCCGAGGCCACTGTCGGATCACCTGCTGCACTAGCTGCGCGTTGTCCTCTGTGGTTGCCGAACGCGGTCGCCCTACCTTTCCAGCACGTTGGTCCGTCACGTTCCCAGTCAGTTGAAATTTTTCAAACAGATCCTTTATTGTATCGCTTTTCGGTCCTTTGGTTACATTAAACCTCCGTTGAAAACTTCGTCTTGTTGTAACAACATTGTGTTCTAGGCAGTGGAATTCCAACACCAGAAAAATCCTCTGTTCTAAGGAATAAACCATGTTGTCCACAGCACACTTGCACGTTGTGAACAGCACACGCTTACAGCAGAAAGACGACGTACAGAATGGCGCTCCCACAGACTGCGTTGTCTTCTATATCTTTCACATCACTTGCAGCGCCATCTGTTGTTGAAAATTGTAACTACTGTAATTTCGGAAGTTTGTCCGCCTGAAAATGTACTGTTGTCCCAAGCATATTGCAACAAACGGTGTATTTCTATCGCTGCTCGTTTAGTTTGTATTGCCATTTCATATATACCGGTCATTTTTGAAACACCCTGTATGTTTTATTAAATAAGACAGAAGGTTTGAATTAACACAACTTTCAATAATTTTTATGCCCTTGTGTATGTATCCACGTATTTTAATACTCGCAAGTGTCTGGCACATACCACAGGTGCCCTCTCTCGGCGAAACCATCTGCCCTAGTGCTTTCACACTCTTGTCTTGATAGTTCATAGGCGAAGTACGGGTGCTAAACTGTTCGCTTTGACCCTGTGGCCATAGTCATGTTGTACAAATGGAGAAGATGTCTTAATTATTGGCGACGCCTTTGGCACAATTGTTTTATTAATCTCCATTGCATGATGTAATTTTAGTAAGTAACTGAAAGACTTTGTGCCTGTATTACTCTGGTAATTTCACTGTTACTTAAGCTTTTGTTTCTCACTTCCGATGCTACGGTTTTTCTAATGAAAGTGTCTTCGTGATTTTTTTACTTCTGATGAAGGTATATTTATATATACCGAAACCTTGGTCAAAAATTTTAATAAACTTTTATCCTGCAACTGCTTTGGCTATCATCCTTTATCGTTTACGGGTTTTCACACAGAAAATCCTGAGGCATTAAGTTTCAGCACACCCAGCCAGTAAAGGACGCACAGAGAGGAATGAACCGTCTAATGGGTACTGAAATATGGCTAGAGTGTAAACCGGATAGCAGTGAAAATCGGGGCGAGATCAGCGATAAGTTTATCAAAAACTTGGGCACCACGAAACAACAGTAAAGAACTCTCCTACATTCTGTGCATAACAGCACAGCATGGACCGACAGAGAACGACATCCAAAACAATCACGGACAGGCGAACAGCGAAGTCCTGTCAAGGTCTCCTAGTATCAAAATCAGCGACTTACATTTTTTTCTAGTTATACTATAAAATTCATAGCGACGCAAGACAGCCTTTAATCTTTCATTTTTGAAGTAAGTATGAAATGAGTTTCAACTACGAAAGGGTTAGCTCAATAGTTTACACAAAAAAATTTAAATGGCAATGTTCAGTATTAAAACACTGTACAGGCGTTAAAATTTCACTATGTTCATGTCCTATATAAAAAGTAACCACAAGCTTGCCTCGTGTTTCTGAAAAATATACCTGCTCGAATGCACCATTGTCCAGAACAAATATTTCAAATGAAACAATAACTCACAAAAAATAACCTGGAAATAAATTTTAAAAAATATGTATGTTCCGTACATAAGCGTAGTTTCCAGACCGAACACCGGTTTGATGCAGCTCTCCGTGCTACTCTACCCTGCGCAAGCCGCTTCATCGCTCTGAACAACTACATACTGCATCCATCTCTACAGTGTTCACCGCCAATCCTTCCTTCCATTAACGAATTGACATTTCTTTGATATCTGAGAATCTGACCTATCAACCGCGCCCTCTTTTAGTCAAACCGCAACATAATTTTGTTTTATCTCACTTCGATTCAGTGCGCCCCGATTCAGTTGGAATTCGATTACTCGATAAATAGTACAATTCTCAAGGCTGTCAATTCAACTAAGTATCTGGGTGTATAAATTACGAACAACTTCCGTTGGAAACACCACATACATAATATTGTGGGGAAGGCGAGCCATTGGGAGGACACTTAGAAGATGCAACAAGTCCACTAAAGAGACAGCTTACACTACACTCGTTCGTCCTCTGTTTGAATATTGCTGCGCGCTGTGGGATCCTTACCGGGTGGAATTGACGGAGGACATCGAATGGGTGCAGAAAAGGGCAGCTCGTTTTGTATAATAGGGGAGTGTGGCAGATACGATACGTGAGTTGGGATGGAAGTCATTTAAAGCAAAGACGTTTTTCGTCGCGGCGAGATCTATTTGCGAAATTTCAGTCACCAACTTTCTCTTCGGAATGCGAAAATATTTTGTTGGGCCCAACCTACGTAGGTAGGAATGATCATCAAAATAAAATAAGAGAAATCAGAGCTCGAACAGAAATGTTTAGGTATTCGTTTTTGGCACGCTCTGTTCGGGAGAGTGGAATGGTAGATAGTATCGGGAGTGGAATAGTAGAGAGATAGTATGATTGTGGTTCGATGAACCCTCCGCCAAACACTTAAATGTGAATTGCAGAGTAGTCATGTAGATGTAGAAGAAAATAGTTGCAGAAGAAGACTGGTAAAAAGTCTGTGGAAAGTGGGGAAGCCATAAACGTCCGAACCCAGTCAAATGTAAGTAAAGGGGAATGAAGACTGTGGAGAGGGGGTGTGATGTTTCGGTAGGGGACGGGGTGTGATGAGATGATGGGGGCGATACCAAATAGCCGCGTCGGTTACGGACTGTTAGCTCCCTCAGCTGTTTTACGGACGGCAGTTTCAAGCCGGCCTACAGACAGTGCGCAGGTAATTTCCCGGAAGGCTCGCTGACGGCTCATAAAAAGCGTTTTACGCCACCTTGGCGGCCAGGTGTCGTTAAATAGCGAGGAGGGCGGGAGTATCCATTGTGCCCGAGCGCTGCTGCCGACGATGACGGCACGACTCACTGCCGAAACGTCACATCCCCCCCCCCCCCCCCCCTCCAGTGGCCGCCTTAGCATAGGCTGCGCACCAAGTAGCGGTAAGGCCCCACTCTCCACCGCAACCACCACCAGTCTTAACACCTCACGTGTTTGCAAAAGAGTTTCTAAGGTAAATCTTTCATTCGACAGCCAAGTGCGCGCTGGAACCGAACTTCGTGGCGGATTAAAATTTTGCGCCCGACCTGGACTCGAACCCGGAGCCTCTGCCTGTCGACAGCAACGCTCTTCCCCACTGAGCTATCCGGCACGACTCCTGACCAGCCCTCACAGCGTTCTGCCCGTTAGTGCTCTCCTAATTTCCAAACTTCACATCAGTTCTCCAGCCCTCTCGCAGAACTAGGTTAATAATTGGCTCCTTTTACCTACCTCCCGACCCAGCAGCATTACTGGCAGAACAACTGAGAGAAAATTTGGAATACATTTCACATTAATTTTCTCAGCATGTTATATAGTCTTAGGTGGAGATTTCAATTTACCAGATATAGACTGGGACACTCAGATGTTTAGGACGGGTGGTAGGGACAGAGCATCGAGTGACTATACTGAGTGCACTATCCGAAAATTACCTCGAGCAATTAAACAGAGAACTGACTCGGGGAGATAACATCTTGGACCTACTGATAAACAGACCCGAACTTTTCGACTTTGTAAACGCAGAACAGGCAATCAGTGATCATAAGGCCGTTGCAGCATCCCTGAATATGTAAGTTAATAGGAATATAAAAAAAGGGAGGAAGCTTCATCTGTTTAGCAAGAGTAATAGAAGGCAGATTTCAGACTACCTAACAGATCAAAACGAAAATCTCTGTTCCGACACTGACAATGTTGAGTGTTTAGGGAAAAGTTCAAGGCAATCGTAAAATGTGTTTTAGACAGGTACGTGCCGAGTAAAACTGTGAGGGACGGGGAAAAACCCACCGTGGTTCAACAACAAAGTTAGGAAACTACTGCGAAAGCTTCACTGCAAGTTTAAACGCAGCCAAAACCTCTCAGACAAACAGAAGCTAAACGATGTCAAAGTTAGCGTAAGGATAGCTATGCGTGAAGCGTTCAGTGAATTCTAAAACAAAATTCTATGTACTGACTTGACAGAAAATCCTAGGAAGTTCTGGTCTTACGTTAAATCAGTAAGTGGCTCGAAACAGCATATCCAGACCCTCCGGGATGATGATGGCATTGAAACAGAGGATGACACGCGTAAAGCTGAAATACTAAATTCCTTTTTCAAAAGCTGTTTCACAGACCAAGACCGCACTGCAGTTCCTTCTCTAAATCCTCGCACGAACGAAAAAATGGCTGACGTCGAATTACGTGTCCAAGGAATAGAAAAGCAACTTGAATCACTGAACAGAGGAAAGTCCACTGGACCTGATGGGATACCAGTTCGATTCTACACAGAGTACACGGAAGAACTTTCTTCCCGTTCTAACAGCCGTGTACCGCAAGTCTCTAGAGGAACGGAAGGTTCCAAGTGATTGGAAAAGAGCTCAGGTAGTTCCAGTCTTCAAGAAGGGTCGTCGAGCAGATGCGCAAAACTATACGCCTATATCTCTGACGTCGATCTGTTGTAGAATTTTAGAACATGTTTATTACTCGAGTATCATGTCGTTTTTGGAAACCCAGAATCTGCTCTGTAGGAATCAACATGGATTCCGGTAACAGCGATCGTGTGAGACCCAACTCGCTTTATTTGTGCATGAGACCCAGAAAATATTAGATACAGGGTCCCAGGTAGATGCTATTTTTCTTGACTTCCGGAAGGCGTTCCAAACAGTTCCGCACTGTCGCATGATAAAGTAAGAGCCTACGGAATATCAGACCAGCTGTGTGGCTGGATTGAAGAGTTTTTAGCAAACAGAACACAGCATGTTGTTATCAATGGAGAGACGTCCACATATGTTAAATTAACCTCTGGTATGCCACAGGGGAGTGTTATGGGACCATTGCTTTTCACAATATATATAAATGACCTAGTAGATAGTGTCGGAAGTTCCATGCGGCTTTTCGAGGATGATGCTGTAGTATACAGAGAAGTTGCAGCATTAGAAAATTATAGCGAAATGCAGGAAGATCTGCAGCGGATAGGCACTTGGTGCAGAGAGTGGCAACTGACCCTTAACATAGACAAATGTAATGTATTGCGAATACACAGAAAGAGGGATCCTTTATTGTACAATTATGTGATAGCGGAACAAACACTGGTAGCAGTTACTTCTGTAAAATATTTGGGAGTATGCGTGCGGAAGGATTTGAAGTGGAATGATCATATAAAAGTAATTGTTGGTAAGGCGGGTGCCAGGTTGAGATTCATTGGGAGAGTCCTAAGAAAATGTAGTCCATCGACAAAGGAGGTGGCTTACAAAACACTCGTCCGACCTATAAACGAGTATTGCTCATCAGTGTGGGATCCGTACCAGATCGGGTTGACGGACGAGATAGAGAAGATCCAAAGAAGAGCGGCGCGTTTCGTCACAGGGTTATTTGGTAACCGTGATAGCGTTACGGAGATGTTTAAGAAACTCAAGCAGCAAACTCTGCAAGAGAGGCGCTCTTCATCGCGGTGTAGCTTGCTCGCCAGGTTTCGAGAGGGTGCGTTTCTGGATGAGGTATCGAATATACTGCTTCCCCCTACTTATACCTCCCGAGGAGATCACGAATGTAAAATTAGAGAGATTTGAGCTTTCAGACAGTCGTTCTTCCCGCGAACCATACGAGACTGGAACAGGAAAGAGAGGTAATGACAGTGGCACGTAAAGTGCCCTCCGCCACACACCGTTGGGTGGCTTGCGGAGTATAAATGTAGATGTAGAACTAGCCTTTGTGGAAAAATGTTTGAGGCACAGCTTCGCCACTGTCTAGCCTCTGGAGCACATTATGGAGAATCAGTTCTTTCCTGTGTTGCGCTGGAAGTTTGGAAGGTACAAGAGAGGTAACGGAGCAAATATAGCTGCGAGGACCGTGAGTCGTGCCGAGGTAGCTTCCTGTGTTATCAGAAGTACTGTAATACCAAGAGAAACTGGTAGACCTGTCTAACATGGTGTAGATCCCCCGCCAGCTCACAGAAGTGCCGCAACATGGCATGGACGCGGCCGATGTCTCGAGTACTGCTGGGGGGAAATGACACCGTGGATCCTGCACGGCTGTACATCAATACTTAAGAGTACGAGGGGGTGACCAGCACGTTGCACGGCATCCCACATATTTTGCAAAAACCGACAATGCCTGATGGGATACCACAATCATTGGTTTAAACAATGTTACTTATAATCCGTCTTGATTGCGAAGATGTTTATTCACATCAGCTGTTTCGCTTGCTCTAGATGTGACGCAACATGTGAAGGTGGTTGTGTGTGGTCGGGTTACTCCTGTACCCGAATCTGAAGATGGTTCTAGATGAACCGAAACCGGTTACGTGGGTAAACATTTTTGCAATCAAGACGGATTATAAGTAGCACCCCATATATGCTCAATAATGTTCATATCTGGGGAGTTTGGTGGCCAGCAGAGGTGTTTTAACTCAGAAGAGTGTTTCTGGAGCTACTCTAGTAATTCTGGATGTGGGATGTCCCATTGTCCTGTTGGAATTGCCCAAGTCTGTCTGCGTGCACAATGGACATGAATGGATGGAGGTTGACGGGGTGCTTACGCACCTGTCACCTGTCAGAGTCGTCTGTAGGCGTATCAGGGATCCCATATCACTCCAACTGCGCACACCCCACAGCGCTACTGAGCCTCCACCAGCTTGAACAGTCCCCTGCTGACGTGCAGGGTCCATGGATTCATCAGGTTGTCTCCACACCCGTACACGTCCACCTGCTCGATACAATTTGAAACGAGACTCGTCCGACCAGGCAACATGTTCCCAGTAATCAAGAGTCCTATACCGGAGTTGACCGGCCCAGCCGAGGTGTAAAGCTTCGTGCCATACAGCCTTCAAGGGTACACCAGTGGGCCTTTGGCTCCAGAAGCCCATATCCATCATGTTTCTTTGAATGGTTTACACTTGGTGGTGGTGGTGGTGGTGGTGGTGGTGGTGGTGGTGGTGGTGGTGGTGGTGGCGGCAGCAAGCCGTTTCTGATATCCGTGTTTCCAAACAGCGTGACTATTTTGTCTGAAATGACCCCAGCATGTAATAGGTTCAAATGGCTCTGAGCACTATGGGACTTACCACCTGAGGTCATGTCCCCTAGACTTGGAACTACTTAAACCTAGGTCACCTAAGGTCATCACACACAGACATGCCCGAGGCAGGATTCGAACCTCTCCGTAGCAGCAGCGCAGTTCCCGACTGAAGGGCCTGGAACCGCTCGGTCACAGCGGCCGGCCGACACATAATAGGGCGCAGTAGTAGCTTTATGCATGCGTAGAACACTTCTTACAAGGACCTAACGAAGTACACTCCTGGAAATGGAAAAAAGAACACATTGACACCGGTGTGTCAGACCCACCATACTTGCTCCGGACACTGCGAGAGGCCTGTACAAGCAATGATCACACGCACGGCACAACGGACACACCAGGAACCGCGGTGTTGGCCGTCGAATGGCGCTAGCTGCGCAGCATTTGTGCACCGCCGCCGTCAGTGTCAGCCAGTTTGCCGTGGCATACGGAGCTCCATCGCAGTCTTTAACACTGGTAGCATGCCGCGACAGCGTGGACGTGAACCGTATGTGCAGTTGACGGACTTTGAGCGAGGGCGTATAGTGGGCATGCGGGAGGCCGGGTGGACGTACCGCCGAATTGCTCAACACGTGGGGCGCGAGGTCTCCACAGTACATCGATGTTGTCGCCAGTGGTCGGCGGAAGGTGCACGTGCCCGTCGACCTGGCACCGGACCGCAGCGACGCACGGATGCACGCCGAGACCGTAGGATCCTACGCAGTGCCGTAGGGGACCGCACCGCCACTTCATAGCAAATTAGGAACACTGTTGCTCCTGGGCTATCGGCGAGGACCATTCGCAACCGTCTCCATGAAGCTGGGCTACGGTCCCGCACACCGTTAGGCCGTCTTCCGCTCACGCCCCAACATCGTGCAGCCCGCCTCCAGTGGTGTCGCGACAGGCGTGAATGGAGGGACGAATGGAGACGTGTCGTCTTCAGCGATGAGAGTCGCTTCTGCCTTGGTGCCAATGATGGTCGTATACGTGTTTGGCGCCGTGCAGGTGAGCGCCACAATCAGGACTGCATAAGACCGAGGCACAGAGGGCCAACACCCGGCATCATGGTGTGGGGAGCGATCTCCTACACTGGCCGTACACCTCTGTTGATCGTCGAGGGGACACTGAATAGTGCACGGTACATCCAAACCGTCATCGAACCCATCGTTCTACCATTCCTAGACCGGCAAGGGAACTTGCTGTTCCAACAGGACAATGCACGTCCGCATGTATCCCGTGCCACCCAACGTGCTCTAGAAGGTGTAAGTCAACTACCCTGGCCAGCAAGATATCCGGATCTGTCCCCCATTGAGCATGTTTGGTACTGAATGAACGTCGTCTCACGCAGTCTGCACGTCCAGCACGAACGCTGGTCCAACTGAGGCGCCAGGTGGAAATGGCATGGCAAGCCGTTCCACAGGACTACATCCAGCATCTCTACGATCGTCTCCATGGGAGAATAGCAGCCTGCATTGCTGCGAGAGGTGGATATACACTGTACTAGTGCCGACATTGTGCATGCTCTGTTGCCTGTGTCTATGTAAGTAGGCTGTTTAGTTTTTTTTTATTGGTAACGCCGCCGCCACGTAGCGCTCTGTATAAAAATCACTGGCTGTGCAGTGTGCAGTCTGTGGCTGGTTTGCATTGTTGTAATACTCGCCATTGTAGTGTTGGGCAGCGGCAGCTGGATGCTAACAGCGCGTAGCGTTGCGCAGTTGGAGGTGAGCCGCCAGCAGTGGTGGACGTGGGGAGAGAGATGGCGGAGTCTTGAAATTTGTAAGAACTGAATGTCATGAACTGCTATATATATTTTGACTATTAAGGTAAATACATTGTTTGTTCTCTATTAAAATCTTTCATTTGCTAACTGTGCCTATCATTAGTTAGTGACTTCCGTAGTTTGAATCTTTTATTTAGCTGGCAGTAGTGGCGCTCGCTGTATTGCAGTAGCTTGAGTAACGAAGATTTTTGTGACGTAAGTGATTTGTGAAACGTATAGGTTAATGTTAGTCAGGCCCATTCTTTCGTAGGGATTTTTGGAAGTCAGATTGCGTTGCGCTAAAAACTATTGTGTGTCAGTTTAAGCACAGTCGTGTACAATTTTTCTAAGGGGACGTTTCAATGTGCCTGTGGTTCTGCCAGTGTGATCATGTGATGTATCTGACCCCAGGAATGTTTCAATAAAGTTTCCCCTTCCTGGGACAATGAATTCACAGTGTTCTTATTTCAATTTCCAGGAGTGTATTTACAAGTTTAGACCAATTTAAAATATACTAATTCGTAAACAAATACATTTTGTTCATATAACTGAAGACACGTGTTTCGACTGACTGGTTCTACTGAAACACTTAATACAGACCCAAAGCCGAACTCTGGCTGTGGAATAAAACCTGCTGAGCAGTCGAATGGCGGTTGTATCTTTCAAGAAGATAAATATTTCACAGTCCACAGTGCCAAAACTGCTGCGAAGAACGGACTGTCGCAGGTGGAGTTTGTTGACACACTGACCAACGTTTGTAAGCTGCAGCGTAAACACGGCACGCAGTTGCTGAAGTTGCCACCTCATATGGAAATTAAATTGTTTCTTTTGCAATAGTTTATTCGTTAGCACTGCTCCGTACGTACTTACAAACGTTTCCACAAAGTTTCGTTGTACTGCGATGAGTCGTTCTACGTGGAGACCCTCTGAAGCAGGGGACATTTACACTAGTCACTGTACGTAGCGGAGGACCGGCCAGTGTTATACACTACTGGCCATTACAACTGCTACACCACGAAGATGACGTGCTACAGACGCGAAATTTAACCGACAGGAAAAAGACGCTGTGGTATGCGAATGAGTAGCTTTTCAGGGCTTTCACACAAGGTTGGCGCCGGTGGCGACACATACAACGTGCTGACACCATGAAAGTTTCCAACCGATTTCTCATACACGAACAGCAGTTGACCGGCGTTGCCTGGTGAAACGTTGCTGTGATGCCTCGTGTAAGGAGGAGAAATGGGTACCGTCACGTTTCCGACTTTGATAAAGGGCGGATTGTAGCCTATCGCGATTGCGGTTTATCGCATCGCGACATTGCTGCTCGCGTCGGTCGAGATCCAATGACTGTTAGCAGAATATGGAATCGGTGGGTTCAGGAGGGTAATACGGAACGCCGTGCTTGATCCCAACGGCCTATCACTAGCAGTCGAGATGACAGGCATCTTATCCGCACGGCTGTAACGGATCGTGCAGCCACGTCTCGATCCCTGAGTCTAGAGGTAGGGACGTTTGCAAGACAACAACCATCTGCACGAACAGTTCGACGACGTTTGCAGCAGCACGGACTATCAGCTCGGAGACCGTGGCTGCGGTTACCCTCGACGCCGCATCACAGATAGGAGTGCCTGCGATGGTGTACTCGACGACGAACCTGGCTGCACGAATCCCAAAACGTCATTTTTTCGGATGAATCAAGGTTCTGTTTACAGCATCGTGATGGTCGCATCCGTGTTTGGCGACATCGCGGTGAATACACATTGGAAGCGTGTATTCGTCATCGCCATACTGGCGTTATCACCCGGCGTGATGGTATGGGGTGCCGTTGGTTACACGTCTCGTTCACCTCTTGTTCGCATTGACGGCACTTTTAACAGTGCCTCTACCCTACATTCGATTCGTGCGAAATCCGACATTTCAGCAGGGTAATGTACGAGCGCATGTTGCAGGTCCTGTACGGGCCTTTCTGGATACAGAAAATGTTCGACTGCTGCCCTGGCCACCACATTCTCCAGATCTGTCACCAACTGAAAACGTCTGGTCCATGGTGGACGAGCAACTGGCTCGTCACAATACGCCAGTCACTACTGTTGATGAACTGTGGTATCGTGTTGAAGCTTCATGGGCAGCTGTACCTGTACACGGCATCTGAGCTAAGTTTGACTCAATGCCCAGGCGTATCAACGTCGTTATTATGGCCAGAGGAGGTTGTTCTGGATACTGATTTCTCAGGATCCTTGCACCCAAATTGCCTGAAAATGTCAGTTCTAGTATAATATATTTGTCCAGTGAATAGCTGTTTATCATCTGTATTTCTTCTTGGTGTAGCAATTTTAATGCCCAGGAGTGTATCTGAAGTCATGTAAAGTGGCTGATAATCACTGGAACAGACGTGTGAGAATCCTGTAATGAATTAGCGGCGCGGCGCGCTGTGTGGGATATACAGCGTCTGCGACCGCCGGCTCGTCAGCTAATTGCCCGCGGGCTCTCGTAACGTTACCCACAGACGGTGGAACGAACGCGGCGCGGAAGTCAGGCCACAGCACGGCCGGCGAGAAATTACAGACAGCTGGCCGCGGGGGAAAGGCCCCACGGGAACACAACAAGTACGGCTTCTCTATTGTGTGGGCGACCGTTAAAATGGCTCCCCCATGTCGCAACGTAACGGTGAGGGGAGGGAGGGAGGGAGGGAGGGAGGGAGGGAGGGAGGGATCATCATCATCATCATCATCATCATCATCATCATCATCATCATCATCATCATCATCATCATCATCATCATCATCATCATCATCATCATCATCATCATCATCATCATCATCATCATCACCAGCCAGGTATATCACTTGCAGATGTGACCCCTGATTGTGCCTGCAACATACACTAAAGCGCCAAAGAAACTGGTATAGGGATGCGTATTCAAACATATATATGCAACTAGGCAGAAGACGGCGCTGCGGTCGGCAACGCCTTGTAATGAGACATTCCGACGATAAGACATACAATGCCTTAAAGTTGGCGCCAAAGATTAAATTGAGAGGGATGTAGAATATAATCTCTCTGGATTCTCTTTTGTTGCTTACTCCATGGATGAGTTAGGAGACACTTTCGATTGTTTACCTTGTAGGGCACGGACGTAATTTTTGTGTGTGTACGAATACTGAAGATAAGGTGGATAGATCACGTAACTAATGAGGAGGTATTGAATAGGATTGGGGAGAAGAGAAGTTTGTGGCACAACTTGACTAGAAGAAGGGATCGGTTGGTAGGACATGTTTTGAGGCATCAAGGGATCACAAATTTAGCATTGGTGGGCAGCGTGGAGGGTAAAAATCGTAGAGGGAGACCGAGAGATGAGTACACTAAGCAGATTCAGAAGGATGTGGGTTGCAGTAGGTACTGGGAGATGAAGCAGCTTGCACAGGATAGAGTAGTATGGAGAGCTGCATCAAACCAGTCTCAGGACTGAAGACAACAACAACAACAACAACACGAAAAGGCAGCCATCTTGTTAGTGTTTATGGTTTGTGCGACGAGCAGAGCAAGTATTATTGTGTTGTGAATAAAAAAATAGTGAGACGTGTCGAAGTTTTACAAGAATTATTTAGCGACGTAGCTTTGTATTCCTTGGTTTCCACTGTCTTCGTGAAGCGAAGCGATGCCGACTCAGGAAGCTACACACGGCCACAACAATGAGAAGAACATCGATGGCGACGAATTAATTAATATTGTGGCAGAAGGACTAATAGAACTCTGATTAAATCAACAACGACGTAGAATTCAAAAACGTAATTAATCGGAATTTTAAATTATATTACAGGCAAATTTCACGAAGCACTGTATTTGTCGGCATTCAAGCCAATCAATACAGTCCGTATAAAATCCTTTCAAAAATTCTACAGTTACAGCTATATATCCATAAATTTTCCTCTTTTGAAAAAAAAAATCAATAAATTTTAATTTTTTTATTTATTTCGCCATAGCCTGCAGAGAAGTGTCTGGCGCAGTTGTTACGTCGCTTACTGCTGCTACAATGGCAGGTTATCAAGATGTGAGTGAGTTTGAACGTGGTGTCGTAGGCGGCGCAGGAGCGATGGGGCACAGCATCTCCTAGGTGGCGATGGAGTGGGGATTTTCCAGTACGACCATTTCACGAGTGTACCGTACAGGTGAGCAATCCGGTAAAACAGCGAAGCTGAGACATCGCTGCGGCCACCAAAAGATCCTGCAAGAATGGGACCAACGTCGACCGAAGAGAATCGTTCAACGTGACAGAAGCGCAACGCTTCCGAAAATTGCTGCGCAATGAAAAATGGCGGGCCATCAACAAGTGTCAGCACCGACATTGCACTTTTGGACTGGAAACATGTTGCCTGGTCGGACGAGTGTCGTTTGAAATTGTGAACGGGTATGGAGACAACCTCATGAGTCCAGGGACCCTGCATGTCTGTACGGGAATATTCAAGCTGGAGGCGGCTCTGTAATGGTGTGGGGCGTGAGTGACACGGGACCCCCGATACGTCTAGATACGACTCTTGACAGTTGACTCGTACCCAAGGACCCTGTCACATCACCTGCATCCATTCGTGTCCATTGTGGATCCGACGGACTTGGGCAATTCCAGCACGACAACGCGATACCCCCCCCCCCCCCCCCCCCACACACGTCCCGAGTTGCTGCACAGGAACGCTCTTCTGAGTTTAAACACTTCCGTTGGCCACCAAACTCCGTACACATGAACGTTATTGAGCACATCTGGGACTGTGTTCAGAACAGATCTCAACTGCCCTCGTACTCTTAGGGATTTATGAACAGCCCTGCAGGATCCATGGGTGTCTGTTCCCTCCAGCACTACTTCAGACATCAGTGGAGTCCACGCCACATCGTGTTGCGACACTACTCGCAGGGGCCCTACACAATATGGAACAAGTGTACCAGTTTCTTTGGCTCCTCAGTGTATTAAGTGACAAACTATTTGAATGCTACTTTGCATTCTATTCAGTAAATAGTCAAAGGAAGATTGTGGTTATTTCGGTAGCAATGTCGTCTTATCAAAGAAAAACAATGTTAGTTTTTTTGAATCGCGCATGACATGTTACAGAGTTCTCTGTGCTACTTTCAGTACACTATTGTTTATTACTCTGTTACAGAGAAACTTATTCTGTTATGCTAGTTAAACAACTCAGTAATTAAAATTGCAAAACACGCCGGTGCTGACAGGTGTGAATATTGTCGAACTATCAGGCTGATAAGTCATGATTGAAAAATACAGACTCTCTTCATAAGAACATGAGAACTGGTGTAAGTCGATTCCCGCGAAGATCAGTTTGAGTTCCAGAGGAATACAAAATGGCTGCAGGCAAACCTGGCCCTACGAGTTATTCTAGAAGATCGGTTGAAGAAAGGCAAACCTATATTAATAGCGCTGTAGATTCAGACAGTCTTCGCGTTGTTGACTGGAATAGGCTCTTTGAGAGTCTAAAGATAGCACGGCTAAAGCAGATGGAGGCGAAAGGTTAATCACAAACTGTACATCCAACAAAAGTTCGGTTTTAACAGAGAGACGGCCGCTGTGGTGGAGCGGTTCTAGGCGCTTCAGTCTGCAACCGCGCTGCTGTTACGGCCGCAGGTTCTAATTCTGCCTCGGGCATGTATGTGTGTGATGTCCTTAGGTTAGTTAGGTTTAAGTAGTTTAGGGGAGTAATGACCTCAGAGGTCCATTTGAACGGAGGGAGAACGTAAAAGCGAAACAAGCAATAGAAAAGAGGCTCAGATAAGGTTGTAGCCAACATGTTAAAAGACGGTCAAAAACGAAACTGGCACAATGCCAATGGAATGTGATCTAATCAAATGAGGCGATGCTGAGGGAATTAGAATACGAAATAAGCGTCGAGAGAATTATGCTGTTTTCGCGGGAAAATAACTGACAATGGATACCCCACCTAACCCCTCTCTCTACCCCTACCACCACCACCACCACCACCACCACCACCACCACAACAACAATGCAAATCTCCTGTTATACTTTCAATCTTAGGACTGAGGTGGCCAGATGTCTTCATTTCTACATCTACATGACTACTCTGCAATTCACATTTAAGTGCTTGGCAGAGGGTTCATCGAACCACAATCATACTATCTCTCTACTATTCCACTACCGAACAGCGAGCGGGAAAAACGAACATCTAAACCTTTCTGTCCGAGCTCTGATTTCTCTTATTTTATTTTGATGATCATTCTTACCTATGTAGGTTGGGCTCAACAAAATATTTTCGCGTTCGGAAGAGAAAGTTGGTGACTGAAATTTCGTAAAAAGGTCTCGCCGCGACGAAACACGTCTATGCTGTAATGACTTCCATCCCAACTCGTGTATCATATCTGCCACACTCTCTCCCCTATAACGCGATAATACAAAACGAGTTGCCCTTTTTTGCACCCTTTCGATGTCCTCCGTCAATCCCACCTGGTAAGGATCCCACACCGCGCAGCAATATTCTAACAGAGGACGAACGAGTGTAGTGTAAGCTGTCTCTTTAGTGGACTTGGTGCATCTTCTAAGTGTCCTGCCAATGAAACGCAACCTTTGGCTCGCCTTCCCGACAATATTATCTATGTGGTCCTTCCAACTGAAGTTGTTCGTAATTTTAACACCCAGGTACTTAGTTGAATTGACAGCCTTGAGAATTGTACTATTTGTCGAGTAACCGAATTCCAACGGATTTCTTTTGGAACTCATGTGGATCTTCTCACACTTTTCGTTATTTAGCGTCAACTGCCACCTGACACACCATACAGCAATCTTTTCTAAATCGCTTTGCAACTGATACTGGTCTTCGGATGACCTTACTAGACGGTAAATTACAGTATCATCTGCGAACAACCTAAGAGAACTGCTCAGATTGTCACCCAGGTCATTTATATAGATCAGGAACAGCAGAGGTCCCAGGACGCTTCCCTGGGGAACACCTGATATCAGTTCAGTTTCACTACGAACTGCGACCTTCCTGACAGGAAATCACGAATCCAGTCGCACAACTGAGACGATACCCCGTAGGCCCGCAGCTTGATTAGAAGTCGCTTGTGAGGAACGGTGTCAAAAGCTTTCCGGAAATCTAGAAATACGGAATCAACTTGAGATCCCCTGTCGATAGCGGCCATTACTTCGTGCGAATAAAGAGCTAGCTGCGTTGCACAAGAGCGATGTTTTCTGAAGCCATGCTGATTACGTGCCAATAGAGCGTTCCCTTCGAGGTGATTCACAATGTTTGCGTAGAGTCCTCAGTTTTCATTGTTTGTCCTCCATTGCCTTTAAAACTGATTGTAGGCAACAAATGTGCCCAAGTTATATTTTTTTTGTCCCCAGGTTTTGAAACCTCCCAAAATAACTGAAACAGGAACAGCGTGTTTAATATTTTAAACTAGAATTCAACTGAATATACCAGTGCAACGAAATTTCGCTTCTATTGCCTTATTTAATTACAAGAAAATGGACTAACAGAAGTGTGGAACTATTTTCCGGTGCAAATTAATTTCTCCTTGAATTTAGTGATCATGCTATACTGGCGGGCAAACACGCCGACGCGCCAAAGTAGGTGAGCTGCACAACCGCGCTGTTATTCCGTTTCTGTTTTCACTGAAATATTTTTGGAACGTTCGCAATCCAGCGCACTTGCCCCCTTGCACTGCTCCACATAGACGAATCACAGGGTCAGCTTTGTATGCGTTTCGCCGTCATCTGCTGCTTTGGTTCTGAGGTAGGTAGGAGGCATTTCTTTACTTTCTACATCCACTTCGGCATCGATACTCTGCAAATCACAATTCGGTGCCTGGCACAGGGTTCAACAAATACGGTCACAATAATTCTCTTCTTTCCAATCTCGTACAGCGCGTTGAAAAAACGAACATCTTCATTTTTCCATGCGAGCTCTGGTTTATTTTATTACGGTTATGGTCCCTCCCTATGTAGGTCGGCGTAAACAAAATACACTCCTGGAAATGGAAAAAAGAACACGTTGACACCGGTGTGTCAGACCCACCATACTTGCTCCGGACACTGCGATAGAGCTGTACAAGCAATGATCACACGCACGGCACAGCGGACACACCAGGAACCGCGGTGTTGGCCGTCGACTGGCGCTAGCTGCGCAGCATTTGTGCACCGCCGCCGTCAGTGTCAGCCAGTTTGCCGTGGCATACGGAGCTCCATCGCAGTCTTTAACACTGGTAGCATGCCGCGACAGCGTGGACGTGAACCGTATGCGCAGTTGACGGACTTTGAGCGAGGGCGTATAGTGGGCATGCGGGAGGCCGGGTGGACGTACCGCCGAATTGCTCAACACGTGGGGCGTGAGGTCTCCACAGTACATCGATGTTGTCGCCAGTGGTCGGCGGAAGGTGCACGTGCCCGTCGACCTGGGACCGGACCGCAGCGACGCACGGATGCACGCCGAGACCGTAGGATCCTACGCAGTGCCGTAGGGGACCGCACCGCCACTTCCCAGCAAATTAGGGACACTGTTGCTCCTGGGGTATCGGCGAGGACCATTCGCAACCGTCTCCATGAAGCTGGGCTACGGTCCCGCACACCGTTAGGCCGTCTTCCGCTCACGCCCCAACATCGTGCAGCCCGCCTCCAGTGGTGTCGCGACAGGTGTGAATGGAGGGACGAATGGAGACGTGTCGTCTTCAGCTATGAGAGTCGCTTCTGCCTTGGTGCCAATGATGGTCGTATGCGTGTTTGGCGCCGTGCAGGTGGGCGCCACAATCAGGACTGCATACGACCGCGGCACACAGGGCCAACACCCGGCATCATGGTGTGGGGAGCGATCTCCTACACTGGCCGTACACCTCTGGTGATCGTCGAGGGGACACTGAATAGTGCACGGTACATCCAAACCGTCATCGAACCCATCGTTCTACCATTCCTAGACCGTCAAGGGAACTTGCTGTTCCAACAGGACAATGCACGTCCGCATGTATCCCGTGCCACCCAACGTGCTCCAGAAGGTGTAAGTCAACTACCCTGGCCAGCAAGATCTCCGGATCTGTCCCCCATTGAGCATGTTTGGGACTGGATGAAGCGTCGTCTCACGCGGTCTGCACGTCCAGCACGAACGCTGGTCCAACTGAGGCGCCAGGTGGAAATGGCATGGCAAGCCGTTCCACAGGACTACATCCAGCATCTCTACGATCTTCTCCATGGGAGAATAGCAGCCTGCATTGCTGCGAAAGGTGGATATACACTGTACTAGTGCCGACATTGTGCATCCTCTGTTGCCTGTGTCTATGTGCTTGTGGTTCTGTCAGTGTGATCATGTGATGTATCTGACCCCAGGAATGTGTCAATAAAGTTTCCCCTTCCTGGGACAATGAATTCACAGTGTTCTTATTTCAATTTCCAGGAGTGTATTTTCGCGTTCGGAGGGCAAAGTTGGCGACTGAAATTTCGTGAGAAAGTTCCGCCGCGACGAAAAATGCCTTTGTTTTAAAGATGTCCAGGCCAAATGTTGAATCGTGTCTGTCACACGCTCCCCCTTACTTCGGATTAATACAAATCGTGCTGTCGCCTCCTTTGAACTTTTTCGATGTACTCTGTCAATCCTACCTGGTAACGATCCCACACCACGCAGGAGTAGCGTAGTGTAGGCAGTCTCCTTAGTAGGTCTGTTATATTTTCTAAGTGTCCTGCCAATAAAACGCAGTCTTTGGTTAGCCTTCTCCCCCCCCTTTCCACTTTAAGTTGTGCGTAATTGTAATACCTAAGTATTTAGTTGAATTTACGGCTTTTAGATTAGACCGAGATATCGTGTAACCGAGGTTGAACAAGTTACTTTTAGCACTCATGTGGATGACCTCACACTTTTCGCTGTTTAAGGTCAGCTGCCACTTTTCGCTCCATTGCGATATTTCTTCTAAATCGTTTTGCAGTTTGTTTTGGTCTTCTGATGATTTTATTAGTCGATAAACGACAGCGTCATCTGCAAACAGCCGAAGACAACTGCTCAGATTGTCTCCCAAATCGTTTGTATAGATGAGAAACAGCAAATGGCCTGTAACACTATGTTGGGGAACACCGGAGATCACACCTGTGTTACTCGATGACTTTCTGTCAGTTACGAAGAACTTTTGCCACTCCGACAGGAAATCTCGAATCCCTTGACAGCCCCGCTGGATTAGCCGAGCGGTTTGAGGCGCTGTAGTCATTTACTGTGCGGCTGGGTATGTGTGTGTTTGTCCTTAGGATAATTAAGGAAGTGTGTAAGGTTAGGGACTGATGACCTTAGCAGTTAAGTCCCGTAAGATTTCACACACATTTGAGCATTTTGAATCCAGTCACATAACTGAGACTATATTCCATAAACACGCAATTTCACTACAAGCCTCTTGTGTGGTACTTTGTCAAACGTCTTCTGGAAATCCAGAAATGCGGAATCGGAAAAAAGTGATGACCTATTAAGGAACTGTTCCGTTCGCTTTTGAAAATAATTTGATGTTTTAATTTTTCATCTTTTTATTTTTTTTCTCTCTCGATTTGCTCAATTTTTTCGCTGTTTGTTCTGAAATTAGCTTTCTCGGTCCTTTGCTTCCTTCCTACAATTTTCTCGACCGACGAGGCCTTTAGTCTCCCCTAATGGCAAAAAACAGACTTGGACGAAGGGATTAAAATTGTACAGGGAGACAAAGGGATGAAAATAGTAAGCACGGACTGAAGGAAGCAGATTGCAATACGCATTCAGAGATGGTGAGACTAGCACTGAATACAGTTGCTGGGAGAGCTGCATCAAACCAGTCTCAGGACTGAAGACAAGAAGTTTAAGAACGAAAGGCAGCTGCAACATTCATAGCGCAGTCTGCAAAAGAAGTCGTAATGCCGAGGTATGAATGTATTACGCCAGTTGTCGACAGGTGAAAGTGCGCAAGGCGCCTTGGCATAAATAAAGCTGTATAAAAACTGCGTACGAGCTGTATCTCAAGTAATTCCACCCACACGCAAGGAGCTGAGCCACCATTGATAAGGGCAAATTAATGTGCAAGGGTGATGCGGCTTAACTTGGAAGTAACACTACCCAAGTGCCACTCGCCGATTGCGCTACACTTAGGATGATGATGATGATTATGATTATGATGATGATGATTTTGTGGGGGCTCAACTGCATGGTCATCAGTACCCATACAAGGTCCCCCTCTCTACACAGTGCAGTGAAGACACATTCATCAATGATGATGATGATGATGATGATGATGATGATGATGATGATGATGATATGATGACAACACACAGACCCCGGGCAGAGAAAATACCCAACCCGGCCAGGAATCGAACCTGAGACCCCGTGATCGAGAGGCAGCAACGCTAGCTAGCCAATAGACAACGAGGTGCGAACTGTTTTAGTCTAGGTCAAAACATGAGACTTTTTTTTAATTGTGCCGCCGAAGAAAACGCGGTTCTTATCTCTCTTTTGAACCTTCTTTGCTCATAGTCCTGCAGGAAACAGGTGGCCGTTTGCATCCATTGTTCAACGAACTATGTACAAAGCCGATAATATTGTTGCATTTGCTTGAAAATCCGGTAAAGTAACGCCAGGTCTGTGTATTAAATGATTAACGGAAGTTAACTTACCTACTGTAGCTGAACTATCTGTTCTGTGTTTCAATTCCTGAACAGGACAAATTGGTAAGAATTTTGCCAATATAGAAAAAGTTGATAAGAACGTAAATATTATCACGATTTCTGCTGGAACAACCGGCATGATACAGCCACCTGATATTTACCCATTCAGACCGTGTAAGAATTTAATACAGTTCTCTGACGTAATCCCACTATACGCCTATGGTGTAAATTTGCACCTGCGGAATAATATCCTGAAAACTCAATCTTTAATTGAGAATCAGTTTTCATGTTCTCGATTAGTGAACATGTTTAGGTATGCATGGATCAAGAGCGGATACATCACAGAAAAACCTGATAAATGTGAACCTCCTGTTAATTAATGTTTCAAAAACTGTGATAGATGGTGTAAATTGTGTAATACTGAAACAATCAGATGTATATGGCGCATAATGTGTAATGCAGCACTTCTTTGCAATGTATGATACCACTTCCAATCATTATTACACTATCAAAGATAATCCAACACAACCTAAACACAGTGAAATAATAAAGTACCAGATAGTTGTAATTAAACTTTCCCCATTTAATACATTATAACATGGAAACTTAATTACCGTACGAGGGCCAAACTTGGAAGCATAAATGTCAAGAAAAAAGGGGACGAGAAGTAATGCAGAATCAATTCAATCGAAACATTTTTAATCTGCTGCTATGTTACATAAACCTAGAAAGATGGTATGACGAACATTGACAAAAGCAAAACTAGGATAATGGAATGCAGTCGAATTAAATGAGGTGATGCTGCGGGAATTAGATTAGGAAATGAGACGCTGAAAGTAGTAAAGGAGTTTTGCTGTGTGGGGAGGAAAATAACTGATCATGGTGGAAGTAGAGAGGATATAAAATGTAGACTGGCTATCGAAAGCAAAGCGTGTCTGAAGAAGAGCACAGATTTAAGCGTCAGAAAGTCCTTTGAGAAAGTATTTGTACGGAGCGTAGCCCATGTATGGAAGTGAAACATGGGCGATAAATAGTTTGGACAACAAGAGAAGCTTTTGATACGTCGTGCTACAGAAGAAAGCCGAAGATTGGGTTGATCACGTCACTGATGAGGAGGTACTGAATAGAATTGGGGAGAAGAGGAGTTTGTGGCACAACTTGACGAGAAGAAGGGACAGGTTGGTAAGACATGTTCTGAGGCATCAAGGGATCACCAATTTAGTATTGGAGGGCAGCGTGGAGGGTAAAAATCGTAGAGGGAGACCAAGAGATGAATACACTAAGCAGATTCAGAAGGATGTAGGCTGCAGTAGGTACTGGGAGATGAAGCAGCTTGCACAGGATAGAGTCGCATGGAAAGCTGCATCAAACCACTCTCTGGACTGAAGATAACACCAGACTTTTTAGCGTTTCAAAAATTATGAGGCGAGGAGGAGGATTTTGAAACGCATCAAAAATGTTTAAAGATGAGATTGCAGTGTTGTAAAGTATAATAGCAAGCATAGAAATTTTGTTCGAATATTTTTGTTGTATCTCTGTTTCGAGGATGTGTGATCAGAAAGGTAACAACCGCGTTTTCCTCGGGAGGGTTTTCAACACTTCGGCGGCCGTGCGGGCACGTAGAAAATAGAACTTAGACCTACTTAAACCTAGCTAACCTAAGGACATCACGTCCATGCCCGAGGCAGGATTCGAACACGCGACGTAGCGGTCGCACCGTTCCAGACTGTAGCGCCTAGAACCGTTCGGTCACCCCGGCCGGCGAAAATGATGTTCCCGGTCTGTTTAGAAACTGGTTTTGTTTCTATTGAAGGGTCTCTATATGAGCCTCTTCATGATTCCGCCTCCAGCACCTCAGTAGTTTTGAATACATTGTGGGAGTGACAGTGATCAGTGTGTTACAAATGTTTACAATCAAAAAGAGTCTTGATCACTATTTATTACCGTGACCGGCTTCGACCACTACTGTAGTCATCTTCAGACCTACAAGTCTTATACAAAGCTTTAATTAGAGGGCTACACACTGGAGTGTCAGACTCTGCAAGAGAGGCGCTCTGCATCGCGGTGTAGCTTGCTCGCCAGGTTTCGAGAGGGTGCGTTTCTGGATGAGGTATCGAATATATTGCTACCCCCTACTTATACCTCCCGAGGAGATCACGAATGTAAAATTAGAGAGATTGGAGCGCGCACAGAGGCTTTCCGGCAGTCGTTCTTCCCGCGAACCATACGCGACTGGAACAGGAAAGGGAGGTAATGACAGCGGCGCGTAAAGTGCCCTCAGCCACACACCGTCGGGTGGCTTGCTGAGTATGAATGTAGATGTAGAGACAGGAACCGCTCGGCCACAGCGGCTGGCACTTTCACCTAGAGTGTGAGACATTAGAAGTGAGCGAGTGGCACTTAGGTAGTGCCACTTGTTAGTGGCACTTGTACCATTCCATTTGCCTACTGCAATCTCAATGGTTCTCTCTTCGCACGCCCCATGCAGTGGCAACAGTAAGAGTTCTGACGGCGGGTACTTCGGTATGAAAATAAGACTTCACGCTACAGGGTCGCGAACCGATGTGATCGAATGCTGTCGCTAGACGGAGGTGTGTGCACGCCACCGAGAGGCCAGCCGTCCTGAGAGAGGAATACGCCAGCGCTGGGTTTACTGGCGGCTATAAAACCTCACACCTGTCTTTACGTTCTGGTGTCGGAGGCGGCGGTAAACGTGGCGCACCAGTCCTGGCGTCTGGCCGAGTTCGGCTTTCTCCGCACACTACGGCTGGGTACCCGTCACTACGGCATACACGCTCACCGTGGTAGAAAAACATTATGTCCGGTGCCAACTGAGCAGCTGAGTGGAGAAGGAAAGTGCTTTTACACTGCAGAGCCAAAGAAACTGGTACACCTGCCGAATATCGTGTAGGGCCGCCGTGAAGATGAAGAATTGACGTGGCACTGACTCTACTAATGTCTGAAGTAGTGCTGGAGCGAACTTACACCATGAATCCTACAGGGCTGTCCATAAATCCGTAAGAGGGGGTGGAGATTCTTCTGAACAGCACGTCGCAGGCCACCTGAGATATCCTCAATAATGCCCATGTCTGCGGAGTTTCGAGGCCAGCGGAAGTAATTCTGCACGTGCGGTGTCGCATTGTCCTGCTGGAATTGGCCAAGTTCGTCGGAATGCACAATGGACATCAACGGATGCAGGTGATCAGACAGGATGCCTACATACGTGTCATACGTTACAGTCGTAGCTAGAGGATGAGGGGTTTCATATCACAACACACTGTAAGTAGGCTCTTTAGGTATTCTTATTGGTAAGGCCACGTAGCCCTCTGTATTAAAAATCACTGTTTGCTGTGTGCAGTCTTTGGCTAGTTTGCATTGTTGTCTGTCATAGTGTCGGGCAGATAGATGTTAACAGCGCGTAGCGTTGCGCAGTTGGAGGTGAGCCGCCAGCAGTGGTGGATGTGGGGAGAGAGATGGAGTTTTGAAATTTGTAAGAACGGATGTCATGAACTGCTATATATATTATGACTATTAAGGTAAATACATGTCCTCTATTAAAAACTTTCATTCGCTAATTATGCCAATCAGTAAAAAATGGTTCAAATGGCTCAGAGCACTATGGGACTTAACAGCTGTGGTCATCAGTCCCCTAGAACTTAGAACTACTTAAACCTAACTAACCTAAGGACATCACACACATCCATGCCCGAGGCAGGATACGAGCCGGCGACCGTAGCGGTCTCAGACCGTAGCGCCTAGAACCGCTCGGCCACTCCGGCCGGCCCAAACGAAAATGCCGATACTAATTACCGCCATGCCCCGCGGCAATTCGTGTAGTTTGAACGTCCTAACGCAAACCGTTCAGAAGTTATGAAGATTTCTTATGATGCAGTTCAATAACTGATACACTACTGGCCATTAGAAATGCTACACCAACAAGAAATACAGATGATAAACAGGTATTCATTGCCACAAATATATTATACTAGAAATGGCATGTGAATACATTTTCACTTAATTTGGATGCATACATCCTCAGACATCAGTACCCAGAACAACCACCTCTGGCCGTAATAACGGCCTTGATACGCCTGGGCATTTAGTCCAACAGAGCTCAGATGGCGTGTACAGGTACAGCTGCCTGTGCAGCTTCAACACGATACCACAGTTCATCAAGGGTAGTGACTGGCGTATTGTGACGAGCGTTGCTCGGCCACCAGACTTTTGAGTTGGTGAGAAATCTGGAGAATTTGCTGGGCAGGGCAGTAATCTTAGGGGGGGGGGGGGGTTTCTAGGTAACAGCTGGGTCAACAGTCAGGGATAATGCCCTTACAAAGATTGTGAACACTGCTTTAGGGCAAGTTGAGACAACATACAACTTGGAAATTTTGCAAGGTAGGTGACACTTTGTTGGAGACTGCGTATTTAGACTTTGTAAATACTTCAGAATTATTTAGTACAAGCGTGTCTCATTCTCGATTGACTACTAGCAACGGAATACTCGACGGTGAAATGATTAACTGCCGTTTCATTTTACAGTCCACATCAAGACTGTTAGAGGCAATATCCGTGATTTCCTCACTTAAAAGACGCAGACACTGTGGAGCTAATCTTAGTTAAGCTCTCAGCTGCGAACGAACGCGGGGAAACTACATAGTTGCGACTGGAAGCGATTACGAGTGTCGACAGCATTCCTATCAGTAACACTACACAGGGTTAGTCACGTGGTTTTCCCCCGGTTGCTGGAGGTTATTCCTTAGGTTGATGATGATGATGTGGCCTTCTGTCCTGAGACTGGTTTGATGCAGCTCTCCGTGCTACTCTATCCTGTGCAAGCTTCATCTCCCAGCACCTACTGCAACCTACATCCTTCTGAATCTGCTTAATGTATTCATCTCTTGGTCTCCCTCTACGATTTTTACCCTCCACGCTGCCCTCCAATGCTAAATTTATCATCCCCTGATGCCTCAAAACTACCCTACCAACCGATCCTTTCTTCTGGTCAAGTTGTGCCACAAACTTCTCTTCTCCCCAATCCTATTCAATACCTCCTCATTAGTTATGTCAACTACCCATCTAATCTTCAGCATTCTTCTGTAGCACCACATTTCAAAAGCTTTTATTCTCTTCCTGTCAAAACTATTTATCGTCCATGTTTCACTTCCATACATGGCTACACTCCATACAAACACTTTCAGAAACGACTGCTAGACAAATCTAGACTATGTTAACAAATTCGCCTTCTTCCGAAACGCTTTCCTTGCCATTGCCAGTCTACATTTTATATCCTCTCTACTTCGACCATCATCAGGTATTTTGCTCCCCAAATAGCAAAACTCCTTTACTACTTTAAGCGTCTCATTTCCTAATCTAATTCCCTCAGCATCAGCCGACTTAATTCGACTAAATTCCATTATCCTCGTTTTGCTTTTGTTGATGTTCATCTTATATACTCCTCTCAAGACACTGTCCATTCAACTGCTCTTCCAAGTCCTTTGCTGTCTCTGACAGAATTACAATGTCATCAGCGAACCTCAAAGTTTTTATTTCTTCTCCATGGATTTTAATACATACTCCAAACTTTTCTTTTGTTTCCTTTACTGCTTGCTCAATATACAGATTGAATAACATCAGGGAGAGGCAACAACCCTGTCTCACTCCTTTCCCAACCACTGCTTCCCTTTCATGTCCCTCAACTCTTATAACTGCCATCTCATTTCTGTACAAATTGTAAATAGCGTTTCGCTCCCTGTATTTTACCCCTGCCACCTTCAGAATTTGAAAGAGAGCATTCCAGTCAACATTGTCAAAAGCTTTCTCTAAGTCTACAAATGCTAGAAATGTAGCTTTGCCTTCCCTTAATCTTTCTTCTAAGATAAGTCGTAAGGTCAGTATTGCCTCACGTATTCCGATATTTCTACGGAATCCAAACTGATCTTCCCCGAGGTCGGCTTTTACTAGTTTTTCCATTCGTCTGTAAAGAATTCGCGTTAGTATCTTGCAGCCGTGACTTATTAAACTAATAGTTCGGTAATTTTCACATCTGCCAACACCTGCCTTCTTTGGGATTGGAATTGTTATATTCTTCTTGAAGTCTGAGGGTATTTCACCTGTCTCGTACATCTTGCTCACCAGCTGGCAGGGTTTTGTCAGGACTGGTTCTCCCAAGGCCTTCAGTAGTTGTAATGGAATGTTGTCAACTCCCGGGGCTTTGATTCGACTTAGATCTTTCAGTGCTCTTTCGAACTCTTCACGTAGAATCGTATCTCCCATTTCATCTTCATCCTCTTCCATTTCCACAATATTGTCCTGAAGTACATCGCGTTTGTATAGACCGTTTATATACTCCTACCACCTTTCTGCTTTCCCCTCTTTGCTTAGAACTGAGTTTTCATCTGAGCTCTGTATGTTCATACAAATGGTTCTCTTTTCTCCGAAGGTCTCTGATTTTCCTGTAGGCAGTATCTATCTTACCCCCAGTGAGATCAGCCTCAACATCCTTACATTTGTCCTCTAGCCATGCCTGCTTAGCCATTTTGCACTTCCTGTCGATATCATTTTTTGAGAAGTTTGTATTCCTTTTTGCCTTCTTCATTTACTGCATTTTTCTCCTTTCATCGATTACATTCAGTGTTTCTTATGTTACCCAAGAATTTCTACTAGCCCTCGTCTGTTTACCTACTTGATCGTCTACTGCTATCACTTCTTCATCCCTGAGAGCTACCCATTCTTCTTCTACTGTATTTACTTCCCCCATTTCTGTCAATTGTTCTCTTATGCTCTCGCTGAAACATTGTACAACCTCTGACTTAGTTTATCCAGGTCCCATCTCCTTAAATTACTACCTTTTTGCAGTTTCTTCAGTTTTAATCTACAGTTCATAACCAATAGATTGTGGTCAGAATCCACATCTGCCCCTGGAAATGTCTTACAATTTAAAACCTGGTTCCTAAATCTCTGTCTTGCCATTATATAATGGTACCTGTCAGTATGTTGTATAACATCTTTTACTCCTGTTATTGCTCGAATGTCTTCACTTTTCTGTCGGTCTTTCATAGTCAGACCTGTCACTGACCTTTCCATAGCTCTCTGACAAGTTTCCTTTTGAAGAATTCATTTGAAGACTACGTTTCTCACCCGTACGTTAAAACCGGCAGGAGAGACTGATCAAAAACTGTCTTCTTTAAGTAGATTGGCATTTCAGGTTTGAAAACTGTTGCATTCCTTCCGTAAGCCCTCCGACCCAGTTTAATACGGCGAAAAATTTCAGGTTTCAAATCGACTTTTGTGTCAATTAATTGTTCCAGATAAACGTATTCTGTAACATTGTGTAGGGTGGTGGTGTTCAGTGTTACTTGTACCGCAGCTATCCACGTATTATGCGTAACACTGGTTTTGGAGTAATTTATTTCAAGTCCAACTTTCTGACAACGATCTGTTAAGTCTTTTATAGAGGACTACATTTCCACCTTACTGTTAACTAGGACCACTACATTGTCGGCAAATCTCAGGTTGGTGGGCCTTTTACCGTTTATCCTTATTCCTCTGCTGTTCCAAATTCTTAGACGAGGCAGCACCGCAACACACGGAAAACACTATCACAATATCATCTGCACGTCAGAGAAAGCGAACGGAATGGAGGTGAGAAACGCTTCTGCCTCCAACGTAAAAACCGTCGACAACTGATTGCCGGCAGAGAGCAATGACGCGGATATTAGCGTCAACGCGTCGAAGTATGAAGTGGAACAACGATACAGGCTGAAGTTGCAGGGAAGGCAAATTGTCTTTCACTGATTAGCGACATGGCGCGGAATTGCAGTCTGAGCAAAAAAGGATGTTGCTTAGAATATGCTCTGCTAAGACGTGCTGGTCCAGTGGTCGCAAGTACAGCACAACAAACATGGAACCAATACGAGGAAGGGAAACAGTAGTTTTCAACTGAGAGGCGGTACTACTGTGACTTCAATTGATCTTCCAATAGCCGATTTGTAGGAGTGTACTTCTCTCACCTGGACTCCATTTAGAACGTTAAAGATTTCGCGGCCAGAACAGTGTTTCGTGCAGTTGTTAGTGGATGGGCCGGGGGGGGGGGGAGGTTGGGGGGGGGGGGGGTGCGCTTTGCTGGAACTTATATTGCAGGTCCAGCTCGTCCATCCATGGAGGGGGGGGGGGGGGGGGGGAGGTGTACACCTGTAACTGTGGCGTGTTTCCTATGTTTCAGAAGACGAATGGCGACTTAAGACTACTTACTTCATCGTAAGAATAAACCTTAAGTAGTGTGTAAGCTTAGGGACTGATGGCCTCAGCAGTTAAGTCCCACAGATTTCACACACATATATGAACATCTGAAGGAGGAGAAAATATAAAAATGCAGTAAATGAAGCAGCCAAACAGGAATATTAAAGTCTCAAAAATGAGATCGACAGGAAGTGCAAAATAGCTAAGCAGGGATGGCTAGAGGACAAATGTAAGGATGTAGAGACTTATCTCACTAGGGGGTACGATAGATAGTGCCTGCAGGAAAATTAAAGAGACCTTTGGAGGTAAGAGAACCACTTGCATGAACATCAAGAGCTCAGATGGAAACCCAGTTCTAAGCAAAGAAGGGAAAGCAGAAAAGTGGAAGGAGTATATAGAGGGTCTATACAAGGGCGATGTACTTGAGGAGAATGTTCCGGAAATGGGAGAGGATGTAGATGAAGACGAAATGGGAGATGGGAGATACGATACTGCATGAAGAGTTTGACAGAGCACTGAAAGACCTGAGTCGAAACAAGGCCCCCGGAATAGACAACATTCCATTGGAACTACTGACGGCCTTGGGAGAGCCAGTCATGACAAAACTCTACCATCTGGTGAGCAAGACGTATGAAACAGGCGAAATACCCTCAGACTTCAAGAAGAATATAATAATTCAAATCCCAAGGAAAGCAGGTGTTGACAAATGTGAAAATTACCGAACTATCAGTTTAATAAGTCACAGCTGCAAAATACTAACACGAATTATTTGCAGATGAATGGAAAAACTGATAGAAGCCGACCTCGGGGGAGATCAGTTTGGATTCCGTACAAATGTTGGAACACGTGAGGCAATACTGACCCTACAACTTATCTTAGAAGAAAGATTAAGGAAAGGCAAACCTACGTTTCTAGCATTTGTCGACTTAGAGAAAGCTTTTGACAATGTTGACTCGAATACTCTCTTTCAAATTCTAAAGTTGGAAGGGGTAAAATACAGGGAGCGGAAGGCTATTTACAATTTGTACAGAAACCAGATGGCAGTGATAAGAGTCGAGGGACATGAAAGGGAAGCAGTGGTTGGGAAGGGAGTGAGACAGGCTTGTAGCGTTTCCCCGATGTTATTCAATCTGTATATTGAGCAAGCAGTAAAGGAAACAAAAGAAAAATTCGGAGTAGGTATTACAATCCATGGAGAAGAAATAAAAACTTTGAGGTTCGCCGATGACATTGTAATTCTGTCAGAGACGGCAAAGGACTTTGAAGAGCCGTTCAACGGAATGGACAGTGTCTTGAAAGGATGATATAAGATGAACATAAACAAAAGCAAAAAGAGGATAATGGAATGTAGTCTAATTAAGTCGGGGGATGCTGAGGTAATTAGATTAGGAAATGATGCACTTAAAGTAGATGAGTTTTGCTATTTGGGAAGCAAAATTACTGATGATGGTCGAAGTAGAGAGGACATAAAATGTAGACTGGCAATGGCAAGGATAGTGTTTCTGAAGAAGAGAAATTTGTTAACATCGAGTATAGATTTAAGTGTCAGGAAGTCATTTCTGAAAGTATTTGTATGGAGTGTAGCCATGTATGGAAGTGAAACGTGGACGATAAATAGCTTAGACCCAGACAGCATCATATGAAAAGTCCCCTTAGAAAAATTAATGAATTACTGTGCTGATAAATATCTTACGTTATTTGATTTTCAAACAGCTGAGCAAAACTGAACCTACTTAGACATTTCTCTCTTTACCTATTCTGATGAACACTAAACTGACAATATTTATAGCGCAACGCAATCTGACTTTCAATAATCCCTACAAAAGAATGGCCCTGACTGACATTGACCTATACGTTTCACAAATCACTTACCTCACAAAAATCTTCGTTACTTTAAGTACTGCAATACAGCGAGCGCCACTACTGCCAGCTAAATAAAAGAGTCAAACTACTGAAGGCACAGTTAGCAAATGAAAGATTTTGATAGAGAACAAACAATGTATTTACCTTAATAGTGTTCAAAAGTACGTATATATATATATATATATTCATGAAATCCAGTCTTACAAATTTCCTTCTTCTGGCGGACACACGTCCAGATCATCCGCTCTCAAAACTCCGCCATTTCTCTCCCCACATCCACCACTGCTGGCGGCTCACCTCCACTGCGCAACGCTACGCGCTGTTAACATCCAGCTGCCCAACACTACAATAGCGAGTATTACAACAATGCAAACCAGCCACAGACTGCACACAGCACTGCCAGTGATTTTTCATACAGAACGCTATGTGGCGTTACCAATAAAAAAAAAAAACCTATACAGCCTACTTGCAACTGTAACATCTTCAGTGGCTTCAATATTTAACTTCATGGTGAAATCCCAGCACTGCACTGTTACGTCACACATATCTCAAGCAGAATAATTACCTTTGTTAAAGTCAGGAATTTTCATCACTCTTGTTTTTAATTACAGTACTATATTTGCTAAGATCGAGAGCACGTATGTTTTCCGTCCGGTCACTTCTGAAGCGCGTCACGCTTTGCCATACGTCACTTCCCTCTGTTTTAAAAATTAAACTACTTTGTAAGCTATACTGTTTCTCCGCTCGTCTCATTTTACATCTGCACTGCAACTGCTCACTCCACTGAAATTTGGTTGTAGACTTGGCCACTGTTTCTACGTTTGATACAGTGTATCGATACGTGGAACTGTTTCAGCGTTTCGGAAAGGCTGTGGTCCACTGTTTCGAAACAGTGGTGTTTCATTCCGCCCCTGTCTCGTATAACCGGACCAGATTCGATCTCGAACCAGACACAGAAACTGTATCGTTGTTTCAAAATAAGGCTGTTTCAGTCCACCTGTGCTTGGAACGGACTAATTGTATCGAAACAGTGATGTTTCATTCCGCTCTGTGTCGGACGAGATTCGGGCTCGTCACAGGTACTGAAACACAACATACCACTTCATGAAAAACTTTCAAGAGTGTCGAAATCTTTTTGACTAGCAATAGCATGAAGCTTAAGGTATCCGAAAATAAAGCTTCCTTTCTAGCTGACTGTCCTATTCCGAAATGGCGTAACATCTGCTTTATAAACACTAACCAAACAATAAAAAACAAAGCATACTATTCACATTCAAAATAATAAATATGTGAAAATCATTAAGTTAAATTACACTTTTTTAATGACATACGCTTCTCTGTTCGTGTACAGTAATCATATTAAGAAACGCAAGTAAGCCTACAACATTTTGAATAAAAAAAAGGCGTAGAGTGACAGTTGTTAGACATATACATAAATTTGATGTAGGTATAATTGGAAGCAACCTGTTTGACATATCACTTATAGCAACCGGCACGGTAGCTCAGCGTGTTAGGTCAGAGGGTTAGTTGCCCTCTGTGATAAAAAAAAAACTGAGTTCATCGATCAACAACGAAGTTAAAACGGATGTCACGACGTCCGCCCCGAGCAGATGCAACGAACGAAAGCGAACAAAATGAGACAAAAAAAAAAATAGTGCAATGGTGAACGGCAAGGGCGGGGGGAGCATGGAGAATTTATAGTAACGGTTCGAAACACCTTGAAAGACAAAACTTTTTCTGTTATATTTTGTTATTTATTCGAATTATTTGGCGTTATTTCTGAGTCTATAGTCACTGTGGCTATTATCCACAATGATTCCCTTTGCGTGCATGGAAATTAGCAGGATGGGTATATTACCCGTACTAACGGAATGCGGGAATCCCAGTAGCATATCCGTTGTTTCTGCAGTTTGCTCCCCCCTCCAGTTCCGTTCGTGGCGGTTCTTCTGTCTTCAGCTATGGCTGTCCTCAGCCAATTGAAAAGTATGAAAGTCACACGACACGAAAGCAGCGCATTTGTTTCAGCAAATACGTAACTCTCAATACACTGCTCTCGCACCTCATTTTTGTTTATATGGACATACTTATACAATAGACATTCAAGATGATAAAATGTGTAGGTTTATTAGATTACAAAACACAAACTGTTTCACTGTTTCGAAACAGCGTATCGAAACATTACATTGTACTGTTTCATTTGTTTCGAAACAGTTACGTGTTTCAGTTTGGCCATGTCTAGTTGGTTGGAGCAGCTGTGGAAGTTAAATGCGCGGGTGAAGCCGTCGTGGTGCATTATCGCTGATTCTACGTATGCGTAACGCACAGCATGAAGCGTTTCCTCATTATACTACTTGACTGTTCTCTAGAAAGCTTCACTTCCGCTCCACATGAAGCAAAATCCAAAGAGGTTCCAGCAAATCCGGAAGAATTCACAGTATAATGTTCACATGAGCTTCAGTCCAAACGTTGCAAGTTCAGACTGCTAGACCCGACTGACTTCTACATCGTTTTCTTGAAAGAAAAGTACCTGGTTACAACAGCGGGGAAAAGAGGGGTTTTAGGGAGCAAAAACTTAAAAATTCAGGAACGCAAAATCTTATAGCGTTCCGTGATGCAAAAACCCCGGGCTATTAATACGACGATAAATGCAAAATACCTGCGCGAGAGATAAATACTCTGTGCAGTTTAAGCATCTCCGTCCGAACTCGATAACAAAGATATACAGACTGTGTTAAGCTGCGGCACAAAGGTAATTATTCGATGTTGGACATTGGAAGAGAGATGTTCTATGTCGGATTGCGAGGAGATTGTTGAAAGCAGACATTAAGGCAGTAATCTATGCTTTATGGTACTCAAGAAAATACATATAAAGGCACAAAAGGAGTATCAGGTGTGTAGAGCTCATAACCCTTATTCAGAGTTGGAATTAAAATATATGGAGAAAAAACAAGAAGTTTGAGGTTCACCGATGACATTGTAATTCTGTCGGACAGCGAAGCACCAGGAAGAGCAGCTGAACGGAATGGACAGTGTCTTGAAAGGAGGATATAAGATGAACAACAACAAAAGCAAAACGAGAATAATGGAATGTAGTCGAATTAAGTCGGGTGATGTTGAGGGAATTAGATTAGGAAATGAGACACTTAAATTAGTAAAGGAGTTTTGCTATTTGGGGAGGAAAATAACTGATGATGGTCGAAGTAGAGAGGATACACAAAATGTAGACTGGCAATGGCAAGGAAAGCGTTACTGAAGAAGAGAAATTTGTTAACATCGAGTATAGATTGAAGCGTCAGGAAGTCGTTTCTGAGAGTATTTGTATGGAGTGTAGCCATGTATGGAAGTGAAACGTCGACGATAACTATTTTAGACAAGAAGAGAATAGTAACTTTCGAAATGTGGTGCTACGGAAGAATGCTGAAGATTAGATGGGTAGATCACATAACTAATGAGGACGTATTGAATAGAATTGGGGAGAAGAGAAATTTGTGGCACAACTCGACCAGAAGAAGGGATCGGTTGGTAGGACATGTTCTGAGGCATCAAGGGATCACCAATTTAGTATTGGAGGGCAGCGTGGAGGGAGACCAAGAGATGAATACACTAAGCAGATTCAGAAGGATGTAGGTTGCAGTAGGTACTGGGAGATGAAGAAGCTTGCACAGGATAGAGTAGCATGGAGAGCTGCATAAAACCACTCTCTGGACTGAAGATAACACCAGACATTTTAGCGTTTCAAAAATTATGAGGCGAGGAGGAGGATTTTGAAACGCAGTCTCAGGACTGAAGACCACAACAACGTAAAGATGCAAGTCGTTCGGAAGTGTTGTGTGGTTTGATGGTGCGAACCTGCAGTTTTACAGTGGTTTTGGATTCTTCGAGAATATTTCTCGGAAGACCTAAATAATTTCACGAACTAAAGTCGGGCGCCACATTCCACACACGTGGCAGCATAGTTATTTCCATGGAGCGATAAATTATCTTTAGCGATTTCTGGTGGAGAAGTTCGAGCAAGGATAGTGAACGGGATCTGCTGCTGAGAAACGCATATGGCATTACCGTATTCTTTAACTTACAGAGAACAGTAAGCAATATAGACTTCGTAACAACCGCAAACACAATTAAAACGACTCGAATTAAATAAAAGGAGCAAACGGTGAAAAGGAATCGCTACACCAAACCATAAATAAAAACCTATTTATAATAAAATGCAGTCACATTAATAAGGACTGTGGGCTGATAACTAGCACCACCAAATAACATCACAAAAACTAGAAGGAGAAACAGCTGGATGGATCTTAAGGATACGACCTTTGGCCTGGAAAGGAAAACCCCTATTGGTTTTTGGAATGTAAGGACGTCGAGAGAGGCAGGGAGGTGTTAATAAGTGAGCAGTGGGTGGAGAGACAACTCATTCCTGCATCTGGGTAGTATAGTGGTGGAAGACGGTGCAGCTGGAGATGACGTGAAAAACCGCATTAAAAAGGCAAATGATGCCTTCATACAATTGTATCCAACATGGAAAAATAGAAATATCACGTACAAAACAAAAATCCGTATTTTTAATACAAATGTGAAGGCTGTCCTGTACGCCAGTGAAAGCTGGAAAATGGATAAAAAGATAAGATCCCAGTTACAAGACTTCATAAATAGATGTCTTCGACGCATCACGAATATCTGGTGGCCAGAAAAAATATGTAATGAGGAGCTCTGGCGAATAACAAACCAGATACCTACAGAAGACCAGATACGAGTGAGAAAGTGGGGTTGGTTGGGGCACAGCTTGAGAAAACCAGATGGATCCATTGAAAAGAAAGCATTGGAATGGAGTGCCCAGCGAATGAGGAAGAGAGGAAGACCTATGGGCACATGGGAAAGGACAGTTGAAGAGGAAGCAAAAAGAGTTGGCACCTGGGCAGCACTGAGGCAAATGGCCAAGAAAAAGACGGATGGCACGTTCTCCTGGATGCCCTATGCCCTTACAGGGGCCAAAGGAATTAAGTCAGGTCAATCACATTAATAAAACGCTCATTAAATAGAGATAATAAAAATAAGAACTTCAAAACTTCCAGGAAGGAAAAAGACAAGTGAAGGACACCACTCGAACCTGCCAAAAAATGAAACCCGACAGAACCTTGGACAAAACAGACCATAAGAGCACGGTATCCCAATCTCCAGTTCACCTATATAGCTGAACCCTAGACCAGGACACCAGTACCTGTCCACTCCTCTATTCCCCCCCCCCCCCCCCCCCCCCTCTACAAACGCCAGTATCGCAATCTCCGGTTTACCTCTTTGGCTCAACCCTACGGTAAAAGTGCACTTACGGTTTCTGTGGCTTTTCTGTTGCATGTTGCTGTTGGTGTATGTATGAATGGTGCACGATGGGAAGTGAACATGTCCGATAAGACAAGACAGCGGAACCCATGAGAAAGTAGGTTTTGATAACCGTTTTAAGTGAATGAATCTTTTTAATTCAATCATGGGAGGAGAAATGTGGATCAGTGTTTTTAACTGAATCATGGGATAAATGTATGTAACAGAGTCGCACGTTCAATATATTAATAAACACTGATCCACTTGGTGGTTACACAGGCGCCTAACAGTACACGTTAAACTTCACGACATGTTCTGTTTTATTAACATTCTGAACAATGTGCTCCATTGTGCCATCTCAAAATTTCGTACAGTCCGTATCTTGACAACTGGAGCACACTAAACGACAAAATTACATACATCAGAAACACATCGCTGCCTCATAATTAAACCGCTAGCGCGCGCTTGCTCTTCATACACCGGGCCCTCTACCTGAACATTTCACTTCCACTCCAAACCAAACACGTCGCGGCTTGGTGAAGCCACATAACACATCAGAACTACGTCACGGGTCAAAAGAGGTGTGTGGTACGCCAGAAGCAAGTATACCCGACACTTGCAAGGAGCCGTAAATTTAGGTCGTGTCAAAAACTACTTAATACCGACTTCTAAAACATTTTATCGGATGAAAATCACGTGACAACACTAATTTTTTTCCCGTTCGTTGTCCTAGGGGCGAAGGCGTCGTTAGTGTCTTTAGACAAATCCTAGATTATTGCTGAAGTGTGTGGGAGCCGCTCCGAAAAGGGGACATTGATCGTATACAGAGAAAGGCAGCACGAATTGTCACAGCTATGTTTGACCGCGGGAGAGTGTCACGGAAATGCTGCAGAAACTGAACTGGCAGATGCTTGAAGATGCCGTGTGCAAACGTACTTGCGAGGTTTCATGGAAAAGTAACAAGCGACGAATCTACAGATTTCCTTCGGTCCTGTACGTATAGACTCGTAAAAACAGCTAAGATGAACCTTCCTGGCAGATTAAAACTGTGTGCCCGACCGAGACTCGAACTCGGGACCTTTGCCTTTCGCGGGCAAGTGCTCTACCATCTGAGCCACCGAAGCACGACTCACGCCCCGTCCTCACAGCTTTACTTCTGCCAGTATCTCGTCTCCTACCTTCCAAACTTCACAGAAGCTCTCCTGCGAACCTTGCAGAACTAGCACTCCTGAAAGAAAGGATGTTGAGGAGACATGGCTTAGCCATGAGTTTGGACTAGTTTCAAAATATCAAAACGCTTTCAGAAATTTGCTAAGTTTTCCTTGCGTTTCCAAGTGCCATCGCTTTAACTGAACGGGTGTATCCCCCTCATATTGCTCAGTGGATTCAACTGAGAAATACGTTTTTAAAAGGAAACACCTCTGGAAAGTACTGCAGATTCCGTCAGAGTAATTGCACTGTATCTGTAACAAATACCATTGTTTAACGCTACAGATTTGCTGTGCATTATTACGCCTACACCCTAATACTGACATTAGCGCATGTTTATCAGTCCATCGTGTAAAACAACCGTTTTATTTTATTCTAAAACAAATTGTCCAGGCTCTTTTTTACGAGAAGGTCCTGCTTTTCGTAATTCTGAGTTGGTGGCGCTACATATGAGACATCAGTGGTCACACTGCACTCGCATTTGGGAGGATAACGGTTCACATCGCCGTCAGACCACCTTGATTTTGGTTTTCCATGATTTCCCTAAATCGCTCCAAGCAAACTCTGGGACTGTTCCTTTGAAACGACAAGACCGATCCTCCCTGCTCATCCATCCTCAATCCGAGCTTGCGTTCCGCCTCTAATGACCTCAATGTCGACGGGACAATCTCGCCTGCTTCATACGAGACACGATCACAAATGTTTACTGAAGGTTTCGAATGTCCTTTCACCGCTGGTCAGCGCGTTGTATTAACACAGCCTTACACAAATTTCATATTCCTTGCTCCAAATACGAACCACCACCTGACTAATACGCACTCTCGAATGCCTGTTCCTTCCGTGTCAAGACTGTATTATTACACACAAGTCCCTTGTCATTTTATCTAATCTGACTCTCCTTCACACAATTTGTAACAAGAGTTAGAGCAATCATTAACGCTGACGTCTCTAACACCACCGAGTAGACACTGTAAATATTTGCAGCTGAATTACAAGACTAACGAATGAAAGAAGTAATTAGGGACTAATACCACGAATTTTATTGCCACATTGGAAGAAATATAACAAACAAGGACAGCGAAGAAAAAACGGGAGTAACCTGTCGCCACCTCCACGTTGTATACTCCACGGCCCGACAGGGAGCGAGACATTGTTTCAATTAAATCCTTCACGAGATCGCCTTTTTATGTTCGCACTGTGAAATTGGAAACCTCATTATCGCTATGTATGACAAGCGTCATAGGGCGGACAGAGTGCCTATATAGGCGTACCAGTATCTCACCACTGCGGCTTCGAGATGCAACTTTCGTCATATGTGGTTGAATTTGCCATTAAACATACGGTTAGATTTACTACACGCAATTACCCTCAGACTTCAGGAACAATATAATCCTTGCAATTCCAAAGGAACTTCTGAGTGCTGCGAAAATTACCGAACCATCAGTTTAATAAGTCACAGACGCAAAATACAGGGTGTACATAAAGTTCGGCAACACTTTCGATTATTTATTGCACAGGAACTAAACATTGTACAGATGTCATACATATTGCATTTTGAAGAGAAACTAAGTTTATTTTTTTACGAACATTAGATTTGCGAACGATGAGTCACACGGAAGACGTCAATACGGTAATAGAATTCTCGGTATACCCGTCCCAACGTGGCATCTTCGACTGCGGCAGTCACTTCCCGTATTCTCTCCCGGAGCTCTGCTACATCACGTGGCAGAGGCGGTAGACGCACCAGATCTTTAATGTGTCCCCACAGAAAAGTCACACGGAGTGCGTTCTGGTGATCAGGGAGGCCATTCCGTGAAACAGCTGTCCCCTTATGCAGTACGGCCATGTTTGCGACTATCGGCAAATTACCGAACTATGCTGCGGCGGTATAAGGGGGGGGGGGGGGGGAGGAACTTCCAGAGTTTCTTCAAAATGACGTATGTATGATAATCGTACCATGTTTGGCTCTCGTGCAATAAATAATTGAAAAGTGTTTCGGACTTTATGTACACCCTGTATGTCTGCCGTCAGCGAAAACTAATACGTTCTGTAACAACCTATACTTCTGTAGGAAAGTGCTTCAAAACGAGATTGTTGTTGTTGCTGTTGTATTCAGTCCTGAGACTGGTTTGATGCAGCTCTCCATGCTACTCTATAGTGTGCAAGCTTCTTCATCTCCCAGTACCTACTGCAGCCTACATCCTTCTGAATTTGTTTAGTGTACTCATCTCTTGCTCTCCCTCTACGGTTTTTATCCCCACACTGCCCTCCAATACTAAATTGATGATATCTCGACACCTCAGAACGTCCTGTCCTCTGATTACATTAGTACTTGTTCCATAGATCATGAATACGACACTTCGTAACGATGTGCAACGTATCAGGTTAATAAAAGGTGTCTATAGAAGATATATTACACGAAATATTACATGTCACTTAATATTTTTTTGTAGGGGGTTGGGGAAATTACCCACTTACTATATCCAAAAATTCATCTACTAAGTAATTCTTAATTTGCTTTTAAATGCTATATGGCTGTCAGACTTGATGCTATTAGGTAAGTGACCAAAGACTTTTGTGGCAGCATAATTTACCCCCTTCTGAGCCAAAGTTAGATTGAACCTTGAGTAGTGGAGATCATTCTTTCTCCTAGTGTTGTAGCCATTGTACACTGCTGTACTTTTGAATTCGTTCGGATCGTTAACAACGAATTTCATAACTGAATATGTATATTGTGAGGCTACAGTGAAGATTTCTAGCTCTTTAAATAAGTGTCTGGAGCATGAGCTCCAGCAATTATTCTGATCACACGCTTTTGTGCAATGAACACTTTTACACAATGAGTCACCCCAGAATATGATGCCAAACGAAAGCAAATAATGAAAATAGCCGTGTTAAGCTAATTTACTCAGATGCATATTGCCAAAATTTGCTGATTTCTCCTAGTCAGGTTGTGCCACAAATTTCTCGTCTCCCCAATTCTATTTAGTAACTTCCTCATTGGTTGCGCGATCTGCCCAATCAATCTTAAACTCTTCTGTAGCGCCACACTTCGAAAGCTCTTGTCTGCATTGCTTATCTTTCATGTTTCTCTTCCATAAATGTCTACACTCCAAATATCTTCTGAGAAAGAGTTCCTAACACTTCCACGTTAGCATATTTATCTCTATCGCGTACCATTTGACATTTTTAATTTGCATTTCATCTCCCCTTTACCTCTCTCATCGTCAGTTATTTTGCAGCCCAAGTAGTTATTTTGCAGCCCAAGTAGCAAAACTCTTACTACTTCTCGCGGCATATCTGGCTCCAATGGCTCTGAGCACTATGGGACTTAACATCTGAGGTCATCAGTCCCCTAGAACTTAGACCTACTTAAACCTCACTACCCTAAGGACATCACACACATCCATGCCCGAGGCAGGATTCGAACCTGCGACCGTAGCGGTCGCGCGCTTCCAGACTGAAGCGCCTAGAACCGCTCGGTCTCTCGGGGTATATCTCCGTGTTGTTTTCCACCAGTATAGATTCGAGTACACTCCATAACTCTTGGTCTAATTTTCTTGACGCTCACTCACGCTCTTAACCATAAACACCACGTCTTGAGTTGTGAACAAGTTGTAGGTAACCTTTCGGTGTCTCCATTTTATCGCTGCTCCCAGCAGAACATCAAACAGTGCATTCCAGCCAGTACTGTCAAAAGACGTCTTCCATATCTACGAATGCTATGGACTTAGATTTGCTTTTCTTTAACCTGTCTACTAAGTCGGTGGCCATTACTGCCTCATATGTTACAACACTCCTCTAGATTCCAAACCGATCATCCTGGATGGTCACTTCATCCGAGTATCTGAAAATAATTATCAATATTTTGGATCTATAAATATCACACATAAAGAAACTATTTTCCCACAAAAGAAATCCACAGGAGATTCCTTTAATATCAAAGGATGAACACGGGTATAAATGAATATTATGTACTACAGGAGGAGACCTAGAAAGCTGTAGAACGTGTAATCTGGAATAGTTTATTTTTCCTTGGTTCGGACCCACCCTCATACTTTTTGAATAAAATGATTGCCACTATTTGAGGTGTGTATTAGTGATTTCACTGCCGCGATTCTGGCTGTAGAGGTATTTTCATGCACAATGGCGCAAAACAAAAACAAAAAGTCGGCACATTTCTAACACGTTTAAATGGCAGGTCGTCATGGAAATATTACAAAATATCTCCCGCAAGAAAAGTGGCTGAAGTCTAAAAACGACATCCTTAGCTAATGCCAGTGGAGAATAGTGCCAAGTTCTCAGACTTGCACGAAAATTATAACGGAATTTACTGCCAACAACGTTTAGTTCGAATTTAAAGCACGCTTACAGCATTTCAATACAAGTTTCACCAAATTATTTCTTTAATTGCCGTTTTCTCAATTACTGCTCTTCTGACCTGAGTAATCGTACTTGCCGGGAAGCGACATGTCCACATTCTGTATTTTAATGTACTGTTTTCGACAATGACAGACATCTTTGATATGTGTAGACTTTTCCACCATCGCACTTAACAAAGGGCTGTACACCCCTAGAAATAGTGAAATAAATGATAAAAACCTGCTCCAATGGCGGCAATGATTTAATTTAAAAAAAATTTGGAGTACTCGATTTACAGTACTTGCTACTAACGCCATTCCTTATTTTGTTGGAGACTTAAACGCCGCACGAGAAAACAGGCACTGCACGGATATCAGTTCTCAAAAGATGGAGATAAACACACACAGATATACAGTGAATGAGGCAGAAAGCTGGGCAGTATTCACCTTTGCACGAGCGAGCTCATCGCCCCGGCAAGTGGGAACAGCAAACTTCACGTCGCAATCTGCGCACACCGGGGTACGGTCAGCCGGTGGAAAAAAAATAATAAACAAAACACGCAGCACTGTGTCCAACGGAGCTCCGGCAGCGTCTTCTGCTCTCTTCTCGCCGCAGTTCATCGACAAGTGTACCAGCTCGGCGGAGCGTGTGACGTCACGGGACGCTTACCGCGGAACTCGCAGCACATTTCGCGGGCACGACACAAGGCGGCGACTGCGGCAGCCGTTTGCCGCTCCTAACGGTCACCGCGACAGGTGCCGCGGGGCTGCTGGCCGGCCACCGCCCGCTTCCAGAGGCCGCCGCCAGGGCGCTCTCGCTCCGCCACCCTGCCGCCGTCAAGCAGTTCCGCAGACGGCCGCGCTGCGGCGCTACGCAACCGCCACCGTCTCTCCTCGTCCGCGCACACAGTTCGCGCGACTTGCCGCCAGATGGCAGGCACTACTGGGATGTATTTTCAGGCGTGGGGCCTGGTGTGCGGAATGTAGACAGTTCAGAGCAGCTTCAACCCGTAACTCGCGAGGCGTCTTTTCTGTAACGTACACCACGAGGTCGGGTGCCTGTGAGATTGAAGGGAAAAATCGTGTGAAATTATTAATTTATGCTGTGTAACATTTATAGAAGTAATTATTCAGGCAGTGAAGGGAGACGAAAATTTAATAGGCGTGGGTGACTGGAATTCGAGGGTAGGAAAAGGGATAGAAGGTGAATACGGATTAGCGCTAAGAAATGAAACAGGAAGCCGCCTGGTAGAATTTTGCACAGAGCATAACTTAATCGTAGCTAAGACTTGGTTCAAGACTCATGAAAGAAGGTTGTATACATGGAAGAATCCTACAGATACCAGAAGGTTTCAGATAGATTATATAATGGTAAGACAGAGATTTAGGAACCAGTTATTAAATTGTAAGACATTTCCAGCGGCCGATGTGGACTCTGAGCACAATCTATTGGTTATGAACTGTAGATTAAAACCGAAGGAACTGCAAAAAGGTGGAAATTTAAGGAGATGGGACCTGGATAAACTGACTAAACCAGAGGTTGTACAGAGATTCAGGGAGAGCATAAGGGAACAATTGACAGCAATGGGGGAAAGAAACACAGTAGAAGAAGAATGGGTAGCTTTGAGGGATGAAGTAGTGAAGGCAGCAAACGATCAAGTAGGTAAAAAGACGAGGGCTAGTAGAAATCCTTGGGTAACAGAAGAAATATTGAATTTAATTGATGAAAGGAGAAAATATAAAAATGCAGTAAATGAAGCAGCCAAAAAGGAATACAAACGTCTCGAAAACGAGATCGACAGGAAGTGCAAAATGGCTAAGCAGGGATGGCTAGAGGACAAATGTAAGGATGTAGAAGCTTATCTCACTAGGGGTAAGATAGATACTGCCTACAGGAAAATTAAAGAGACCTTTGGAGGGAAGAGAACTACGTGTATGAATATCAAGAGCTCAGATGGCAACCCAGTTCTAAACAAAGAAGTCATGGGTGACTGGAATTCGTCAGTAGGAAAACGGAGAGAAGGAAACATAGTAGGTGAATATGGATTGGGGCTAAGAAATGAAAGAGGAAGCCGCCTGGTAGAATTTTGCACAGAGCATAACTTAATCGTAGCTAACACTTGGTTCAAGACTCATGAAAGAAGGTTGTATACATGGAAGAATCCTGGATATACTAAAAGGTATCAGATAGATTATATAAGGGTAAGACAGAGATTTAGGAATCAGGTTTTAAACTGTAGGACATTTCCAGGGGCAGATGTGGACTCTGACCACAATCTATTGGTTATGACCTGTAGGTTAATACTGAAGAAACTGCAAAAAAGGTGGGAATTTAAGGACATGGGATCTGGATAAGCTGAAAGATCCAGAGGTTGTACAGAGTTTCAAGGAGAGCATAAGGGAACAATTGACAGGAATGGGGGAAAGAAACAAAGTAGAAGAAGAATGGGTAGCTCTGAGGGATGAAGTAGTGAAGGCAGCAAACGATCAAGTAGGTAAAAAGACGAGGGCTAGTAGAAATCCTTGGGTAACAGAAGAAATATTGAATTTAATTGATGAAAGGAGAAAATATAAAAATGCAGTAAATGAAGCAGGCAAAAAGGAATACAAAAGTCTCAAAAATGAGATGGACAGGAAGTGCAAAATGGCTAAGCAGGAATGGCTAGAGGACAAATGTAAGGATGTAGAGGCTTATCTCACTAGGGGTAAGATAGATACTGCCTACAGGAAAATTAAAGAGGCCTTTGGAGAAAAGAGACCCACTTGTATGAATATCAAGAGCTCAGATCCAAACCCACTTCTCAGCAGAGAAGGGAAATCCAGAAAGGTGGAAGGAGTATATAGAGGACAATATTACGGAAATGGAAGAGGATGTAGATGAAGATGAAATGGGAGATACGACACTGCGTGAAGAGTTTGACAGAGCACTGAAAGACCTGAGTCGAAACAAGGCCCCCGGAGTAGACAACATTCCATTAGAACTACTGACGGCCTTGGGAGAGCCAGTCCTGACAAGTCTACCATCTGGTGAGCAAGATGTATGAGACAGGCGAAATACCCTCAGACTTCAAGAAGAATATAATAATTCCAATCCCAATGGAAGCAGGTGTTGACAGATGCGAAAATTACCGAACTATCAGTTTAATAAGTACAGCTGCAAAATAGTAACGCGAATTCTTTACAGACGAATGGAAAACCTGGTAGAAGCCGACCTTGGTGAAGATCAGTTTGGATTCCGTAGAAATGTTGGAACACGTGAGGCAATACTGACCCTACGACTTATCTTAGAAGAAAGATTATGGAAAGTCAAACCTACATTTCTGGCATTTGTATACTTAGAGTAAACTTTTGACAATGTTGGCTGGAATACTCTCTTTCAAATTCTGAAGGTGTCAGGGGTAAAATATAGGGAGCGAAAGGCAATTGGTCCTTTTTAACTCGGGTAATGTATCACGAAGCAAATACGGTCCACACTGGCGGAATGTTACGTGACACCACGTACTTATCTGTTTGTGAGTATTACAGCGCCATCTATCACAAAGCGAAAAAAGTGGTCCAACTAAAACATTCATATTTCTTTACTTACTACTCGAATATGTAATAAAAAATGTGGGTTCCTATTTAAAAAAAAAAATCGCAGTTGATATCCGTCTAGCGGGCCAACCATAGCGCCATCTGGTTTCGCCCTTCAAGCTAGACGAGTTTCGTTGTTTGCAGTTTTGTCGTTTGACACTTATTTCGTGAGATGTTTGGCCCGGACACCATTAATGGACCACCCTGTATAGGGAGACTGCCGCCCCTGTCGCTGCCGTCTTATACAACCCGCTATGTCAGAGCTGGATTTCATAAACCATGCGGGAGATACTCATGGTAGCTCGCTCGCTACGTGCAAACCGTTATTCCGAAACGAAAAATGAGCGGTACCGTTTTGTAGCAAATTTGACGCTGTTAAATTTTGAAGTGCGGTAAGTTTCCGCTGAAGGTGCCGGTTTGCGAGTTATTCACGAAACAAGTACCAAGGAGACCTTGGAACGCAGCTCAGCCAGCATACACGCCCGCGACTCGTCACGATCTCCAATAAGTTGTTCGTGGCTCTCCCTCCTACCACAGAACAAACCACAGTCGGATACTTCGTTAACGTTATTCAAATGGTTCAAATGGCTCTGAGCACTATGGGACTTAACATCTGTGGTCATCAGTCCCATAGAACTTAGAACTACTTAAACCTAACTAACCTAAGGGCATCACACACATCCCTGCCCGAGGCAGGATTCGAAGCTGCGACCGTAGCAGTCACACGGTCCCGGACTGCGCGCCTAGAACCGCGAGACCACCGCGGCCGGCTTTAACACTATTAATTTATACGTGCCCGCGAGGGTAACGAACTAAAAACGACTTTTGTGCAAGTTACGCTAAATCTATTTGCGTCGACGATTCGATCCGAACGTATCCCCTCCGCGCACAGCGGATTCATAGTCAGGTCTGACAAGTACAATTGTTTTGTTTACACTGGACTAACTAACTAACCTAAGGACATCACACACATCCATGCCCGAGACAGGATTCGAACCTGCGACCGTAGCAGTCGCGCGGTCCCGGACTCAAGCGTCTAGAACCGCGAGACCACCGCGGCCGGCTTTAACATTATTAATTTATACGTGCCCGCGAGGGTAACGAACTAAAAACGACTTTTGTGCAAGTTACGCTAAATCTATTTGCGTCGACGATTCGATCCGAACGTATCCCCTCCGCGCACAGCGGATTCATAGTCAGGTCTGACAAGTACAATTGTTTTGTTTACACTGGACTAACTAACTAACCTAAGGACATCACACACATCCATGCCCGAGACAGGATTCGAACCTGCGACCGTAGCAGTCGCGCGGTCCCGGACTCAAGCGTCTAGAACCGCGAGACCACCGCGGCCGGCTTTAACACTATTAATTTATACGTGCCCGCGAGGGTAACGAACTAAAAACGACTTTTGTGCAGGTTACGCTAAATCTATTTGCGTTGACGATTCGATCCGAACGTATCCCCTCCGCGCACAGCGGATTCATAGTCAGGTCTGACAAGTACAATTGTTTTGTTTACACTGGACTAACTAACTAACCTAAGGACATCACACACATCCCTGCCCGAGGCAGGATTCGAACCTGCGACCGTAGCAGTCGCACGGTCCCGGACTGCGCGCCTAGAACCGCGAGACCACCGCGGCCGGCTTTAACACTATTAATTTATACGTGCCCGCGAGGGTAACGAACTAAAAACGACTTTTGTGCAGGTTACGCTAAATCTATTTGCGTTGACGATTCGATCCGAACGTATCCCCTCCGCGCACAGCGGATTCATAGTCAGGTCTGACAAGTACAATTGTTTTGTTTACACTGGACTAACTAACTAACCTAAGGACATCACACACATCCATGCCCGAGACAGGATTCGAACCTGCGACCGTAGCAGTCGCGCGGTCCCGGACTCAAGCGTCTAGAACCGCGAGACCACCGCGGCCGGCTTTAACATTATTAATTTATACGTGCCCGCGAGGGTAACGAACTAAAAACGACTTTTGTGCAAGTTACGCTAAATCTATTTGCGTCGACGATTCGATCCGAACGTATCCCCTCCGCGCACAGCGGATTCATAGTCAGGTCTGACAAGTACAATTGTTTTGTTTACACTGGACTAACTAACTAACCTAAGGACATCACACACATCCATGCCCGAGACAGGATTCGAACCTGCGACCGTAGCAGTCGCGCGGTCCCGGACTCAAGCGTCTAGAACCGCGAGACCACCGCGGCCGGCTTTAACACTATTAATTTATACGTGCCCGCGAGGGTAACGAACTAAAAACGACTTTTGTGCAGGTTACGCTAAATCTATTTGCGTTGACGATTCGATCCGAACGTATCCCCTCCGCGCACAGCGGATTCATAGTCAGGTCTGACAAGTACAATTGTTTTGTTTACACTGGACTAACTAACTAACCTAAGGACATCACACACATCCATGCCCGAGACAGGATTCGAACCTGCGACCGTAGCAGTCGCGCGGTCCCGGACTCAAGCGTCTAGAACCGCGAGACCACCGCGGCCGGCTTTAACATTATTAATTTATACGTGCCCGCGAGGGTAACGAACTAAAAACGACTTTTGTGCAAGTTACGCTAAATCTATTTGCGTCGACGATTCGATCCGAACGTATCCCCTCCGCGCACAGCGGATTCATAGTCAGGTCTGACAAGTACAATTGTTTTGTTTACACTGGACTAACTAACTAACCTAAGGACATCACACACATCCATGCCCGAGACAGGATTCGAACCTGCGACCGTAGCAGTCGCGCGGTCCCGGACTCAAGCGTCTAGAACCGCGAGACCACCGCGGCCGGCTTTAACATTATTAATTTATACGTGCCCGCGAGGGTAACGAACTAAAAACGACTTTTGTGCAAGTTACGCTAAATCTATTTGCGTCGACGATTCGATCCGAACGTATCCCCTCCGCGCACAGCGGATTCATAGTCAGGTCTGACAAGTACAATTGTTTTGTTTACACTGGACTAACTAACTAACCTAAGGACATCACACACATCCATGCCCGAGACAGGATTCGAACCTGCGACCGTAGCAGTCGCGCGGTCCCGGACTCAAGCGTCTAGAACCGCGAGACCACCGCGGCCGGCTTTAACACTATTAATTTATACGTGCCCGCGAGGGTAACGAACTAAAAACGACTTTTGTGCAGGTTACGCTAAATCTATTTGCGTTGACGATTCGATCCGAACGTATCCCCTCCGCGCACAGCGGATTCATAGTCAGGTCTGACAAGTACAATTGTTTTGTTTACACTGGACTAACTAACTAACCTAAGGACATCACACACATCCCTGCCCGAGGCAGGATTCGAACCTGCGACCGTAGCAGTCGCACGGTCCCGGACTGCGCGCCTAGAACCGCGAGACCACCGCGGCCGGCTTTAACACTATTAATTTATACGTGCCCGCGAGGGTAACGAACTAAAAACGACTTTTGTGCAGGTTACGCTAAATCTATTTGCGTTGACGATTCGATCCGAACGTATCCCCTCCGCGCACAGCGGATTCATAGTCAGGTCTGACAAGTACAATTGTTTTGTTTACACTGGACTAACTAACTAACCTAAGGACATCACACACATCCATGCCCGAGACAGGATTCGAACCTGCGACCGTAGCAGTCGCACGGTCCCGGACTGCGCGCCTAGAACCGCGAGACCACCGCGGCCGGCTTTAACATTATTAATTTATACGTGCCCGCGAGGGTAACGAACTAAAAACGACTTTTGTGCAAGTTACGCTAAATCTATTTGCGTCGACGATTCGATCCGAACGTATCCCCTCCGCGCACAGCGGATTCATAGTCAGGTCTGACAAGTACAATTGTTTTGTTTACACTGGACTAACTAACTAACCTAAGGACATCACACACATCCCTGCCCGAGACAGGATTCGAACCTGCGACCGTAGCAGTCGCACGGTCCTGGACTGCGCGCCTAGAACCGCGAGACCACCGCGGCCGGCTTTAACATTATTAATTTATACGTGCCCGCGAGGGTAACGAACTAAAAACGACTTTTGTGCAGGTTACGCTAAATCTATTTGCGTTGACGATTCGATCCGAACGTATCCCCTCCGCGCACAGCGGATTCATAGTCAGGTCTGACAAGTACAATTGTTTTGTTTACACTGGACTAACTAACTAACCTAAGGACATCACACACATCCCTGCCCGAGGCAGGATTCGAACCTGCGACCGTAGCAGTCGCACGGTCCCGGACTGCGCGCCTAGAACCGCGAGACCACCGCGGCCGGCTTTAACATTATTAATTTATACGTGCCCGCGAGGGTAACGAACTAAAAACGACTTTTGTGCAGGTTACGCTAAATCTATTTGCGTTGACGATTCGATCCGAACGTATCCCCTCCGCGCACAGCGGATTCATAGTCAGGTCTGACAAGTACAATTGTTTTGTTTACACTGGACTAACTAACTAACCTAAGGACATCACACACATCCCTGCCTGAGACAGGATTCGAACCTGCGACCGTAGCAGTCGCACGGTCCTGGACTGCGCGCCTAGAACCGCGAGACCACCGCGGCCGGCTTTAACATTATTAATTTATACGTGCCCGCGAGGGTAACGAACTAAAAACGACTTTTGTGCAGGTTACGCTAAATCTATTTGCGTTGACGATTCGATCCGAACGTATCCCCTCCGCGCACAGCGGATTCATAGTCAGGTCTGACAAGTACAATTGTTTTGTTTACACTGGACTAACTAACTAACCTAAGGACATCACACACATCCCTGCCCGAGGCAGGATTCGAACCTGCGACCGTAGCAGTCGCACGGTCCTGGACTGCGCGCCTAGAACCGCGAGACCACCGCGGCCGGCTTTAACACTATTAATTTATACGTGCCCGCGAGGGTAACGAACTAAAAACGACTTTTGTGCAGGTTACGCTAAATCTATTTGCGTTGACGATTCGATCCGAACGTATCCCCTCCGCGCACAGCGGATTCATAGTCAGGTCTGACAAGTACAATTGTTTTGTTTACACTGGACTAACTAACTAACCTAAGGACATCACACACATCCCTGCCCGAGGCAGGATTCGAACCTGCGACCGTAGCAGTCGCACGGTCCTGGACTGCGCGCCAAGAACCGCGAGACCACCGCGGCCGGCTTTAACACTATTAATTTATACGTGCCCGCGAGGGTAACGAACTAAAAACGACTTTTGTGCAGGTTACGCTAAATCTATTTGCGTTGACGATTCGATCCGAACGTACCCCCTGCGCGCACAGCGGATTCATAGTCAGGTCTGACAAGTACAATTGTTTTGTTTACACTGGACTAACTAACTAACCTAAGGACATCACACACATCCATGCCCGAGACAGGATTCGAACCTGCGACCGTAGCAGTCGCGCGGTCCCGGACTCAAGCGTCTAGAACCGCGAGACCACCGCGGCCGGCTTTAACATTATTAATTTATACGTGCCCGCGAGGGTAACGAACTAAAAACGACTTTTGTGCAGGTTACGCTAAATCTATTTGCGTTGACGATTCGATCCGAACGTATCCCCTCCGCGCACAGCGGATTCATAGTCAGGTCTGACAAGTACAATTGTTTTGTTTACACTGGACTAACTAACTAACCTAAGGACATCACACACATCCATGCCCGAGACAGGATTCGAACCTGCGACCGTAGCAGTCGCGCGGTCCCGGACTCAAGCGTCTAGAACCGCGAGACCACCGCGGCCGGCTTTAACATTATTAATTTATACGTGCCCGCGAGGGTAACGAACTAAAAACGACTTTTGTGCAGGTTACGCTAAATCTATTTGCGTTGACGATTCGATCCGAACGTATCCCCTCCGCGCACAGCGGATTCATAGTCAGGTCTGACAAGTACAATTGTTTTGTTTACACTGGACTAACTAACTAACCTAAGGACATCACACACATCCCTGCCCGAGGCAGGATTCGAACCTGCGACCGTAGCAGTCGCACGGTCCTGGACTGCGCGCCTAGAACCGCGAGACCACCGCGGCCGGCTTTAACATTATTAATTTATACGTGCCCGCGAGGGTAACGAACTAAAAACGACTTTTGTGCAGGTTACGCTAAATCTATTTGCGTTGACGATTCGATCCGAACGTATCCCCTCCGCGCACAGCGGATTCATAGTCAGGTCTGACAAGTACAATTGTTTTGTTTACACTGGACTAACTAACTAACCTAAGGACATCACACACATCCCTGCCCGAGGCAGGATTCGAACCTGCGACCGTAGCAGTCGCACGGTCCCGGACTGCGCGCCTAGAACCGCGAGACCACCGCGGCCGGCTTTAACACTATTAATTTATACGTGCCCGCGAGGGTAACGAACTAAAAACGACTTTTGTGCAGGTTACGCTAAATCTATTTGCGTTGACGATTCGATCCGAACGTATCCCCTCCGCGCACAGCGGATTCATAGTCAGGTCTGACAAGTACAATTGTTTTGTTTACACTGGACTAACTAACTAACCTAAGGACATCACACACATCCCTGCCCGAGGCAGGATTCGAACCTGCGACCGTAGCAGTCGCACGGTCCTGGACTGCGCGCCAAGAACCGCGAGACCACCGCGGCCGGCTTTAACACTATTAATTTATACGTGCCCGCGAGGGTAACGAACTAAAAACGACTTTTGTGCAGGTTACGCTAAATCTATTTGCGTTGACGATTCGATCCGAACGTACCCCCTGCGCGCACAGCGGATTCATAGTCAGGTCTGACAAATACAATTGTTTAGTTTACGCTGGACTAACTAACTAACCTAAGGACATCACACACATCCATGCCCGAGGCAGGATTCGAACCTGCGACCGTAGCAGTCGCACGGTCCCGGACTGCGCGCCTAGAACCGCGAGACCACCGCGGCCGGCTTTAACATTATTAATTTATACGTGCCCGCGAGGGTAACGAACTAAAAACGACTTTTGTGCAGGTTACGCTAAATCTATTTGCGTTGACGATTCGATCCGAACGTATCCCCTCCGCGCACAGCGGATTCATAGTCAGGTCTGACAAGTACAATTGTTTAGTTTACGCTGGACTAACTAACTAACCTAAGGACATCACACACATCCCTGCCCGAGGCAGGATTCGAACCTGCGACCGTAGCAGTCGCACGGTCCTGGACTGCGCGCCTAGAACCGCGAGACCACCGCGGCCGGCTTTAACATTATTAATTTATACGTGCCCGCGAGGGTAACGAACTAAAAACGACTTTTGTGCAAGTTACGCTAAATCTATTTGCGTCGACGATTCGATCCGAACGTATCCCCTCCGCGCACAGCGGATTCATAGTCAGGTCTGACAAGTACAATTGTTTTGTTTACACTGGACTAACTAACTAACCTAAGGACATCACACACATCCATGCCCGAGACAGGATTCGAACCTGCGACCGTAGCAGTCGCGCGGTCCCGGACTCAAGCGTCTAGAACCGCGAGACCACCGCGGCCGGCTTTAACATTATTAATTTATACGTGCCCGCGAGGGTAACGAACTAAAAACGACTTTTGTGCAAGTTACGCTAAATCTATTTGCGTCGACGATTCGATCCGAACGTATCCCCTCCGCGCACAGCGGATTCATAGTCAGGTCTGACAAGTACAATTGTTTTGTTTACACTGGACTAACTAACTAACCTAAGGACATCACACACATCCATGCCCGAGACAGGATTCGAACCTGCGACCGTAGCAGTCGCGCGGTCCCGGACTCAAGCGTCTAGAACCGCGAGACCACCGCGGCCGGCTTTAACACTATTAATTTATACGTGCCCGCGAGGGTAACGAACTAAAAACGACTTTTGTGCAGGTTACGCTAAATCTATTTGCGTTGACGATTCGATCCGAACGTATCCCCTCCGCGCACAGCGGATTCATAGTCAGGTCTGACAAGTACAATTGTTTTGTTTACACTGGACTAACTAACTAACCTAAGGACATCACACACATCCATGCCCGAGACAGGATTCGAACCTGCGACCGTAGCAGTCGCGCGGTCCCGGACTCAAGCGTCTAGAACCGCGAGACCACCGCGGCCGGCTTTAACATTATTAATTTATACGTGCCCGCGAGGGTAACGAACTAAAAACGACTTTTGTGCAGGTTACGCTAAATCTATTTGCGTCGACGATTCGATCCGAACGTATCCCCTCCGCGCACAGCGGATTCATAGTCAGGTCTGACAAGTACAATTGTTTTGTTTACACTGGACTAACTAACTAACCTAAGGACATCACACACATCCATGCCCGAGACAGGATTCGAACCTGCGACCGTAGCAGTCGCACGGTCCCGGACTGCGCGCCTAGAACCGCGAGACCACCGCGGCCGGCTTTAACATTATTAATTTATACGTGCCCGCGAGGGTAACGAACTAAAAACGACTTTTGTGCAGGTTACGCTAAATCTATTTGCGTTGACGATTCGATCCGAACGTACCCCCTGCGCGCACAGCGGATTCATAGTCAGGTCTGACAAATACAATTGTTTAGTTTACGCTGGACTAACTAACTAACCTAAGGACATCACACACATCCATGCCCGAGGCAGGATTCGAACCTGCGACCGTAGCAGTCGCACGGTCCCGGACTGCGCGCCTAGAACCGCGAGACCACCGCGGCCGGCTTTAACATTATTAATTTATACGTGCCCGCGAGGGTAACGAACTAAAAACGACTTTTGTGCAGGTTACGCTAAATCTATTTGCGTTGACGATTCGATCCGAACGTATCCCCTCCGCGCACAGCGGATTCATAGTCAGGTCTGACAAGTACAATTGTTTTGTTTACACTGGACTAACTAACTAACCTAAGGACATCACACACATCCCTGCCCGAGGCAGGATTCGAACCTGCGACCGTAGCAGTCGCGCGGTCCCGGACTCAAGCGTCTAGAACCGCGAGACCACCGCGGCCGGCTTTAACATTATTAATTTATACGTGCCCGCGAGGGTAACGAACTAAAAACGACTTTTGTGCAAGTTACGCTAAATCTATTTGCGTCGACGATTCGATCCGAACGTATCCCCTCCGCGCACAGCGGATTCATAGTCAGGTCTGACAAGTACAATTGTTTTGTTTACACTGGACTAACTAACTAACCTAAGGACATCACACACATCCATGCCCGAGACAGGATTCGAACCTGCGACCGTAGCAGTCGCGCGGTCCCGGACTCAAGCGTCTAGAACCGCGAGACCACCGCGGCCGGCTTTAACATTATTAATTTATACGTGCCCGCGAGGGTAACGAACTAAAAACGACTTTTGTGCAGGTTACGCTAAATCTATTTGCGTCGACGATTCGATCCGAACGTATCCCCTCCGCGCACAGCGGATTCATAGTCAGGTCTGACAAGTACAATTGTTTTGTTTACACTGGACTAACTAACTAACCTAAGGACATCACACACATCCCTGCCCGAGGCAGGATTCGAACCTGCGACCGTAGCAGTCGCGCGGTCCCTGACTCAAGCGTCTAGAACCGCGAGACCACCGCGGCCGGCTTTAACACTATTAATTTATACGTGCCCGCGAGGGTAACGAACTAAAAACGACTTTTGTGCAGGTTACGCTAAATCTATTTGCGTTGACGATTCGATCCGAACGTATCCCCTCCGCGCACAGCGGATTCATAGTCAGGTCTGACAAGTACAATTGTTTTGTTTACACTGTACTAACTAACTAACCTAAGGACATCACACACATCCCTGCCCGAGGCAGGATTCGAACCTGCGACCGTAGCAGTCGCACGGTCCCGGACTGCGCGCCTAGAACCGCGAGACCACCGCGGCCGGCTTTAACACTATTAATTTATACGTGCCCGCGAGGGTAACGAACTAAAAACGACTTTTGTGCAAGTTACGCTAAATCTATTTGCGTCGACGATTCGATCCGAACGTATCCCCTCCGCGCACAGCGGATTCATAGTCAGGTCTGACAAATACAATTGTTTAGTTTACGCTGGACTAACTAACTAACCTAAGGACATCACACACATCCCTGCCCGAGGCAGGATTCGAACCTGCGACCGTAGCAGTCGCACGGTCCTGGACTGCGCGCCTAGAACCGCGAGACCACCGCGGCCGGCTTTAACATTATTAATTTATACGTGCCCGCGAGGGTAACGAACTAAAAACGACTTTTGTGCAGGTTACGCTAAATCTATTTGCGTTGACGATTCGATCCGAACGTACCCCCTGCGCGCACAGCGGATTCATAGTCAGGTCTGACAAATACAATTGTTTAGTTTACGCTGGACTAACTAACTAACCTAAGGACATCACACACATCCATGCCCGAGACAGGATTCGAACCTGCGACCGTAGCAGTCGCACGGTCCCGGACTGCGCGCCTAGAACCGCGAGACCACCGCGGCCGGCTTTAACATTATTAATTTATACGTGCCCGCGAGGGTAACGAACTAAAAACGACTTTTGTGCAGGTTACGCTAAATCTATTTGCGTTGACGATTCGATCCGAACGTACCCCCTGCGCGCACAGCGGATTCATAGTCAGGTCTGACAAATACAATTGTTTAGTTTACGCTGGACTAACTAACTAACCTAAGGACATCACACACATCCATGCCCGAGGCAGGATTCGAACCTGCGACCGTAGCAGTCGCACGGTCCCGGACTGCGCGCCTAGAACCGCGAGACCACCGCGGCCGGCTTTAACATTATTAATTTATACGTGCCCGCGAGGGTAACGAACTAAAAACGACTTTTGTGCAGGTTACGCTAAATCTATTTGCGTTGACGATTCGATCCGAACGTATCCCCTCCGCGCACAGCGGATTCATAGTCAGGTCTGACAAGTACAATTGTTTTGTTTACACTGGACTAACTAACTAACCTAAGGACATCACACACATCCCTGCCCGAGGCAGGATTCGAACCTGCGACCGTAGCAGTCGCACGGTCCCGGACTGCGCGCCTAGAACCGCGAGACCACCGCGGCCGGCTTTAACATTATTAATTTATACGTGCCCGCGAGGGTAACGAACTAAAAACGACTTTTGTGCAGGTTACGCTAAATCTATTTGCGTTGACGATTCGATCCGAACGTATCCCCTCCGCGCACAGCGGATTCATAGTCAGGTCTGACAAATACAATTGTTTAGTTTACGCTGGACTAACTAACTAACCTAAGGACATCACACACATCCATGCCCGAGGCAGGATTCGAACCTGCGACCGTAGCAGTCGCACGGTCCCGGACTGCGCGCCAAGAACCGCGAGACCACCGCGGCCGGCTTTAACATTATTAATTTATACGTGCCCGCGAGGGTAACGAACTAAAAACGACTTTTGTGCAGGTTACGCTAAATCTATTTGCGTTGACGATTCGATCCGAACGTACCCCCTGCGCGCACAGCGGATTCATAGTCAGGTCTGACAAATACAATTGTTTAGTTTACGCTGGACTAACTAACTAACCTAAGGACATCACACACATCCATGCCCGAGGCAGGATTCGAACCTGCGACCGTAGCAGTCGCACGGTCCCGGACTGCGCGCCTAGAACCGCGAGACCACCGCGGCCGGCTTTAACATTATTAATTTATACGTGCCCGCGAGGGTAACGAACTAAAAACGACTTTTGTGCAGGTTACGCTAAATCTATTTGCGTTGACGATTCGATCCGAACGTATCCCCTCCGCGCACAGCGGATTCATAGTCAGGTCTGACAAGTACAATTGTTTTGTTTACACTGGACTAACTAACTAACCTAAGGACATCACACACATCCCTGCCCGAGGCAGGATTCGAACCTGCGACCGTAGCAGTCGCACGGTCCCGGACTGCGCGCCTAGAACCGCGAGACCACCGCGGCCGGCTTTAACACTATTAATTTATACGTGCCCGCGAGGGTAACGAACTAAAAACGACTTTTGTGCAGGTTACGCTAAATCTATTTGCGTTGACGATTCGATCCGAACGTATCCCCTCCGCGCACAGCGGATTCATAGTCAGGTCTGACAAATACAATTGTTTAGTTTACGCTGGACTAACTAACTAACCTAAGGACATCACACACATCCATGCCCGAGGCAGGATTCGAACCTGCGGCCGTAGCAGTCGCACGGTCCCGGACTGCGCGCCAAGAACCGCGAGACCACCGCGGCCGGCTTTAACATTATTAATTTATACGTGCCCGCGAGGGTAACGAACTAAAAACGACTTTTGTGCAGGTTACGCTAAATCTATTTGCGTTGACGATTCGATCCGAACGTATCCCCTCCGCGCACAGCGGATTCATAGTCAGGTCTGACAAATACAATTGTTTAGTTTACGCTGGACTAACTAACTAACCTAAGGACATCACACACATCCATGCCCGAGGCAGGATTCGAACCTGCGACCGTAGCAGTCGCACGGTCCCGGACTGCGCGCCAAGAACCGCGAGACCACCGCGGCCGGCTTTAACATTATTAATTTATACGTGCCCGCGAGGGTAACGAACTAAAAACGACTTTTGTGCAGGTTACGCTAAATCTATTTGCGTTGACGATTCGATCCGAACGTACCCCCTGCGCGCACAGCGGATTCATAGTCAGGTCTGACAAATACAATTGTTTAGTTTACGCTGGACTAACTAACTAACCTAAGGACATCACACACATCCATGCCCGAGGCAGGATTCGAACCTGCGACCGTAGCAGTCGCACGGTCCCGGACTGCGCGCCTAGAACCGCGAGACCACCGCGGCCGGCTTTAACATTATTAATTTATACGTGCCCGCGAGGGTAACGAACTAAAAACGACTTTTGTGCAGGTTACGCTAAATCTATTTGCGTTGACGATTCGATCCGAACGTACCCCCTGCGCGCACAGCGGATTCATAGTCAGGTCTGACAAATACAATTGTTTAGTTTACGCTGGACTAACTAACTAACCTAAGGACATCACACACATCCATGCCCGAGACAGGATTCGAACCTGCGACCGTAGCAGTCGCGCGGTCCCGGACTGCGCGCCTAGAACCGCGAGACCACCGCGGCCGGCTTTAACATTATTAATTTATACGTGCCCGCGAGGGTAACGAACTAAAAACGACTTTTGTGCAGGTTACGCTAAATCTATTTGCGTTGACGATTCGATCCGAACGTATCCCCTCCGCGCACAGCGGATTCATAGTCAGGTCTGACAAATACAATTGTTTAGTTTACGCTGGACTAACTAACTAACCTAAGGACATCACACACATCCATGCCCGAGGCAGGATTCGAACCTGCGACCGTAGCAGTCGCACGGTCCCGGACTGCGCGCCAAGAACCGCGAGACCACCGCGGCCGGCTTTAACATTATTAATTTATACGTGCCCGCGAGGGTAACGAACTAAAAACGACTTTTGTGCAGGTTACGCTAAATCTATTTGCGTTGACGATTCGATCCGAACGTACCCCCTGCGCGCACAGCGGATTCATAGTCAGGTCTGACAAATACAATTGTTTAGTTTACGCTGGACTAACTAACTAACCTAAGGACATCACACACATCCATGCCCGAGGCAGGATTCGAACCTGCGACCGTAGCAGTCGCACGGTCCCGGACTGCGCGCCTAGAACCGCGAGACCACCGCGGCCGGCTTTAACATTATTAATTTATACGTGCCCGCGAGGGTAACGAACTAAAAACGACTTTTGTGCAGGTTACGCTAAATCTATTTGCGTTGACGATTCGATCCGAACGTACCCCCTGCGCGCACAGCGGATTCATAGTCAGGTCTGACAAATACAATTGTTTAGTTTACGCTGGACTAACTAACTAACCTAAGGACATCACACACATCCATGCCCGAGACAGGATTCGAACCTGCGACCGTAGCAGTCGCGCGGTCCCGGACTGCGCGCCTAGAACCGCGAGACCACCGCGGCCGGCTTTAACATTATTAATTTATACGTGCCCGCGAGGGTAACGAACTAAAAACGACTTTTGTGCAGGTTACGCTAAATCTATTTGCGTTGACGATTCGATCCGAACGTACCCCCTGCGCGCACAGCGGATTCATAGTCAGGTCTGACAAATACAATTGTTTAGTTTACGCTGGACTAACTAACTAACCTAAGGACATCACACACATCCATGCCCGAGGCAGGATTCGAACCTGCGACCGTAGCAGTCGCACGGTCCCGGACTGCGCGCCTAGAACCGCGAGACCACCGCGGCCGGCTTTAACATTATTAATTTATACGTGCCCGCGAGGGTAACGAACTAAAAACGACTTTTGTGCAGGTTACGCTAAATCTATTTGCGTTGACGATTCGATCCGAACGTACCCCCTGCGCGCACAGCGGATTCATAGTCAGGTCTGACAAATACAATTGTTTAGTTTACGCTGGACTAACTAACTAACCTAAGGACATCACACACATCCATGCCCGAGGCAGGATTCGAACCTGCGACCGTAGCAGTCGCACGGTCCCGGACTGCGCGCCTAGAACCGCGAGACCACCGCGGCCGGCTTTAACATTATTAATTTATACGTGCCCGCGAGGGTAACGAACTAAAAACGACTTTTGTGCAGGTTACGCTAAATCTATTTGCGTTGACGATTCGATCCGAACGTACCCCCTGCGCGCACAGCGGATTCATAGTCAGGTCTGACAAATACAATTGTTTAGTTTACGCTGGACTAACTAACTAACCTAAGGACATCACACACATCCATGCCCGAGGCAGGATTCGAACCTGCGACCGTAGCAGTCGCACGGTCCCGGACTGCGCGCCTAGAACCGCGAGACCACCGCGGCCGGCTTTAACATTATTAATTTATACGTGCCCGCGAGGGTAACGAACTAAAAACGACTTTTGTGCAGGTTACGCTAAATCTATTTGCGTTGACGATTCGATCCGAACGTACCCCCTGCGCGCACAGCGGATTCATAGTCAGGTCTGACAAATACAATTGTTTAGTTTACGCTGGACTAACTAACTAACCTAAGGACATCACACACATCCATGCCCGAGGCAGGATTCGAACCTGCGACCGTAGCAGTCGCACGGTCCCGGACTCAAGCGTCTAGAACCGCGAGACCACCGCGGCCGGCTTTAACATTATTAATTTATACGTGCCCGCGAGGGTAACGAACTAAAAACGACTTTTGTGCAGGTTACGCTAAATCTATTTGCGTTGACGATTCGATCCGAACGTACCCCCTGCGCGCACAGCGGATTCATAGTCAGGTCTGACAAATACAATTGTTTAGTTTACGCTGGACTAACTAACTAACCTAAGGACATCACACACATCCATGCCCGAGGCAGGATTCGAACCTGCGACCGTAGCAGTCGCACGGTCCCGGACTGCGCGCCTAGAACCGCGAGACCACCGCGGCCGGCTTTAACACTATTAATTTATACGTGCCCGCGAGGGTAACGAACTAAAAACGACTTTTGTGCAGGTTACGCTAAATCTATTTGCGTTGACGATTCGATCCGAACGTATCCCCTCCGCGCACAGCGGATTCATAGTCAGGTCTGACAAGTACAATTGTTTTGTTTACACTGGACTAACTAACTAACCTAAGGACATCACACACATCCCTGCCCGAGGCAGGATTCGAACCTGCGACCGTAGCAGTCGCACGGTCCCGGACTGCGCGCCTAGAACCGCGAGACCACCGCGGCCGGCTTTAACATTATTAATTTATACGTGCCCGCGAGGGTAACGAACTAAAAACGACTTTTGTGCAGGTTACGCTAAATCTATTTGCGTTGACGATTCGATCCGAACGTACCCCCTGCGCGCACAGCGGATTCATAGTCAGGTCTGACAAATACAATTGTTTAGTTTACGCTGGACTAACTAACTAACCTAAGGACATCACACACATCCATGCCCGAGGCAGGATTCGAACCTGCGACCGTAGCAGTCGCACGGTCCCGGACTGCGCGCCTAGAACCGCGAGACCACCGCGGCCGGCTTTAACATTATTAATTTATACGTGCCCGCGAGGGTAACGAACTAAAAACGACTTTTGTGCAGGTTACGCTAAATCTATTTGCGTTGACGATTCGATCCGAACGTACCCCCTGCGCGCACAGCGGATTCATAGTCAGGTCTGACAAATACAATTGTTTAGTTTACGCTGGACTAACTAACTAACCTAAGGACATCACACACATCCATGCCCGAGGCAGGATTCGAACCTGCGACCGTAGCAGTCGCACGGTCCCGGACTGCGCGCCTAGAACCGCGAGACCACCGCGGCCGGCTTTAACATTATTAATTTATACGTGCCCGCGAGGGTAACGAACTAAAAACGACTTTTGTGCAGGTTACGCTAAATCTATTTGCGTTGACGATTCGATCCGAACGTATCCCCTCCGCGCACAGCGGATTCATAGTCAGGTCTGACAAGTACAATTGTTTTGTTTACACTGGACTAACTAACTAACCTAAGGACATCACACACATCCCTGCCCGAGGCAGGATTCGAACCTGCGACCGTAGCAGTCGCACGGTCCCGGACTGCGCGCCTAGAACCGCGAGACCACCGCGGCCGGCTTTAACATTATTAATTTATACGTGCCCGCGAGGGTAACGAACTAAAAACGACTTTTGTGCAGGTTACGCTAAATCTATTTGCGTTGACGATTCGATCCGAACGTACCCCCTGCGCGCACAGCGGATTCATAGTCAGGTCTGACAAATACAATTGTTTAGTTTACGCTGGACTAACTAACTAACCTAAGGACATCACACACATCCATGCCCGAGGCAGGATTCGAACCTGCGACCGTAGCAGTCGCACGGTCCCGGACTGCGCGCCTAGAACCGCGAGACCACCGCGGCCGGCTTTAACATTATTAATTTATACGTGCCCGCGAGGGTAACGAACTAAAAACGACTTTTGTGCAGGTTACGCTAAATCTATTTGCGTTGACGATTCGATCCGAACGTACCCCCTGCGCGCACAGCGGATTCATAGTCAGGTCTGACAAATACAATTGTTTAGTTTACGCTGGACTAACTAACTAACCTAAGGACATCACACACATCCCTGCCCGAGGCAGGATTCGAACCTGCGACCGTAGCAGTCGCACGGTCCCGGACTGCGCGCCTAGAACCGCGAGACCACCGCGGCCGGCTTTAACATTATTAATTTATACGTGCCCGCGAGGGTAACGAACTAAAAACGACTTTTGTGCAGGTTACGCTAAATCTATTTGCGTTGACGATTCGATCCGAACGTATCCCCTCCGCGCACAGCGGATTCATAGTCAGGTCTGACAAGTACAATTGTTTTGTTTACACTGGACTAACTAACTAACCTAAGGACATCACACACATCCCTGCCCGAGGCAGGATTCGAACCTGCGACCGTAGCAGTCGCACGGTCCCGGACTGCGCGCCTAGAACCGCGAGACCACCGCGGCCGGCTTTAACACTATTAATTTATACGTGCCCGCGAGGGTAACGAACTAAAAACGACTTTTGTGCAGGTTACGCTAAATCTATTTGCGTTGACGATTCGATCCGAACGTATCCCCTCCGCGCACAGCGGATTCATAGTCAGGTCTGACAAATACAATTGTTTAGTTTACGCTGGACTAACTAACTAACCTAAGGACATCACACACATCCATGCCCGAGGCAGGATTCGAACCTGCGACCGTAGCAGTCGCACGGTCCCGGACTGCGCGCCTAGAACCGCGAGACCACCGCGGCCGGCTTTAACACTATTAATTTATACGTGCCCGCGAGGGTAACGAACTAAAAACGACTTTTGTGCAGGTTACGCTAAATCTATTTGCGTTGACGATTCGATCCGAACGTACCCCCTGCGCGCACAGCGGATTCATAGTCAGGTCTGACAAATACAATTGTTTAGTTTACGCTGGACTAACTAACTAACCTAAGGACATCACACACATCCATGCCCGAGGCAGGATTCGAACCTGCGACCGTAGCAGTCGCACGGTCCCGGACTGCGCGCCTAGAACCGCGAGACCACCGCGGCCGGCTTTAACATTATTAATTTATACGTGCCCGCGAGGGTAACGAACTAAAAACGACTTTTGTGCAGGTTACGCTAAATCTATTTGCGTTGACGATTCGATCCGAACGTACCCCCTGCGCGCACAGCGGATTCATAGTCAGGTCTGACAAATACAATTGTTTAGTTTACGCTGGACTAACTAACTAACCTAAGGACATCACACACATCCATGCCCGAGGCAGGATTCGAACCTGCGACCGTAGCAGTCGCACGGTCCCGGACTGCGCGCCTAGAACCGCGAGACCACCGCGGCCGGCTTTAACATTATTAATTTATACGTGCCCGCGAGGGTAACGAACTAAAAACGACTTTTGTGCAGGTTACGCTAAATCTATTTGCGTTGACGATTCGATCCGAACGTACCCCCTGCGCGCACAGCGGATTCATAGTCAGGTCTGACAAATACAATTGTTTAGTTTACGCTGGACTAACTAACTAACCTAAGGACATCACACACATCCCTGCCCGAGGCAGGATTCGAACCTGCGACCGTAGCAGTCGCACGGTCCCGGACTGCGCGCCTAGAACCGCGAGACCACCGCGGCCGGCTTTAACATTATTAATTTATACGTGCCCGCGAGGGTAACGAACTAAAAACGACTTTTGTGCAGGTTACGCTAAATCTATTTGCGTTGACGATTCGATCCGAACGTATCCCCTCCGCGCACAGCGGATTCATAGTCAGGTCTGACAAGTACAATTGTTTTGTTTACACTGGACTAACTAACTAACCTAAGGACATCACACACATCCCTGCCCGAGGCAGGATTCGAACCTGCGACCGTAGCAGTCGCACGGTCCCGGACTGCGCGCCTAGAACCGCGAGACCACCGCGGCCGGCTTTAACACTATTAATTTATACGTGCCCGCGAGGGTAACGAACTAAAAACGACTTTTGTGCAGGTTACGCTAAATCTATTTGCGTTGACGATTCGATCCGAACGTATCCCCTCCGCGCACAGCGGATTCATAGTCAGGTCTGACAAATACAATTGTTTAGTTTACGCTGGACTAACTAACTAACCTAAGGACATCACACACATCCATGCCCGAGGCAGGATTCGAACCTGCGACCGTAGCAGTCGCACGGTCCCGGACTGCGCGCCTAGAACCGCGAGACCACCGCGGCCGGCTTTAACACTATTAATTTATACGTGCCCGCGAGGGTAACGAACTAAAAACGACTTTTGTGCAGGTTACGCTAAATCTATTTGCGTTGACGATTCGATCCGAACGTACCCCCTGCGCGCACAGCGGATTCATAGTCAGGTCTGACAAATACAATTGTTTAGTTTACGCTGGACTAACTAACTAACCTAAGGACATCACACACATCCATGCCCGAGGCAGGATTCGAACCTGCGACCGTAGCAGTCGCACGGTCCCGGACTGCGCGCCTAGAACCGCGAGACCACCGCGGCCGGCTTTAACATTATTAATTTATACGTGCCCGCGAGGGTAACGAACTAAAAACGACTTTTGTGCAGGTTACGCTAAATCTATTTGCGTTGACGATTCGATCCGAACGTATCCCCTCCGCGCACAGCGGATTCATAGTCAGGTCTGACAAGTACAATTGTTTTGTTTACACTGGACTAACTAACTAACCTAAGGACATCACACACATCCCTGCCCGAGGCAGGATTCGAACCTGCGACCGTAGCAGTCGCACGGTCCCGGACTGCGCGCCTAGAACCGCGAGACCACCGCGGCCGGCTTTAACACTATTAATTTATACGTGCCCGCGAGGGTAACGAACTAAAAACGACTTTTGTGCAGGTTACGCTAAATCTATTTGCGTTGACGATTCGATCCGAACGTATCCCCTCCGCGCACAGCGGATTCATAGTCAGGTCTGACAAATACAATTGTTTAGTTTACGCTGGACTAACTAACTAACCTAAGGACATCACACACATCCATGCCCGAGGCAGGATTCGAACCTGCGACCGTAGCAGTCGCACGGTCCCGGACTGCGCGCCTAGAACCGCGAGACCACCGCGGCCGGCTTTAACACTATTAATTTATACGTGCCCGCGAGGGTAACGAACTAAAAACGACTTTTGTGCAGGTTACGCTAAATCTATTTGCGTTGACGATTCGATCCGAACGTACCCCCTGCGCGCACAGCGGATTCATAGTCAGGTCTGACAAATACAATTGTTTAGTTTACGCTGGACTAACTAACTAACCTAAGGACATCACACACATCCATGCCCGAGGCAGGATTCGAACCTGCGACCGTAGCAGTCGCACGGTCCCGGACTGCGCGCCTAGAACCGCGAGACCACCGCGGCCGGCTTTAACACTATTAATTTATACGTGCCCGCGAGGGTAACGAACTAAAAACGACTTTTGTGCAGGTTACGCTAAATCTATTTGCGTTGACGATTCGATCCGAACGCACCCCCTGCGCGCACAGCGGATTCATAGTCAGGTCTGACAAATACAATTGTTTAGTTTACGCTGGACTAACTAACTAACCTAAGGACATCACACACATCCATGCCCGAGGCAGGATTCGAACCTGCGACCGTAGCAGTCGCACGGTCCCGGACTGCGCGCCTAGAACCGCGGGACCACCGCGGCCGGCTTTAACACTATTAATTTATACGTGCCCGCGAGGGTAACGAACTAAAAACGACTTTTGTGCAGGTTACGCTAAATCTATTTGCGTTGACGATTCGATCCGAACGTACCCCCTGCGCGCACAGCGGATTCATAGTCAGGTCTGACAAATACAATTGTTTAGTTTACGCTGGACTAACTAACTAACCTAAGGACATCACAGACATCCATGGCCGAGGCAGGATTCGAACCTGCGACCTTTAGCGGTCGCGCGGTTCCAGACTGTAGCGCCTAGAACCGCTCGGTCACTCCGGCCGGCTTAACGTAAGTGCTACGCTCTTTGTTCACATCGGCGTTCTTCAAAACCAGTCGATGAAAATAATGAGCAAAATTGAAAATGACAAGAGCGGTCTTTGCGGTGCGTGGAGACGTGTGAGGGGAAATTCTGGCGTAATCGGCGCGCGGCGCTACCATCAGAAACAGCAGCGTTTAGCTTCAGCACGCAAGTTTGCACTGCTAGGCTGCTGCCGTTGACGTAAATGAAGAAGAAAACAAAAACCGGGGAGTCGACACGAAGTGTTCCGGGCAAATCCGATGTGTGGCCGAACCGAAGGACGGACCCACCGGGCAGCTTTTATTGTGCCGCTTCCGCGCAGCTGGCACTGTCAGCAACGTGGTTACCGCCAAACGTGAAAGTGCGTCGTCTTCCTTTCGATTCTTGCTGTTAGGGAGATGGGCAGACTGCTAGCTTCTTGCTGTACAGAATGTCTAATAATAAATCAGTACTTAAATATACAGCTCTAAAACCGAGAGTATAGACATACAGTGAGCAACCGATATTTTCATAGCCAGGTGCGTCGATATTTTGTTAGTAGTCGATATGTCGAGTACCGTTTCGATAAGTCGAGAAGCGATAATGATACTTTTTTTAAAAAATATCGACACAACTGATTCCCGATATTTTTAAAAAATATCAACAGTCCTAATCAGGTGAGACTGCATAATTATACCCACCCACACATCAACACTATTAAATGTCTCTGTCTCCAAAAGTTTCGAAAGCTTCGACAGGCGTACGATGTTACAAAAGTAAAACTTTTTACTTGTCTTCATTTTCTCCTGTTGTCGGCTGCAGTTCTCGCGCCTAGGGGTAAATTCGTGAGGCTGAAATTATGATTTTTGAGTTCCTGTTGAACCGAATAATCGATGAAATTCTTTCTATTGCTACGATTTTCTTTTATTCTAGACCATTCTTCTATATTACACCGACATTACGAACTCCACATCAGAACACAAATTCACATTGTCAAAATTATAAATACGTCCTTTGCATCAGAGGCATACCTACCGGTAACAACATCCTGCGTTATTCACAATATTCCAAAGAGTTTACAAAGCAAAAAGCCTTCACAAACTTTCTTGAAAAAAGAAGGATCATCAGCAAGATATAACATTATTTTATAAATGAATCCAGAAATAAATTTAATAAGTAGCGTTAGATTGTGCAGTTAATTATATTAAGTTCAAGTACGAAACTTGCTGGCAGATTAAAACTGTGAGCCCGACCGAGACTCGAACTCGGGACCTTTGCCTTTCGCGGGCAAGTGCTCTACCACCTGAGCTACCGAAGGACGACTCACGGCCGGTACTCACAGCTTTACTTCTGCCAGTATCCGTCTCCTACCTTCCAAACTTCACAGAAGCTCTCCTGCGAAACTTGCAGAACTAGCAATCCTGAAAGAAAGGATATTGCGGAGACATGGCTTAGCCACAGCCTGGGGGATGTCCCGAGTTCGAATCTCGGTCCGGCACACAGTTTTAATCTGCCACGAAGTTTCATATCAGCGCACACTCCGCTGCAAAGTGAAAATCTCATTCTGGAAGTTTAAGTATGACAGACATTTCGTAATTTCAAATATTTCTAAAAGAAGAGTAATTTTAACCGTTAGTACAAATCGATTGTAACAAATTAATATCTTTTTCCTGAATGAGATTTTCACTCTGCAGCGGAGTGTGAGCTGGAATGAAACTTTCTGGCGGATTAAAACTGTGGGTCAGAGCGAGACTCTAACTGAGGACCTTTTCCTTTCGTGGGCAATTGCTCTCCCAAGGGTCGCAGGAGAGCTTCTGTGAAGTTTGGAATGTAGGAGACGAGGTGCTGGCGGAGGTATAGCTGTGAGGGCGAGCTGTGATTGGCCCAGGTGATGCCAGCACGGTAGCTGAGCGTGTCGCCGGCACGATAGCTCAGCGTTTTCGGTAAGAGGGTTAGCTGCCCCCTGTAATTAAAAAAAAAAAAAAAACGGAGTGAATGGATCAATAATGAACTTCAACGGGCGTCAGGGGATGTCCGCCACGAAAAGTTGCAACGAACTATAGCGACCGAAACGAGATAAAAAAAAGCGTGTTCAGTCAGAGGGCTCGTTGGCCTCTGTAATAAAAAACTGACTGGACCTGACGGGATACCAGTTCGATTCTACACAGAGTACGCGAAAAAACTTGCCCTCTTCTAACAGCCGTGTACCGCAAGTGTCTAGAGGAACGGAAGGTTCCAAATGATTGGAAAAGAGCACAGGGAGTCCCAGTCTTCAAGAAGGGTCGTCGAGCAGATGTGCAAAACTATAGACCTATATCTCTGACGTCGATCTGATGAGAATTTTAGAACATGTTTTTTGCTCGCGTATCATGTCGTTTTTGGAAACCCAGAATCTACTATGTATGAGTCAACGTGGATTCCGGAAACAGCGATCGTGTGAGACCCAACTCGCTTTATTTGTTCATGAGACGCAGAAAATATTAGATACAGTCTCCCAGGTGGATGCTATTTTCCTTTACTTCCGGAAGGCGTTCGATACAGTTCCACACTGTCGCCTGATAAACAAAGTAAGAGCCTACGGAATATCAGACCAGCTGTGTGGCTGGATTGAAGAGTTTTTAGCAAACAGAACACAGCATGTTGTTATCAATGGAGAGACGTCTACAGACAAAGTAACCTCTGGCGTGCCACAGGGGAGTGTTATGGGACAATTGCTTTTCACAATATATATAAATGACCTAGTAGATAGCGTCGGAAGTTCCATGCGGCTTTTCGCGGATGATGCTGTAGTATACAGAGAAGTTGCAGCATTAGAAAATTGCAGCGAAATGCAGGAAGATCTGCAGCAGATAGGCACTTGGTGCAGGGAGTGGCAACTGACCCTTAACATAGACAAATGTAATGTATTGCGAATACATAGAAAGAAGGATCCTTTATTGTATGATTATATGATAGCGGAACAAACACTGGTAGCAGTTACTTCTGTAAAATATCTGGGAGTATGCGTGCGGAACGATTTGAAGTGGAATGATCGTATAAAATTAATTGTTGCTAAGGCGGGTACCAGGTTGACATTCATTGGGAGAGTCCTTAGAAAATGTAGTCCATCAACAAAGGAGGTGGCTCATAAAACACTCGTTCGACCTATACTTGAGTATTGCTCATCAGTGTGTGATCCGTACCAGGACGGGTTGACAGAGGAGACTGAGAAGATCCAAAGAAGAGCGGCGCGTTTCGTCACAGGGTTATTTGGTAAGCGTGATAGCGTTACGGAGATGTTTAGCAAACTCGAGTGTCAGACTCTGCAAGAGAGGCGCTCTGCATCGCAGTGTAGCTTGCTGTCCAGGTTTCGAGAGGGTGCGTTTCTGGACGAGGTATCGAATATATTGCTTCCCCTTACTTATACCTCCCGAGGAGATCACGAATGTGAAATTAGAGAGATTGGAGCGCGCACGGAGGCTTTCAGACAGTCGTTCTTCCCGCGAACCATACGCGACTGGAACAGGAAAGGGAGGTAATGACAGTGGCACGTAAAATGCCGTCCGCCACACACCGTCGGGTGGCTTGCGGAGTATAAATGCAGATGTAGATGTAGATGAGCGGAAGGATCAAGAATACGAATTTGAACTGATGTCATATGACGTCCGCAACGACCAAACGCAACGACCAACAACGAACACAGTAAAAAAGAAAAAAAAAACTGGCAGTGCACTTGTAGCACCCCACCCGTCACTTGTCTGGTTTTGGCGTGTGTTCACCCCAGGTAATTGACTAACAGATCAACAGAGAGGGCAAAACTGCCGCAATGTCGGATAACACAAAGAAAGGAATAAGGCCCTGTGACTCCTGATTGAACTGCGGTGGCAGTGTTAACATCAATTGATTCGGAATTGATCCCTTCAAATTAAAAGGGGTGCACATTGACGTTATATTCAGCTATTGAACACCAGATGCAAATGTTGAACATAAAATTAATTAAGAAACTGACTTGATTGAAAACAGATGCAGTCGATTAGCACAGATTTATTTTAACTCACGACCTTTAATCATCACATTACATGACTCTCCTATCAGGCAGTGGTAATAAATTGCGGTTGCGTGGAGTAAAGCTCTATAACTCAAAAGTAAGTCCTATCGGCTGACCCAGGCGTAATGTGAAGTGCGATAAGAATTCTACACTACACGGCCTATGAAACCCTCGTGGAAACTTTGCCGAAGTGATCCAACAAATTAACCAGTGGCCAGAGCGGGCGCAAAGTCACCGACTACAGCGTGGCGGTGCGGCGACGTCGGCCGACCTCGTGATGCTGCAAGGCTGCGATCGTCTATTCACTCCTAGCTATCTTGCTCAGTACATAGCTGAACCAAAACTTTCTATCTCAAAGCTCAATCGTTCACGGGAGACCTCTACGGAGACTTCTCTGAAAGTCCGCTCTTCGCCTCGGTTTCCCCTCCAGCCAAATCACTGAAGCCGACTGCAGCGCGTCGCGTTAACTATGCGTCGCTTCCCAGTGCCGACCAATGCCTGCTCTGGGAAGTGAACAAATTCCCACAAAATTTCCCTTCATCTCAACTTCTGCTATTTAGCTCCTCCCAGGCCACCGATCAAGGTTAGCGTCTGCACAAAACACCAATTTTTCCGGAACTGTGACTCCCAGGAGAGTACTTAAAATTCCTTGGTCCTACGTTCCCATCGGAGGCGGGTGTATTTCATTCTGTCGCTCTACACCCAATTTACTTCAGACTGTGCGGACCGTGAATTCAGCGTGAAGTTGCCATACTCACGAACACCCATATCTTGACCTCTGTTGACCGCTCCACAGTAGCTTTGCGCGACTTTCTCGCATGTTTCACTGAAAATGAGACGACGGACATTTTCAACAGGCGTACAAGTTCTCCATCTGCTTCCCGGTACCCCAGCATGGGGCCAACCACTCGCTCACTGTCACCCATCTTAAGGCAGCTGGAGGCCGCACCCCGTTACCGCTTTCTGAGAGCTTGAGCCGCCCTAAGCTGCCTATTGTCGCTTCCCTTAGGCGCTCCCCCGGCGTCCACGGTCAATTCTGAGTACTTCCCTGAGATAAACTAGCCCCAGTAAATCGACGCGTTTTCACAACGTTTTCATGTCGTGTGAATTACATTAAAAACCATCAACCGACATTAATTATTCCAATACGTCCATACCATACCTTCTACAAGATGCATTGTACCTTGTCAGTTATTTTTGTTCAGCCCTACTGTTCGTTCAACGTGAGTTCGGTGATCTTTAATGACTTCATGTAAGGGGCAAAGTTCTTGCCATCTTACACAGTTACCCACGAATGGCAAAGGTGCCGATTTCGAGTCTCGGTGCGGCACACGCTATTAATCTGCCAGGAAGTTTCAATATTTTTTAATACATAAAATATTCTATACCAAATACACTCCTGGAAATTGAAATAAGAATACCGTGAATTCATTGTCCCAGGAAGGGGAAACTTTATTGACACATTCCTCCGGTCAGATACATCACATCATCACACTGACAGAACCACAGGCACATAGACACAGGCAACAGAGCATGCACAATGTCGGCACTAGTACACTGTATATCCACCTTTCGCAGCAATGGAGGCTGCTATTCTCCCATGGAGACGATCGTAGAGATGCTGGATGTAGTCCTGTGGAACGGCTTGCCATGCCATTTCCACCTGGCGCCTCAGTTGGACCAGCATTCGTGCTGGACTTGCAGACCGCGTGAGACGACGCTTCATCCAGTTCCAAACATGCTCAAAGGGGAGAGATCCGGAGATCTTGCTGGCCAGCGTAGTTGACTTACACCTTCTAGAGCACGTTGGGTGGCACGGGATACATGCGGACGTGCATTGTCATGTTGGAACAGCAAGTTCCCTTGCCGGTCTAGGAATGGTAGAACGATGGATTCGATGACGGTTTGGATGTACCGTGCACTATTCAGTGTCCCCTCGACGATCACCAGAGGTGTACGGCCAGTGTAGGAGATCGCTCCCCACACCACGATGCCGGGTGTTGGCCCTGTGTGCCTCGGTCGTATGCAGTCCTGATTGTGGCGCTCACCTGCACGGCGCCAAAGACGCATACGACCATCATTGGCACCAAGGCAGAAGCGACTCTCATCGCTGAAGACGACACGTCTCCATTCGTCCCTCCATTCACGCCTGTCGCGACACCACTGGAGGCGGGCTGCACGATGTTGGGGCGTGAGCGGAAGACGGCCTAACGGTGTGCGGGACCGTAGCCCAGCTTCATGGAGACGGTTGCGAATGGTCCTCGCCGATACCCCAGGAGCAACAGTGTCCCTAATTTGCTGGGAAGTGGCGGTGTGGTCCCCTACGGCACTGCGTAGGATCCTACGGTCTTGGCGTGCATCCGTGCGTCGCTGCGGTCCGGTGCCAGGTCGACGGGCACGTGCACCTTCCGCCGACCACTGGCGACAACATCGATGTACTGTGGAGACCTCACGCCCCACGTGTTGAGCAATTCGGCGGTACGTCCACCCGGCCTCCCGCATGCCCACTATACGCCCTCGCTCAAAGTCCGTCAACTGCACATACGGTTCACGTCCACGCTGTCGCGGCATGCTACCAGTGTTACAGACTGCGATGGAGCTCCGTATGCCACGGCAAACTGGCCGACACTGACGGCGGCGGTGCACAAATGCTGCGCAGCTAGCTCCGTTCGACGGCCAACACCGCGGTTCCTGGTGTGTCCGCTGTGCCGTGCGTGTGATCATTGCTTGTACAGCCCTCTCGCAGTGTCCGGAGCAAGTATGGTGGGTCTGACACACCGGTGTCAATGTGTTCTTTTTTCCATTTCCAGGAGTTTATGATATGAAGTTTTTCCAGTTAAACAGTTATTATGTAATTTTGACATATACAAGAATCGATATTATAGATGGTACCGGTTATTTCTATAAAAAAGAGGTTGTCTCAGAAAAGGGTGTCCCACTACAACTGGTAATTATGGGGTACCGTGTACTCAGGAAGCGCCGCGTGGAATGCCTTCCCGCCGGAAGCGATCCGCTCGCTACGGCGAGTTGCGAATCGGCTAGGAATGCGGGCGCACAGGCACAGCACGGTTCTAGAAACACAGCCGCCTCCTGCGCGGACCTCTCGCCGCTGTGGACGGGCAGCGGCGTTGTTCATTAAGATTCCTCGCCGCTCGCTTTCCCCGCAGGCGGCGTCCGCTCTGCTGTAACGTCACGTAACAGCCGGGCCGCCTCTGGAACACACGCGGCCGCCCGATACCGCCCTGCAACACCGCCTCCCACCCGCAAGGCTGACGCTCACACAGCGAGCCCTCTGCAGCTGACTCCAGCCTCAAAACCCGAGCGGAAACCCTCCCCGTCATTTATTTATTACCTTCCGGAGGACCAAGCAAACGAAACCTACAAACTCATGAAACGAGTCATTCTACATACACTACAGCCCATTAAAATTGCTACGCTACGAAGATGACGTGCTACATACGCGAAATTTAACCCGCCGGAAGAAGATACTGTGACATGCTAATGATTAACTTTTTAGAGCATTCACACAAGGTTGGCGCCGGTGGCGACACCTACGACGTGCTGACATGAGGAAAGTTTCCAACCGATTTCTCATACACAAACAGCAGTTGACCGGCGTTGCGTGGTGAAACGTTTTTGTCGTGCCTCGTGTAAGGAGGAGAAATGCGTACCATCACGTTTCCGACTTTGATAAAGGTCGGATTGTAGCCCATAGCGATTGCGGTTTATCGTATCGCAACATTGCTGCTAGCGTCGGTCGAGATCCCATGACAGTCAGCACAATATGGAATCGGTGGGTTCAGGAGGGTAATACGGAACGCCGTACTGGATTCCAACAGCCTCGGATCACTAGCAGTCGAGATGACAGGCATCTTATCCGCATGGCTGTAACGGATCGTGCAGCCACGTCTCGATCCCTGAGTCAACAGGTGGGGACGTTTGCAAGACAACAACCATCTGCACGAACAGTTCGACGACGTTTGCAGCAGCACGGACTATCAGCTCGGAGACCACGGCTGGGGTTACCCTTGACGCTGCATCACAGACTTCGATTGTGTACTCGACGAAGAACCTGGGTGCACGAATCCCAAAACGTCATTTTTTCGGATGAATCCGGGTTCTGTTTACAGCATCACGATGGTCGCATCCGTGTTTGGCTACATCGCAGTGAACGAACAAGGGAAGCGTGTATTCATCACCATTCTGGCGTATCACCCGGCGTGATGGTATGGGGTGCCATTGGTTACACGTCTCGGTCACCTCTTGGTCGCATTGACGGCACTTTGAACAGGGGACGTTACATTTCAGATGTGTTGCGACCCGTGGCTCTACCCTTCATTCGATCCCTGAGAAACCCTACATTTCAGCAGGATAATGCACGACCGCATGTTGCAGATCCTGTACGGGGCTTTCTGGATACAAAAAATTTTCGACTGCTGTCCTGGCCAGCACGTTCTCCAGATCTCTAACCAACTGAAAACGTCTGGTCAACGGTGGCCGAGCAACTGGCTCGTCACAATACGCCAGTCACTACTCTTGATGAACTGTGGTATCGTGTTGAAGCTGCATGGGCAGCAGTACCTGTACACGCCATACAAGCTCTGTTTTAGTCAATGCCCAGGTGTATGAAGGCCGTTATTACGGCCAGAGGTGGTTGTTCTGGGAACTGATTTCTCAGGATCTATGCACGCACATTGCGTGAAAATGTAATCCTATGTCAGTTGTAGTATATTTTGTACAATGAATGCTCGTTTATCATCTGTATTTCTTCTTGATGTAGCAATTTTAATGGTCAGTAGTGTAGTTTATACACTGAAGCCCCAAAGAATCTGGTATAGGTATCCCTATTCAAAGATAGAGATATGTAAACAGGCAGAATACGGCGCTGCGGTCGGCGACGTATATAGGACAACGGCTTACTACTGCTACAATGGCAGATTACAAAGTTGTAAGGAAGTGTGAAAGTGGCTTCAAAAATGGTTCAAATGGCTCTGAGCACTATGGGACTTCTGGGATCAGTCCCCTAGAACTTAGAACTACTTAAACCTAACTAACCTAAGGACATCGCACATATCCATGCCCAAGGCATGATTCGAACCTGCGACCGTAGCGGTCGCTCGGCTCCGGACTAAAGCGCCTATTATCGAGTGATTTAAGCGTTATACAGTGCCTACGATACGAGAGTATGCTATCTTAGGCACTGTGTAACAGTTAAAACACTTGCTAATGGCACATTGAAACCGAAATCGTGATCGTGTAAGTGTTAATGTAACACTGCAGATAAACAACAGTCTAATGGCGGTATTGACTTTAAAGGAATCATAGTTCTTTTTTTAGCTTTTTACTTTAGATCTTGAAAATAATATGTCCATTTAGATTCGATGTTATTGCAGTCGCCCTATCCCCCACAAACCGTTTGATGATCTGACATGTATGTTGAAATATACGGTAAGCAAAAAAACAACTTGTCTCAGAAGAAAGCCTTCAAGAACTATTACATGCAAAAAAGGTGTAGTAAGAGCTCCTTGAATATCGAACAGCGCCTGTGCGAACGCCAAGCAACAATACTGTCATATTTATCTTCCCTTTGAGTTCTGTGTCAGGAAACTGATCTTCGGCGAGCAGCTCTTCAATCTTCCCTTCTCTTCTTTTGTATATTTTTGCAGTTATAAATTTGCAAGCGTGAGAGGTCAGACCGATGGACGTATAGATAACCAGGTGCCGAAGCCGGAATCGGAGCATCGCCTGCGGATTCGCCAGACGCAACCTGCACGGCACTGGTGTCTTGCGGGCAGTCTGCTTGGCAGGCGGAGGGTCTCCTGAGAGGCGCTTGGTTTAGACTGCAACGTGGACGCTAACAGGACCTTATTAAAGGGCGGAGATTTTTAAGTGAGATTCCGTGGGGCCCTAAGAGGCGGGTGCTGGCTCCGCTCTGGCGAGCCACCGCGCTGGTCCGCCAGTTCTGTAAGCGCGCTCCCACTTACCAAGGACATGGCATACATTATGAAGTATGTAATGACACGTGTTATTGCACAAGACGTATTCTCTCAATATAACACCGTCCCTTATATAGTTATTTACACGAGGTGGAAGTTTTTGAGACTGCCTCTTACTTAGATTAACGAGACACTTTTTGGACTCTGCCTCCCACGGGAAGGCCGACAGGCTCATAACAATTAATTGTCACCTTCAGGCGCCAAATATGTCAAAATTTTCACATTTAGACGGCATGGCGCACCATCTTAGTTTCAATATGCGCAGCAGGAAAGGTCTCAAAAACAGCTCAAGCCAAATATTTTAAAAGATAATGACCACCTTGTTGAACAGCTGTTAGTATCAGTTTGTATTGGTTTCTCCGTTTTGAGCTTCAAGAGTACTTTTTATCGGATGTGTTGCGCTTTTATTTCCGCCCATTTGATTATAGCCAGAGTTCGCCTCCTCTATCGCAATCACATCCCTGCTGGACATCTATACAATATAGACTCACTCATGGCTATCCACGCACGAAGACACACAAGCTGTCAACACTTCCAATCCATTCAGAAAACAAAGGAATAAAGACTGTGAGGCACTGGCAGTAGTAAAGCTGTGAGGACGGGGCGTGAGGCGTGCTTGGGTAGCTAAGATGGTAGAGCACTTGCCCGCGAAAGGCAAAAGTCCCGAGTTCGAGTCTCGGTCCGGCACACGGTTTTAATCTGCCAGGAAGTTTCATGTCAGCGCACACTCCGCTGCAGAGTGAAAATCTCATTCTGGAAATAAAGACTGTGTAGCGTACGGGAGACGCGAAACTGCAGCACTATTTTCCCTTCTGAAGTTTCTCAACGGTGAGGTGCAGCGGAGGAAGCGCCAATGCATCGCAAGCAAAAGTGAGTTCAAAACAGGTGAAAAATTGCCATAATCGGCAGAAGTTTATGTGCGATCTAGTGTCTTCCGAATTAGAAACTCCGCTAACAGCGAAGAAAATAACAGCAGTTTACAGAATATGTAAACAAGAGGTACCTATTTTATGAGGAAATGCAGTTTCTCACGTGCAAATACCGAAACGTAGAGGCATATTACGTATCCATAGCTCCAGAAGGACCACTGAAGATGCTAAAAAGAACACAAATAAGTGAAGTAAGTGAAAAAGCTCTTTGATTATTTGGCGTTGGTTTAATGCATAAAAATAATAATAATCGAGTTTTTAAAGATACAAATTTTGACTAGTATCTTCCTGCAAAACATTAGACTGTAGGCGTTCAAGGTCATTGCTCGTGCAGTAGACGATTCGGAAGGTAAATCTTACAGGAGGGAACATTCGTATCTCGTCTGCGACCCATCGACTTTGTTGGCACAATCTGGTGGTGTAATGAGGTAGAACGTCAAACTTTCTGGCAGATTAAAAATTGTGCGCCTCGCCGGTACTCGAACGCCGGACCCTTTGCGTTTGGCGGCCAGTTCTCTCGGTGACGGAGATGTCCAGGCAACGAGTCATGGCACCTCCTCCAAGTTCCGTGTCCAGTCTGGGCCTTCAGCTTTAATCGGTGGCATGTGACGTCATGCGACGCTACTGGATGCTACACTGAAGAGCCAGAAAGGCTGGCACACCTGCCTAGCATCGCGTAGGGTCCCCGTGAGCACGCAACACGACGTTGCGTGGACTCGACTAATGTCTGAAGTAGCGAAGGAGGGAAATGACACCGTGAATCCTGCAGGTCTCTCCATAAATCCGTAACAGTACGAGAGGGTGGAGATCTCTTCTGAACAGCACGTTGCAAGGCACGCCAGATATGCTGAATAATGTTCGTGTCTAGCGAGTTTGGTGGCCAGCAGAAGTGTTTAAACCGAGACGAGCAATTAATGGCGTGTGGGTTGCCGCATTGTCTTGCTGGAGTTGCCCAAGTCCGTCTGAATGCACAATGGACACGAATGGATGCAGGTGATCGGACCGGATGATCACGTACGTGTCACCTGCCAAAGTCGTGTCTAGACGTATCAGGGGTCCTATATAACTCCAAGCACACACGCCCCACGGCATTACAGAGCCTCCACCAGCTTGAACAGTCACCTGCTGACATGCAGGGTCCGCGGATTCCATGACGTTGTTTCCGTACCCGTAAAGATACATTCGCTCGATACAATGTGACTTGTCCGACCGGGCAACATGTTTCCAGTCGTCGATAGTCGAATGTCGGTGTTGGCGAGCCCACGCGAGGCGTAAAGCTTTGAGCCGTGCAGTCATCAGCGGTACACGAGTGGGTGTTTGGCTCGTAAAGCCCATATCGATGATGTTTGGTTGAATGGTTCGCACGCTGACACTTGTTGATGGCCCAGCACTGAAATCTGCAGCAATCTGCGGAAGGGTTGCACTTCTGTCACGCTGAACGATTCTCTTCACTCGTCGTTGGTACCGTTCTTGGAGGATGTTGCACATGTTTTACTGGATTCCTGACGCTCACGGTACACTCGTGAAATGGTCCTACCGGAAAATCCCCACTTCACAGCTAGCTCGGAGATGCTCTGTGCAATCGCTCGTGTAACACCACGTTCAAGTCTAAATCTTGATAACCTACCATTGTAGCAGCAGTAGCCGATCTGACACCTGCGCCAGACACTTGTCATATGTAGGCGTTGCCGACCGCAGCCTGTTTACATAGCTCTGTATCTGAATACGCGTGGCTATACTAGTTTCGTTCGCGCTTCAGTGTATAACGTTGCGCTGCAATCGTGGACAACTAAACACTGACATTGCGTAAATTAGAAGTCTTTCCGAACGCAAAGTCAGAAACCGAAACGGTGTTGGGCAGGTAATTGATAACTTTGATCGCAATAACATTTGTTTATTATAACCAATTTCGGCTTATGTTAAAGCCGTCCTCAGATCTTTTGTCCCCCCCCCCCCCCCCTCCCACACTCCTGTGGCTGGTGGTGAAGGCTCCTCGGTTCTTCACGCGATACCACGATCTTACACGTATGAGTCGAAACCAGCGCCACCGATAAGCAGCCAAAATAATCTGAGGATGGCTTTCACGTACGACGAAACCGGTTAAAATAAACAAGTGTTATTGTCACATCGTCTGTCGTTTTAATCAAAGTTAACACCAGATCGCTGAGCTTCAGGGACAATGTTGTCTAAATCTGTGAGGCAAATGGTAAGGTCGATGGCCATATTTATCAATGAGTTCGCTCCGAACCACCGGATGTACATATTTTCTACATTAACACTACCCTGTAAGATGTATTCCTGGGTTTCAGGCCGGATTCCCCGTTTCGTTCGATGATGTGCCGCTATTCCAATCAGGGCTGTGGATAAAATACTGATTTGTCGATTTTTTCCATTATTTACTGATAAATATCGGCAGCACGTTCATCCGAACATATCGATAGACTTTACCCAAGTGGCAGTATCGAAATTGTAGTGGAACATAATTGTACACTACTGGCCATTAAAAGTGCTACACGACAAAGATGACGTGATACACACGCCAAATTTAACCAACAGGAAGAAAATGCTGAGATATGCAAATGATTAGCTTTTCAGAGCATTCACACAAGGTTGGCGCCGGTGGCGACACCTACAACGTGCTGACATGAGGAAAGTTTCCAACCGATTTCTCATACACAAACAGCAGTTGACAGGCGTTGCCTGGTGAAACATTGTTGTGATGCCTCGTGTGCGGAGGAGAAATGCGTACCATCACGTTTCCGACTTTGATAAAGGTCGGATTGAAGCCTATCGCGATTACGGTTTATCGTATCGCGACATTGCTGATCGCTTTGGTGGAGATCCAATGACTGTTAGCAGAATATGGAATCGGTGGGTTCAGGAGGGTAATACGGAAGGTCGTGCTGGATGCCAACGGCCTCGTATCACTAGCAGTCGAGATGACAGGCATCTTATCCACACGGCTGTAACTGATCGTGCATCTACGTCTCGATCCGTGAGTCAACAGATGGAGACGTTTGCAAGACAACAACCATCTGCACGAACAGTTCGACGACGTTTGCAGCTGCGTGGACTATCAGCTCGGAGACCACGGCTGTGGTTACTCTTGACGCTGCATCACAGATAGGAGCGCCTGCGATGGTGTATTCGACGACGAAGCTAAGTGCACGAATGGCAAAACGACATTTTTTCGGATGAATCCGGGTTCTGTTTACAGCATCACGATGGTCGCATCCGTGTTTGGCAAATCGCGGTGAACGCACATTGGAAGCGTGTATTCGTCATCGCAATAATGGCGTATCCCCTGGCGTGATGGTACGGGGTGCCATTGTTTACACGTCTCGGTCACCTCTTGTTCGCATTGACGGCACTTTCAACAATGGACGTTACATTTCGGATGTGTTACGACCCGTGGCTCTACTCTTCATTCGATCCCTGCGAAACCCTACATTTCAGCAGGATAATGCACGACCGCACATTGCAGGTCCTGTACGGGCCTTTCTGGATACAGAAAATGTTCGACTGCTGTCCTGGCCAGCACATTCTCCAGATCTCTCACCAACTGAGAACGTCTGGTCAATGATGGCCGAGCAACTGGCTGGTCACAATACGCCAGTCACTACTCTTGATGAACTGCGGTATCGTGTTGAAGCTGCACGGGCAGCTGTACCTGTACACGGCATCCGAGCTCTGTTTGACTCAAAGCCCAGGCGTATGAAGGCCGTTATTACGGCCAGAGGGTGTTGTTCTGGGTACTGATTTCTCAGGATCTATGCACCCAAATTGCGTGAAAGTGTAATCACATGTCAGTTCTAGTATAATACATTTAATGAATACCCATTTATCATTTGCATTTCTTGTCGGTGTAGACAGGCTTGACATCCTGCAATTGCAGCTCTCGTAGAAAATGTTGCTGGATGCTTTTTCAATCTCGACGTAATACTTATGGCTTCACTCAACTATGTTCCCTTTATTCCGCCGATTTTCTTGCAAATACACGCGCGGTGCAATTGTACTAGTAGCAACCGCAGCGCGTAATAAATTGTTATCCGCCATCTTTAAATTTGACGAAAAATATGAAGACTGTGTAGTACCCTTTTTTTTTTTTTTTTAGCGTGACATCAAAGATCTTTGTCAAAGACATTCGACTAATATTCGGTCATATTTGTTTGTCGAAGAGATATGGCAGTGTGATACGGGTCTTAAGGAATACCGGTGGCTGTACGGGGGACTTTAAACGGTTCTCGGCTGCCACCGACGTCGATGACGCAACAGGTGCGCGTTGAGTCGCCGCCCCCCCCCCCCCCCCCCCCCCCCTCCCGTAGCTGTAGTGGGTACAGAACCGGTTCGCTAGGCGAGTACAGCACTGGCCGGCCCTTACTGTCAGCCGGAAAGATGGCGCCACACCAGGAATCGACGCGGCGGCCTTCGGCACACGTAACCCGAGGTCGTCACACCACACACACACACGCACACACACTCACGTTGCGTAACTAGCGTAAGCGGGCACCGCAATCACATCTGTAGTGGACCCAGGTCTACACTCCGTGCGTTATAATAATAAACCTCATCTGAACATTTGTTCATGAGAGCCAGAAAATATTAGATACAGGCTCCCAGGTAGATGTCATTTTCCTCGGCTTCCGGAAGGCGTTCGATACAGTTCCGCACTGTCGACTGATTAAGAGCCTACGGAATATCAGACCAGCTGTGTGGCTGGATTGAAGAGTTTTTAGCAAACAGAACACAGCATGTTGTTCTCAATGCAGACACGTCTACAGACGTTAAAGTAACCTCTGGTGTGCCACAGGGGAGTGTTATGGGACCATTGCGTTTCACAATATACAGGGTGTTACAAAAAAGTACGGTCAAACTTTCAGGAAACATTCCTCACACACAAAGAAAGAAAATATGTTCTGTGGACATGTGTCCGGAAACGCTAACTTTCCATGTTAGAGCTCATTTTAGTTTCGTCAGTATGTACTGTACCTCCTCGATTCTGACGATCAAATTGTAAATTTTCACAATCAACATTTGTGTGGGCTGACGAGAATCCGCACGCAATTGTGCAATCACGTCATCAACACAGATGTTCTGTGAACGTTTGGGCAGGCATTGTTGGTGATGTCTCGATTGGGCCCCATGTTCTTCCACCAACGCTCAATGGAGCACGTTATCATTATGTAATACGGGATACTCCACCTGTGCTGCTAGAACATGTGCCTTTATAAGTACGACACAACATGTGGTTCATGCACGATGGAGCTCCTGCACATTTCAGTCCAAGTGTTGGTACGCTTCTCAACAACAGATTCGGTGACCGACGGATTGGTAGAGGCAGACCAATTCCATGCCCTCCACGCTCTCCTGACCTCAACCCTCTCGACTTTCATTTATGGGGGCATTTGAAAGCTCTCGTCTACGCAACCCCGATACCAAATGTAGAGACTCTTCGTGCTCGTATTGTGGACGGATGCGATACAATACGCCAGTCTCCAGGGCTGCATCAGCGCATCAGGGATTCCGTGCGACGGAGGGTGGATGCACGTATCCTCGTTAACGGACGGCATTTTGAACATTTCCTGTAACAAAGTGTTTGAAGTCACGCTGTTACGTTCTGTTGCTGCGTGTTTCCATTCCACGATTAATGTGATTTGAAGAGAAGTAATAAAATGAGCTCTAACATGGAAAGTAAGCGTTTCCGGACACATGTCCACATAACATATATTTTCTTTCTTTGTGTTTGAGGAATGTTTCCTTTTTTAGTAACACCCTGTATATATATATATATATATATATATATATAGGATCAGAGTGCGTAACATTGAATAAGAGAGGCTAATTGCGAGAACTAGAATAAAGGGAGAGAAAAATACTAAGAAAAATTCTTGGTCCTGAGAAAAACAAGGAAAATAGGAGGATTAAAAGGAGAAACGAAAACTTTTACAAAAATACGGAAAAGATCACAGATACATCGAGGAAGAGACGGCTAAACTTTTATGGACATTTAAAAAGAATGCAAGAAACACGGATTACAAAGAAAATTTTTAATTACATTAGTAAGCTGAAAAAAACTGTAGGATACGTAGAAGCAGTAAAGAAAGACGCCAACAAAATAGGTGTTACAGTAGAAATAATACCTGACAGGAATTGCTTCTGGTTACTGATAGAAAACACAAACTATGAAGAAGATGTGCCAAAACCTCGACCCAAGAGAGTGTGGACAGATGAGCAGAGACGTGCAGTTGGGAAGAAAATGAAGAAGTACTGGGAAGAACGGATGGAAAAGAAACAGCATAAGTCTTAAGTTGCATTCGGTCCATAGATGGCCAATTCATAAAAAATATATATATGATCAGAATAAGTAAAGAGAGAAATGTCTCAGTACGTTCACTTTCACTCTGGAGTTTGAAAATCAAGTAACGCACAAGATTTACCAGCACAGTCATTCTTTGCATTCAAAGGGGAAGTTTCGGAAATATTGCCAAAAATCAGGCGATACGCTTCTTATAGGTGATAGGACGGAAAACATTTCAAGCTGTCGATCTTACCTAATGTAGTATTGCAAGCTAAGCAAGAGTGATAAGAATTCCTGACATTTAACAATGGTAATTTCTCAGCATGAGCTACGTGCTATGCAAAAGTGCACTTATGGTATTTTACCACGTAGCTAAATACTGAAGCCACTGAAGGTATTGCAGCCATTCGTCTGGGGCCCTATTCTGTATCGTTCATACCGATCAGCGCAGTAGGTTAGTCTCGGTAGTGACGTCATTCACGGTTCTTTATCGAAATATCCCATTCAGTAAGCTACTGAGATCCGTTACCGAACGGTCCAGCCACCAATTTTTCGACAACGTTACCGAGAGGTTTTGGATTTCGGTATGGCCCTCTCGTTGGGTTAGCAGTCGTTTATTTACACCTATAATCTGTTATTTTAAACATATTGAGAGGTTTTAGCCGTGGATTCAGTGAGTGTGTTACTACACAATCACCACAGGATGCATACAGTTGGAAAGTGAGTTCGTAATAGACTATGTTCCCTTAGGTTGTTACTGTGAATGATCGAATAAAAAACGCTTTCGGTCAATATTCGGCGCCACAACAACCGAGGAGATGTTTTGCTGCAACAGCTTAACGCTTGGCCCCCCACAAATCTGAGGACGGCTGAACTCATCGCAAAACAGGGTCCACGCTACAGTCCTGACGTGGCCCCCTCAGACTTAAGACTTCATTGGGCCATTCAAGGATGTGGTTCGTGGAAAACATTTTGAGGACGATGAGGTGATTCACACAACAGTACAAGGATTGCTACGGACAGGACATACACGCCCTTGTTTCGCGTTGGAGGAAGCTCATAGAACGGATTAGATTACATTACTTTTTCGTTCCTCAGATCCGTGTCTAGGAGATCCTCGTGGATGTGAAACATGTCTTTTTTAAAGCTGAAATAACAATGCTAATACTATGAATAAATACAATACATCATTTGTTTCTATTAAAAAATTCTCGTCAGTGGAATAGAAGGAGTTGGCCACTAGTAAGTCTTTCGGGCTCCTTTTAAGCTGATCTTTATTTGTAACTAATGTTTTTATGTTTGCTGGCAAATTATTCAAGATGAGTGTTCCTGAGTAGTGGATCCCTTTTTTGAAGTAAAGTAAGTGCTTTTCAGTCTTTGTGCAGATCATTATTGTTTCTGGTATTGTATGTATGAACTGAGCTGTTTGTTGAAAAAAAGAGATATTATTTAGGACAAATTTCATTAAGGAGTAAATATACTGAGAGGCAATACTTAGTATACCCAGTTCGTTGAAGAGGTTTCTGCAGGACGTCCGTGAGTTTACTCCACAAATAATATGTTTTACACGCTTTTGCACTCTGAAAACTTTTGGTTGACTGGTAGTTACCCCAAAATATTATACCATACGACATTATGGAATGAAAGTAGGCAAAGTATGCAAGCTTTTCCATTCTTATGTCGCCTATCTCTGCTAACACTCGAATTGCAAATACAGATTTGTTGAGGCGTTTCTGCACGTATCTGGTGTGCTCCTCCCAACTGAATTTATTATCAAGTTGTAATCCCAGGAAATTAAGACCGTCAACCTCTTCTATCTGATCTTCTTCGTACTTTATGCATATGCTGGCTTGAAAGCTCTTACAGGTTCTGAATTGCATATAGTGAGTCTTTTCGAAGTTTAATGTCAGTGAGTTGGCTTTAAACCATTTATTAATATCCATGAAAATATCATTAGCAGATCTTTCTAGAACTACACTCGACATACTATTTGTTGCAATACTTGTGTCATCTGCAAATAAAACGAACTCTGCTTCTGGCAGTGTAACTGATGAGAGATCATTAATGTACACAAGAAAAAGCAATGGCCCTAAGATGGATCCTTGTGGCACACCACATGTAATTTCTTCCCATTCTGATTCTGACTGATGACTTAATTCACTAGTCCCTTGCACTGACACCCTTTGTTTCCTGTTAGCGACGTATGACTTGAACCATTTTGCAGCACTGCCCGTGACACCATAGAATTCTAACCTGTTTAAAAGTAAGTTGTGGTTTACACAATCGAATGCCTTTGACAAATCACAGAAAATACCTGCTGCTGGAGGTAGGCCTAAATAGAAAAAATAGTGCTTGTAGATAAAACACTATTCTCTCGTGTGTGTTATTCTCATGATGTTCAATAAAGAATGGTTGAAGAAGAGGAAGGCGGAGCATTAGTTTCTGGGCAACGCTCGCATTTTACTCTCGCTACCAGTTTCTGCAATTCACTGTGCCATCTTCAGGCCGCGTGTGCACCACTCAAAAATAATCGGTGCTGGCATACTGGGTCCCTTGGTTTGTGGCTCTCGTGAATTCTCAGGTGACTGCCGAGTCAACTCTTCGAAGGAATCTGGAACGCGCTGTTGGTGTCTGCAGACACGTGGAGGAAGAGTCGCCTCAGAAAGGTAAACGGGTTGGCGAGAAGCAACCGCAGCTCCTGTCAGCCTCCAGATAAAGCAGTCGCGTTCGTGTCCTATCTCTCGCCTGCCCCGAAGCAGCCTTATAAACAGACCACCCCGTGTCGCAGACCCACTGCTCTCACGGATTAGCGCGCGTTTGACACACAGGCTGACGCCAAGTACCACACGTGTAGACTGTAACACAGGGGGCGGGAAGGGAGGGGGGGTGCACCTACGAGGGTAACTCAAAACCAATGCACACTATTTTGTTTAAAACCTACTTTTATTCTACATGTTTGAAAGTTTTACATTGTGTAGATAAGGAATTATCTAGGAACAATTTTTACATTTCTCCACATAATTTCCATCCCTCTCAACGGCCTTACACCATCTTGGAACCAGCGCCTGAATACCCGCACAGTAAAATTCTGGACCGACCTGCTGGAGCCACTGTTTGGGAGCGTGCACAAGGGAGTCATATTCTTCAAACCTTGCTCCACTAAGAGAGTCTTTCAGTTTCCCAAAGTGACGATAGCCACATGGAGCCAGATCAGGACTGTAAGGCGGGTGTTTCAGTGTCGTCCGTCCGAGTTTTGTGATCGCCTCCACGGTTTTTTGACTGACACGTGGCCGTGCATGGTCGTGTAACAGCAAAACATCCTGCTTTTCCCGATGTGGTGGAACACGACTCAGTCGAGCTGAAAGTTTCTTCAGTGTCGTCAGATATTAATCAGAATTTGTTGTGTTTCCACTTGGCAAGATGTCCACAAGCGAGAGTCCTTCGGAATCGAAAAACACCGTAGCCATAACTTTTCCAGCAGAAGGTGTGGTTTTGAATTTTTTTTCTCGGGTGAATTTGCATGATGCCACTTCATTCATTGCCTCTTCGTGTCTGGTGAAAAATGTTTCATCACCTGTCACAATTCTTCCAAGAAATTCATCTCCACCATTCTCGTACTGTTCCAAAATTACGCTCCATACCGTTTTTCTTGTCCCTTTGTGAGGCACTGTCAACATCCTGGGAACCCACCTGGCACAAACCTTTTTTAACGTCAACACCTCCAGTATTCCGCAAACAATCCCTTCCCCTATCACAACGTAGCATGACAATTCGTTCACTGTGACGCGTCTGTCAGCAGTCACCAATTAAGTCTCTGCACATTGTCTGGAGTGTGTGCAGTACGAGGCCTGCCGCTGCGAGGACAATCCTCAATATTGCCGTGCCCGCTTTCGTCACGTAACCTGCTCGCCCACCGACCAACTGTACTGCGATCGTCAGCAGCATCTCCGTACACCTTTTTCAACATCTTGTGGATGTTCCCCACTGTCTCGTTTTCACAGCACAGGAATTCTATGACATCGCGTTGCTTCTGACGAACGTCAAGTGTAGCAGCCGTCTTGAAGGCATGCTGCAACGGCGCCACTTACGGGAACAGGTTGAACTAAGTTTGAAAACAAGCGGGAAGCATGTATCCACACACTGTAAAACTTTCACACGTGCAGAATGAAAACTGTATTTTTACAAAAATAGTGGGCGTTTATTTCGGAGTGAGCCTCGTACTTTCAGATCTGCACCACACACATCTAAATCTGTGTACGCCGCGCGCCACCGTACGGTGTGTAGCGGAGGGTACTTGGTGGACGACTGCCACCCCCCCCCCCCCCTCTCCCGTACCATTCTCGAATGGTTCGTCAAAAATGGTTCAAATGGCTCTGCGCACTATGGGACTCAACTGCTGAGGTCATCAGTCCCCTAGAACTTAGAACTACTTAAACCTAACTAACCTAAGGACATCACGCACATCCATGCCCGAGGCAGGATTCGAACCAGCGACCGTAGCAGTCGCACGGTTCCGGACTGCGCGCCTAGAACCGCGAGACCACCGCGGCCGGCGAATGGTTCGTCGGAACAACCCGGTAAGCCTCTGTGAGAACTGCAGTCTCCCTCATTTTACCTCCACGGTCTTTTCACTGCAGTAAGCAAAATGTATTTGTCGACTCGCCTGGATACGCCCGCCCTCGGAATTACGACCGTACAGCACACTGTGAAGGGGAACGCCCCTCTTGCAGCGCCTGCCGCTGGAGTCGCCAGAGCACCTCCCTGCGGCGCTTCCGCGTCCACTGAATCAACCTGTGACGGAGCGCGCAGCTCTTCTCTGGATCTTCTGTGCTTCCTCTATCAGTCCTACCTGATATTGATCCCATGTTGAGCAAGTGGTCGAATACCTTTCCTGTGGGTTCTACGAATGACTCTCACAAGGAAACATTTCCAACTGACAACGAACGATCTTGATGGTGAGTAGAGACCCTAAAAGAATGCAGTACGTACTTTTCGTTTTTGCCCAATTTCACTTTTAAAGGGTAAAACACGCCACCAAAGGAAAGGTAATGTGTTGCATTTAAAACCTGAAATGTAATTAAGGTTCTTCTACACTCCATAATAAACTTTCCTAACAAACTGAAATTTTGTAAAATACCGCACCACAATAAATAAATTTTGAAAAATAAAGAACGCCCCATAGCCAGTCGTTTGTTCAAAATACACTACTGCCCATTAGAGCTGCTACACCAAGAAGAAATGCAGATGATACACGGGTATTTATGGGACAAATATATGTGATTACATTTTCACGCAATGTGGGTGCATAGATCCTGAGAAATCAATACCCAATATAACCACCTCTGGCCGTAATAACGGCCTTGATACGCCTGGGCATCGAGTCAAACAGAGCTCGGATGGCGTGTACAGGTACAGCTGCCCGTGCAGCTTCAACACGATACCACAGTTCATCAAGAGTAGTGACTGGCGTATTGTGACGAGCCAGTTGCTCGGCCACCATTGACCAGGCGTCTTCAATTGGTGAGAGATCTGGGGAATGTGCTGGCCAGGGCAGCAGTCGAACATTTTCTGTATCCAGAAAGGCCCGTACAGGACCTGCAACATGCGGTCGTGAATTGTCCTGCTGAAATGTAGGGTTTCTCAGGGATCGAAAAAGGGTAGAGCCACGGGTCGTAACGTATCTGAAATGTAACGTCCACTGTTCAAAGTGCCGTCAATGCGAACAAAAGGCGTCCGAGACGTGTGGCACCCCATACCATCACGCCGGGCCATACCCCAGTATGGCGATGACGAATACACGCTTCCAATGTGCGTTCAGCGCGATGTCTCCAAACACGGATCCGACCATCGTGATGCTGTAAACAGAACCTGGATTCATCCCAAAATATGACGTTTTGCATTTCGTGCACCCAGCTTCGTCGTTGACTACACCATCGCAGGCGCTCCTGTCTGTGATGCAGCGTGGAGGGTAACCGCAGCCACGGTCTCCGAGCTGATAGTCCATGCTGCAGCAATCGTCGTCGAACTGTTCGTGCAGATGGTTGTTGTCTTGCAAACGTTTCCATCTGTTGACTCAGGGATCGAGACGTGGCTGCACGATCCGTTACAGCCGTGCGGATAAGATGCCTGCCATCTCGACTGCTAGTGATACGAGGCCGTTGGGATCCAGCACGGCGTTCCGTATTACCCTCCTGAACCCACCGATTCCATATTCTGCTAACAGTCATTGGATCTTGACCAACGGAAGCAGCAATGTCGCGATACGATAAACCGCAATCGCGATAGGCTACAATCCGACCTTTGTCAAAGTCAGAAACGTGATGGTACGCATTTCTCGTCCTTACACGAGGCATCACAACAACGTTTCACCAGGCAACGCCGGTCAACTGCTGTTTGTGTATGAGAAATCGGTTGGAAACTTTCCTCATGTCAGCACGTTGTAGGTGTCGCCACCGGCGCCAACGTTGTGTGAATGCTCTGAAAAGCCAATCATTTGTATGTCACAGCATCTTCTTCCTGTCAGTTATATTTCGCGTATGTAGCACGTCATCTTCGTGGTGTAGCAATTTTAATGGCCAGTAGTGTATTTAAAATTATAATTCTTCTCGCATCGTGAGAAATCGTAGACGCTACCATACTGCAATCACATTTTTAATAGAAAATCATGTCATTTAATTTATGCAAAATAATAAAATTAAAACAATAACGGATTAGTGTCGAGGTCCGGTGTGCCGGCCAGTCTGTGGATGGTTTTTAGGCGGTTTTCCATCTGCTTCGCTGAATGCGGGCTGGTTCCCTTAATATGCTTCAGTTACACTGTGTCGGCGGTTGCTCTGTGGGAACACTGTCTGGTCGTACGAGTACACCATGATTAGTGTAACACGCAGACATTTGGGGTTACACTCGTCTGGTACGAGATGTACCCGAGGTCGGGAGGGTTCAAATGGTTCAATTGCCTCTGAGCAGTATGGGACTTAACATCTGAGGTCATCAGCCCCCTGGAACTTAGAACTCGAAAATGTTCAAATGTGCGTCAAATCTTTAATGGGACTTAACTGCTAAGGTCATCAGTACCTAAGCTTACACAGTACTCAACCTAAATTATCCTAAGGACAAACACACACACCCATGCCCGACGGAGTACTCGAACTTCCGCCGGGACCAGCCGCACAGTCCATGACTGCAGCGCCTTAAACCGCTCGGCTAATCCCGCGCGGCTCAACTTAGAACTACTCAAACCTAACTAACGCAAGGACATCACACACATCGATACCCGAGACAATATTCGAACCTGTGGCTGTACCGGTCGCGGGGTTCCAGACTGTAGCGCCTAGAACCAGCTGGGTGGAAAGGGGGGGGGGGGTACACTGGGGGCCTAACCGCACAATAACTCGGGGTTCAGTGTGGGGCGTCGGTGGGGTGGGTGGACTGCTGTAGCCTGTTGTCGGGTTGTGAACCACTGAGGGCTACAGCGGGGTGAAGCCTCTCCCTCGTTTCTACGTCGCCGGTTCAATGCAGCATACACACACAACGTGACAAAAAGTTTATGTTCACAGCCAGTAAACATTCTTACTTTAATTGATCTTTGAAAATTGATATGGCTCTGAGCACTGTGGGACTTAACATCTGTGGTCATCAGTCCCCTAGAACTTAGAGCTACTTAAACCTAACTAACCTAAGGACATGACACACATCTATGCCCGAGGCAGGATTCGAACCTGTGACCGTAGCAGTCGCGCGGACTGTGCGCCTAGAACCGCTAGACCACCGCGGCCGGCTGAAAATTGATATAATATGCTGTATGTGTCTGTTATTTGATTGTTATCTGACTGCTGTGACGTGTATGTTGTGGGGGTACTTGAAAGTGTCGTTAGGTACTGCTCCTAAGTCAATACGCCCGTAACTATTCTTATGTAACATTGCTTACGAGAATAAAGTTGAGTCTCAATTTGATTATTCTTCTTGCGATGAGCAACTGGCGACCTTTGGTAATTTTCATTAACGACATACTTTGAAAACCTTTTTTTTCAAAATTGCTAATAACTGCTATTAATTAAATACTAGTTTACGTAATAAAAGTATATGAAGTTAAGCGAACTTTGTTTCTAATCGTCATTGCTACAGTACTGAGCGGTAGCTTCATGTAAACCTCTGGTTTTTGCATTATTTTTCGGAGTAGTTGCCTTTTCTCCACAGATTAGGGACTTAGGTACAGAGTGATATAGAAAAGTTTAATTAGTAGGAGAGGAATGAGGGTTATAATACTTCCAACAAGAATCTTCAACCCAAGAACGATAATTTTGGCAGAAGTCACTTACGTAGCAGACAGTATCAATGTAGGTCAAATTTTTTTTTGGTAAAAAAAAGTATTGGGTTGAGTCTCTTAGACAGGGATACCAGTTCATAGTACAAAATTGTCCAGGAGGTTGCTTTTGTTTGGCGAGTGCTAGGAGGCGCCTTAGGTGTGGAAAGAGGCTCCAAGATAAAAAAAAAGGGAAAAGAAAGAGTTGCGCTGGTGACAAACAGCAGGTACAACTACGAGCCCTGCTCTGGCACAAATTTTGAAAGACACGAACTCGACACAAGTGTCTCTGTCTGCTCTCAGCGGCTTACCGTAGAGTCTCCGCACGTTCCCTCTCGCTCACAAGTACTGACCTGGAAATAAGGGAGAAAAATACAACTGTTACTGCGTGTGAACACAAATTGCACCACTCAAAAATAAACAAGAAATTATACAAGGTGTATCAAAAAGAATCGTCCGATTTGGAACGTCTATGTTTCTGAAACTAACAAACATGTACAATGAATTTTCTTTTTTCATGAACGGGAAACACACAAAAAAATTATATGTTTTCATATGTGTTCAGTGAGATGTACGGCATACGTTGTTGTTGTTGTGGTATTCAGTCCTGAGCCTGGTTTGATGCAGTTCTCCATGCTACTCTATCCTGTGCAAGCTTCTTCATCTCCCAGTATCTACTGCAACCTACATCCTTCTGAATCTGCTTAGTGTATTCATCTCTTGGTCTCCCTCTACGATTTTTACCCTCCACGCTGCCCGCCAATACAAAACTGGTGATCCCTTGATGCCTCAGAACATGTCCTACCAACCGATCCCTTCTTCTGGTCAAGTTGTGCCACAAACTTCTCTTCTCCCCAATCCTATTCAATACTTCCTCAGTAGTTATGTGATCTACACATCTAATCTTCAGCATTCTTCTGTAGCACCACATTTCGAAAGCTTCTATCCTCTTCTTGTCTAAACTATTCATCGTCCATGTTCCACTTCCATACATGGCTACACTCCATACAAATACTCTCAGAAACGACTTCCTGACACTTAAACCTATACTTGAGGTTAACAAATTTCTCTTCTTCAGGAACGCTTTCCTTGCCATTGCCAGTCTACATTTTATATCCTCTCTACTTCGACCATCATCAGTTATTTTACTTCCCAAATAGCAAAACTCCTTTACTACTTTAAATGTCTCGTTTCCTAATCTAATTCCCTCAGCATCAGCCGACTTAATTCGACTACATTCCATTATCCTCGTTTTGCTTTTTCTGATGCTCATCTTATACCCTCCTTTCAAGACACTATCCATTCCATTCAACTGCTCTTCCATGTCCTTTGTTGTCTCTGACAGAATTACAATGTCATCGGTGAAGTTCAAAGTTTTTATTCCTTCTCCGCCGATTTTAATACCAACACCAAATTTTTCTTTTGAGTACTTCACTGCTTGCTCAATATACAGATTGAATAACATCGGGGAGAGACTACAACCCTGTCTCACTCCCTTCCCAACCACTGCTTCCCTTTCATGTCCCTCGACTCTTATATCTGCCATCTGGTTTCTGTACAAATTGTAAATAGCCTTTCGTTCCCTGTATTTTACCCCTGCCACCTACAGAATTAGAGAGTGTTCCAGTGAAAATTATCAAAAGCTTTCTCTAAGTCTACAAATGCTAGAAATGTAGGTTTGCCTTTCCTTAACCTTTCTTCTAAGATAAGTCGTAAGGTCAGTATTGCCTCACGTGTTCCAATATTTCTACGGAATCCAAACTGATCTTCCCCGAGGTCGGCTTCTACCAGTTTTTCTAATCGTCTGTAAAAAATTCGCGTTAGTACTTTGTAGCTGTGACTTATTAAACTGATAGTTCCGTAATTTTCACATCTGTCAACACCTGCTTTCTTTGGTATTGGAATTATTATATTCTTCTTGAAGTCTGAGGGTATTTCGCCTGTCTCATACATCTTGCTCACCAGATGGTAGAGTTTTGTCAGGACTGGCTCTCCCAAGGCCGTCAGTAGTTCTAATGGAATGTTGTCTGCTCCGGGGGCCTTGTTTTGACTCAGGTCTTTCAGTGCTCTGTCAAACTCTTCCCGCAGTATCGTATCTTCCATTTCATCTTCATCTACATCCTCTTCCATTTCCATAATATTGTCCTCTAGTACATCGCCCTTGTATAGACCCTCTATATATTCCTTCCACCTTTCTGCTTTCCCTTCTTTGCTTAGAACTGGGTTTCCATCTGAGCTCTTGATATTCATACAAGTGGTTCTCTTTTCTCCAAAGGTCTCTTTAATTTTCCTGTAGGCAGTAACTATCTTACCCCTAGTGAGATAAGCTTCTACATCCTTACATTTGTCCTCTAGCCATCCCTGCTTAGCCATTTTGCACTTCCTGTCGATCTCGTTTTTGAGACGTTTGTATTCCTTTTTGCCTGCTTCATTTACTGCATTTTTATATTTTCTCCTTTCATCAATTAAATTCAATATTTCTTCTGTTACCCAAGGATTTCTACTAGCCCTCGTCTTTTTACCTACTTGATCCTCTGCTGCCTTCACTACTTCATCCCTCAGAAGTATCCATTCTCCTTCTACCGCATTTCTTTCCCCCATTCATGCCATTTGTTCCCTTATGCTCTCTCTGAAACTCTCTACAACCTCTGGTTCTTTCAGTTCATAACCAATAGATTGTGGTCAGAGTCCAAATCTGCCCCTGGAAATGTCTTAAAATTTAAAACCTGGTTCCTAAATCTCTGTCTTACCATTATATAATTTATCTGAAACCTGTCAGTATTTCCAGGCTTCTTCCATGTATACAATCTTCTTTTATGATTCTTAAACCAAGTGTTAGCTATGATTAAGTTGTGCTCTGTGCAAAATTCTACCAGGCGGCTTCCTCTTGCATTTCTTAGCCGCAATCCATATTCACCTATTCCGTTTCCTTCGCTCCCTTTTCCTGCTGGTGAGGAATTCCAGTCACCCATGACTATTAAATTTTCGTACGGCATATGTCCATGCAGTATTCAATTGTTGCCACACTGCAGCCAGCATGTCCGGAGTTACAGCTGCTGTTATGCAATGTGTCTGTTCATTCATTGTTGTTGGTAACGGAGGAACATTAACAGATTATTTTATAAATCCCCACAAGACATTCTCACATACAGCCAGGTCCGGTGATCTTGGAGGCTTAATCTTTTAGTGCAGTGCGAACGATCCACCATTCAGTAATCCTTTGATTTAAAAATTCCCACACTTCCAGATGCTAGTCTGGCGGTGCCCCATCCTGTTGGTAAATGAAGTCGTTCCAATCCGTATTCAACACTGGGAAAAGAAAGTTCTCAAGCATATCGAGGTATGTGCTTCCTGCGTAACAGTCTACCTGGCAAACACATCTGGACCATACATATTTTCTCGTGAAACTACACAAAACATATTAAATTTTGGAGTGTCCCTCTCATGTTGTACAATTTGATGTGTTTGTTCCGTACACCAAATCCTCACATTATGATGGTTGACCTTTCCATTTAAACGGAATGTTGCCTCGTCACTATACACTAAGCGTGGAAGAATACTGACATTCTCGATCTTGCTAAGAACGAATTTACAGAACTTCACGAAGAGCTTGCAGTAGCTGAGTTTTGTACGGTTTCGTGTGTAAACGTCGACGCAACACACGCCAGACGGACTTCTGGCACATGTTGAACGTCAAAAAATGGCTCTGAGCACTATGGGACTTAACTTCTGAGGTCATCAGTCCCCTAGAACTTAGAACTACTTAAACCTAACTAACCTAGGGACATCACACACATACATGCCCCAGGCAGGATTCCAACCTGCGACCGTAGCGGTCGCGCGGTTCCAGACTGTAGCGCCTAGAACCACTCGGCCACTTCGCCCGGCCATGTTGAGCTGTCGAGCTGCTCGGCGAACGGATTTGTGCGGACTACTTGTGAAACTATGGCGGATGTGTTCGACGTCTGTGTCAGACACTCGGCGACGGCCCGGCGATTTGCCTTTACACCAACAACCTGTTTCTCGGAATTGTTCACGCCATCGTCTAATGCTCTGTGCTGCGGGAGGATCCACGCCATACCTAGTACGAAAGTCACGCTGAAGAGTTACTACTGAGCGGTACTGCTCGTAACGTAGAACACAAAACGCTTACTGTTTTCCTGACACCATTTTTACTAGAACTGGAGTGTGCGCACACTGCTGCTACCTAGCGGGAGCCATATAAAACTCGAGAGCTTGCTCTTTCCAACAGTACGTTGATAATGCACACAACTCAAATACGATACAAGCTATGAGTTTTTAAAATCGCACCATTCTTTTCGATACACTCTGTATACAGCCGTTTCCAATGCAGCGCAGTTAAATGCTAAAATGCAAGGCGTATGCAATGTGTTTCATGCTCATTTCACGTAGCTGTGAAGTACAGGATCTCTCAAAAGGTAGTTTCCAACTTCTGAGCTCATGAATGTGAATTTAGACATGCCGATGTACGCGGTTCATCCCTTCAAATCTACTTTTCCCGTGCACTATGACGCAGATTAAACTAAACTAAAAAATGGTTCAAATGGCTCTGAGCACTATGGGACTTAACATCTTCGGTCATCAGTCCCCTAGAAGTTAGAACTACTTAAACCTAACTAACCTAAGGACATCCCGCACATCCGTGCCCGAGGCAGGATTCGAACCTGCGACCATAGCGGTCGCGCGGTTCGGGACTGGAACGCGTAGAACCGCTCGGCCACCGCGGCCGGCAAACTAAACTGAACTCCGCCCGAACAGGCCTTGGAGGCCCAAAGGGACCGACCGACCGCCGTGTCATCCTCAATATTGGTGTCACTGGATGCGGATGTGGAGGTGCATGTGGTCAGCACACCGCTATCCCGGCCGGTTTACGAGACCGTAGCCGCTACTTCTCAGCCAAGTAGCTCCTCAGTTTGCTGAGTGTGCCCGCTTGCCAGCAGCGCTCGGCAGACGGGATGGTCACCCATCCAAGCGCTAGCCCAGCCCGACAGCGCTTAACTGCGGTGATCTGACGGGAACCGGTGTTGCCAATGCGGTAAGGCCGTTGGAATATGGCAAATTAAGGCAAGAAAATATCTCGAGTTCGTGAATCACGTTACTATTTAATTAAATCCCATGCAGAATGGACATGAATTTTCAGACTGCAGCGAAGTGTGCAGTCATTTGACACTTCTCAGCAGATTAAAACTGTTTGTCAGAGACTTGGCAGGTGCAGGTGCTCCAGTGGGTTTTCAGTTACATACGTTTTTTTATTGGGCCCTCCTTGCTCTCCTGGAGTCCTTGCTTCTGCTCGCCACTAATCTGCCTTCTCAACCTGCTCCAGTGCCGTTACTGTTTCTCTCTGGAACACCTGATCAAAAGGTGAACCTCTTGAAATATAAATTAAAATAAACCATTTATTTTCTTAGTAAAGGGTGTAAGTCTCCCCCCCCCCCCCCCTTCCACTATATGTTTCTGTACGAAATTTAGCTCAAACTGCTAAGACTTGCCGTATGCTCGTTAACAGCCTGCAATGGGCACCATGTTAGACGCTTTCCGGAAATCTAGAAATACGGAATCTGCCTGTTGCTCTTCATCTGCAGTTCGCAGTATACCATGTGAGGAGGGAGCAAGCTGAGTTTCACACCAACAATGCTTTCTAAAGCCATGCTCATTCGTGGACATGAGCTTCTCAGTCTTTCCTGAAAGTTTAATTTATTCGAACTGAGAATATATTCAGGAATTCTGTAGCGAACCGAAGTTAGGTACATCGGACTGTAATTTTGCGGAGTGTTCTTTTGCGCATCTTATACAGGGTGATACAAAAAGGTGCGGCCAAACTTTCAGGAAACATTCCTCACACACAAATGAAGAAAAGATGTTATGTGAACATGTGTCCGGAAACGCTTAATTTCCACGTTAGAGCTCATTTTAGTTTCTTCCACCTACGCTCAATGGAGCACGTTACCATTGAAGCAAAGCAAGCGCTGTATCATGTATAAGATACAGAGGCGAGCGAGTGCACGGGACTTACCCTAGTTCACTGCTAGTAGCGTCACGTCATCGTAACGCGCCTGCATATAGTATTGCACCACATTTAACATAAAAGTAAAAATTAAGATTTGTGTGTAAAACTTTGTTAAAGTATAGTTCTATGTAATAATGTTTCAGGTAACAAATCTTAATGTTATAAAATTAGTAGTTTACGTAAAATTCACGTTTTGAAAGAAAAATAGGAGGCGCTAAATAATGACGCTAGGAAGCCAAAATTTGGCGAGAAGGTGCAGTAAGAAGTCATTAATGAGTGGTGCTGGTTTCCAAAACCATAAAACTAAAATTGACTCCAGAATCCGCGTTTTTCGGAAAAATCAGAGGCGCGAAATAATAGAGCTACAATATTGAAAATTGGTAGGATGCTTCAGTTCACCCTAATAATAATAATGGAAATACCACAATCAGTTACCTCTTCTAGTTTTTTAGTAATTTAGTAAAAACTACTTTTGTGAGTAAAATGTACATAAGCATTATAGATTAAGTACTTTAAATTTTAATGATAAAACAAATTCTTTAAGACCAATGATCAGATAGGACAATTAACAAAGCTACACCAAGTTTTAGTCTTGTAGCATAATTAACAGCTGATACAAGTCTTGATAAAGCTATGGTTCAGAGGTAACAATCTACCGTTAGTTCCATTGTAAAAATTCTAGAGAGTAAAGTTTTAATTTTAGCGGGCTGAGATTTTCTACGTGCTTCTGTACTGCTCAGATGTATGTATACAAAAATTGAGAAGTTTGTAAAGCTATTATTAAATGTGATATTTAAGATTATGTGCCTGAGATAGCGATCATTTGTTGGCTGCAGGCATCTGCATAGGAATGGAAAGAACAGATGCTCTCTTGGCGGTACGCGCCGGAGCTATATAAAAAGAGCGGCAGAGGCAGTAGTAAGCTCACTCCGCATTAGACCAACGCCTAGTCCACGCGAGCTTAACGTCCGATCGCGCCTCGCCTCGGGTGACGTCATAGCGGGCTGTGACATGCGCGTACTTAGCAATGTAAACGGACATTGAAAATCGCGAGGACTGTACACCGTCCTGGATCGTTTAGACTTCGGTAACAAACTGTTATTGTGCCGTCCGTGTGAAGTATAATTCCGCGTGGCAAGTGGTGACTAACTCCACTTTTAAGGCGAGCATTAATCTTTTTTTTTAACATTATTGCGAACTATTAATAGAGCACCGTTAGTTAGAGTAATGAACTATTCGGGAGGAACTTGCTGTAGAAGTCGCCTCTGAACTATTAAACGATTGGCTGAATTAACAATATTTAATGTCTTTAGCATTTTCAGAAGTTTCGAGTAATTTGTGTGAGCCTTTAAGATAATAAAATCTTGTTTGGAACTTTAAATTTTATTGAAGCAGCCCTAATCCCGTGAAGAACTATGGATATTTTTCGTTTAGCTGGGCTGTACAGGAATGTGGCCGTGCAGACTGGGAACTAAGGTCAGTAAGTTTCCCTTCGCTTTCTGACTGGCCACCAAATTAGTTGCCAGGCTCGCGTGATTTAAGGTGGCAATGTTCAACTTTCATTCAACATTAAACAACGACTTCTTCGCCGTCCCACATATGTTGCATCGGCAAGAGTCTGTTACGTGAAATGAACATTCAAACAACTCATTCGACAACTTCTTCGCCGCCCCACATATGGTGCTTATCGGCCGGGAAAACTGAATTAAAAGCAAATAAAAGTGCTCGATGTGTGAAAGCGATTGGTATAAATTAACGAACTCGGTAGGCAATAACAGGACACTGAATTGAACTAGTGTGGGAACAGTGTTACCAGTAAAGGCGGGTGTAGTGTATAAACAATAAGTGTCTACCGCTGTACGTTGGTTAGTGACGATGGTGAGGAAGGCGACGATGCTGGATCGCGGCTGCCGACGGCGCTGAGACTAAAGGAAGACGGTGCGTCATCGCGGAGCTGCGCTGATCTGCGAGACAGCTGCCGGCTGCGCCGAGCGGTCAACGGTGCCTTGCTGCCCCCCCCCCCCCCCCCCCCCTGGAGCTATTGCAGTAGGCGATTCCTGTGGCGGTACTCGACGCTACGGCTGCTGCTGCTGCCTTCAATACGTCGCGACGCGTCGCATCACGATTGCTGGTACACCGCGACGACATCATTCGTCGAAATCAAGCATTTAAGTTAAGTCAAAGACTTTTAAAATATTTATTAACTGCTGCTAACAAACTAAAAGATATGGAAAGTAGTGTACATTTCAGAAGGGAACCGGTCTCTGACCAAGAATCCTCAGGATCAGGAATTGAGTTTAATGAGGATGGTTCCATTAATCCCTCAAATATTGAACTAGAACGTAATTTGTCACCAGTAAATTATGACTTTAATTTAAATGAGAGTGCAGGGATGCAATCAATAAGTGAAGTAGAAGTCAAAAGGGAGCCAGTAGAGTTGCTAACTTTGTCAGGTAGTGAAACTGAGCTCAATATATCTCCAGCTCAGTCAAGTCAAGAGATACAAAGTATCAAGGTAGAAGCTCCGGATTGGATGCAAATACTGTTTGCCAAACTCGAATCAAACCAAAATAAAATTGAGGCTAAAATTGAAAATAGTAATAAAGAACTAAAAGAAGAACTGCAATCAAAATGGAATAGTTTGAATTATAAGATAGATGCTATTCATCATGACATTCAAGTAAAAGTAGGGCAACAGTTAACTAAAATGCATATTACTTTCAAATGTGAAATAGATCAAATTCAAAAAAATTATCAAGAGGCAGATGAACTTTTGGAAGTGAGGTTGTCCGAAAGATTGAGCAACGAGTCCAAACTTTGCTCTGACAAAGTTAAAGAGGTACAAATTAAAGTAGATACTTGTCAGAAAAACATTGAGAAAGTAAAAGAAACCTGTACCGAAATTCGTGGTGCAGTGGAACAAAGATGTTCTGCCAGGATAGAAGCAGTAGAGTCACAAGTAGAGGAATTAAATACTAACATTGCTAACCTAGAAAATAGAGTAACCTCTGTTAATTCTAGTCATTCTACTGTACAGCATGTGACTTCAGTTGACGCCGCTTTTATAGGGTGTCGACAGTTTTTGCGCTTTGATCCTGATAAGTACATTCACCCTCTTGAATTTTGGAATGACTTTGAGGATGTTCTCCCCAACACTTGGTCAGAAAGAGAAAAAATTTCATTTATAAGAAGTCATTTGTCAGGTGATGCTTTGCGATGGTCAGCGGATGTAATGATCAAATGTAAAACTTTATCTGAATTTAAGTCTGCATTTCTCAACGAATACTGGTCACATAACAAACAAAATGATGTGTTAAGGGAATTCTGGAGTGGTAAGAAGTTTTTCCCAGGGCGTGAATCAGTAAAGGATTTCGCTAGGAAGTGGGTTTCAAGACTGTCACATTTGACAGAAAAGATGAAGCCAGATATGATCATTTTGGGTTTAGAAGGTAAGCTGCCGTGGTACTGGCAGAAGAGGATCATTTCCGCCCCTAGAGATAATATAGACAAATTTATTGAATATCTGGAAAGAGTGGAAAGAGTAGCTGCTGCTGAGGAGCAGGTGCAGCAGAATAACAAATCTTCTAACAATCACGTACAAAATAATGGAAACGTGAACGTTAGAAATATGGAAGTTAGGCACACCAAAACAAACTATCGAAACCAAAGCCGTGGCAGAGGAAGAGGTATTGGCGTCGGATGTTGTCTTTCGACATCCCTAGAGATGTCGGTCGATCACGATACACTTGCGACTTCAGGTAACCCCAAAGCTAATAATCGCACGGACTGAGGTCTGGGGACCTGGGAGGCCAAGCATGACGAAAGTGGCGGCTAAGCACACGATCATGACCAAACGATGCGTGCAAGAGATCTTTCACGCGTCTAGCAATATGGGGTGGAGCGACATCCTGCATAAACATCGTACGTTCCAGCAGGTGTTTATCAGCCAGGCTGGGGATGATGCGATTCTGTAACATATCGGCGTACCTCTCACCCTTCACTGTAGCAGTTACAAAAGCAGAATCACGAATTTCCGCGAAGCAAAAAGGCCCGATAACGGTAGATGTGGTAAATCCAACCCATACCGTGACTTTCTCGTCGTGCAATGGTGTTTCCACGACAGTTCTAGGATTTTCGGTAGCCCAAATTCTGCAGTTGTGGGCGTTGACAGACCTTCGGAGCGTGAAATGGGCTTCGTCGGTGCACGACACGTTACTCAACCAATCGTCATCTTCCGCCATCTTTTGAAACACAGACACCGCAAATGCCCTCCGCTTCACTAAATCGCCAGGTAACAGTTCATGATGCTGATGGATTTTGTACGGATAGCATCGGAGGGTACGCCTCAGTGCCAAGCAAACAGTAGTGTATGGAATGCCGGTGCGACGTGCGACTGCGCGAGCGCTGACTTCCCCGTGCACAGACGAACCCGCTACAGTCTCCATTTCTTCCTGAACTGTCTCAGCAGCGTTACGCCTTGTGTTCGGTCGGCCACTACGGGGTCTATCGCCTAAACAACCCGTGGCTTCGAACTTCGAAATCATTCTCGCCACAGCTGCGTTTCTCTACCCGTTCGAATCCCCTCCCTATGGCGGTAGGGTCGTAACGCTGAACTAGCACATTCCCCATTCTGATAATACAGCTTCAGTAAAGCCGCTTTTTCAGGTAACGTCAACATGCTGCGACTGCTGGCGCATCTGATTCTCTCTCTCTCATTACAGCTCCTTTTATACACGATTGTCGTACGTAGTCACTGCTGTCGAGTACCACCTGTCGGACATTTTGTGAACTTTGTCTTTTTTTGGTTCTAATAAAACCCCATGTCATTCCAAGCATGTGTGTCAATTTTTACCTCTCTGTCTACATTATTCCGTGATTTATAAAGTTTTCAAATTTATACTGACTTTTTGATCACCGTCTAGTTTTCGTAATGCACCGAGTTTTCTAGAGTGGGAGATAAATTTGGGTTAAATTTCATACAGAAACAAGTTGGAGCAGAATGTAAACTCTGTTCAGCTATTCTTAACAGTCAGTAGAAGGCCTTTTTTATCTATCAGTTCATAGAAACTAAACAGTTTTATTAATATTTTTTTTAAAAATCACAGCATCAAATCCACAGATTGGATTATGGGAAATTTAGTACCGTTTAAAAGCTTTCATGTGATGTGAAAGAAACTCCACTGAAATGCACAGCTTTGACTTACAATTAGAGAACTCACGTAACTGTTTTAAGAATTTAGATAAAGTCATCAGTATTGGCTAGTATCTGCCTGGCTGTCGCGTTCACGGGCAGAGGTCGTTAACCGTGAAATTCAGGTCACTCACCGTCTTTCGCACATGGCACAGCCGTTGGATTTGAACCAACGCCTTCAACGTGATTCTCGTCCTGAAGACAAGCTGTTATCGATCTCGTTCAGGCCGGCCGCTGTGACCTAGCGGTTCTAGGCGCCTGAGTCCGGAACCGCGAGACTGCTACGGTCGCAGGTTCGAATCCTGCCTCGGGCATGGATGTGTGTGATGTCCTTAGGTTAAGTTAGGCTTAAGTAGTTCTAAGTTCTAGGGGACTGATGACCACAGATGTTAAGTCTCATAGTGCTCAGACTAAAAGGAATATCACGCTATATGAAACTGCATACATCGCTTACAGTGCAAACACCCTCAGCAGAAAGCTGCAGAATTACGGAAAGTAATTGTGAGTGAAGACGTACCTTCAAGCACATCACTGTTTAGAATTATCTGAATCGCTCTGTACTATATCCGGAGTGTCGGTATCGTTAATAAAATACGCGATTTCTGCAACTCATAAACCTCGTTGAAACATGGATTACAGCACAGATTAGTGCTTACTAGCTCTAAAGGTGTGCCGGGTACCTTATTTTAAGCTTTATGTTTGCCTTTCACATGCATGCTGAATGATAGTCATAAAAGGTTAATTGATGAATGTCTTCACAACTACAAACAAATTCAGCAAACAGACTGTTTGTAAGCTTGCTTTTCAAAGTGACCACGAATCTTCGCGACGATGTAAGACAACGTTTCTCCTTTCAGTCATTCAACATGTCTGGTATTCGAAAAACTGAGTACTGCGGCCGCCACTAACTGTAATACTTGCTGTACTGAGATCAGAGAATGGAAGATCCACGATGGAATGTAACAATATTGTTAAAAAGTAAAGTTGCCACTCACCTTATAGCGGAGATGCTGAGTTGTAGATTTGCACAACAGAAAGACTGTCACAAATAAAGCTTTAGGCCAGTTAGGTCTTCGTCAGAAATAGACGACAGAACATGCATACACACACACACACACACACACACACACACACACACACACAAATGATTGCACTCTCACGCAACTGTAAGTGTGCTACAGTTGTCTGAGACTGCTTTATGTGTGTGAGAGTTGCCTTTGCGTGTGTGCGCATGTTTGTCGTCTATTTTTGACGAAGGCCTTACTGGCCAAAAGCTTTATTTGTGACGGTCTTTTCGTTGTGCAAATCTGCGACTCGGCATTTCCTGTACAGAGGGATCTTTGTCCGTTCTGGTACCCCTAGCGACAGCTCGTGACGTTTGGAACTTGAGCCGGCCCTGGTGATTCTGCGAAAGAGTGATTATACACTCCTGGAAATGGAAAAAAGAACACATTGACACCGGTGTGTCAGACCCACCATACCTGCTCCGGACACTGCGAGAGGGCTGTACAAGCAATGATCACACGCACGGCACAGCTGACACACCACCGCGCTAGCTGCGCAGCATTTGTGCACCGCCGCCGTCAGTGTCAGCCAGTTTGCCGTGGCATACGGAGCTCCATCGCAGTCTTTAACACTGGTAGCATGCCGCGACAGCGTGGACGTGAACCGTATGTGCAGTTGACGGACTTTGAGCGAGTGCATATAGTGGACATGCGGGAGGCCGGGTGGACGTACCGCCGAATTGCTCAACACGTGGGGCGTGAGGTCTCCACAGTACATCGATGTTGTCGCCAGTGGTCGGCGGAAGGTGCACGTTCCCGTCGACCTGGGACCGGACCGCAGCGACGCACGGATGCACGCCGAGACCCTAGGATCCTACGCAGTGCCGTAGGGGACCGCACCGCCACTTCCCAGCAAATTAGGGACACTGTTGCTCCTGGGGTATCGGCGAGGACCATTCGCAACCGTCTCCATGAAGCAGGGCTACGGTCCCGCACACCGTTAGGCCGTCTTCCGCTCACGCCCCAACACCGTGCAGCCCGCCTCCAGTGGTGTCGCGACAGGCGTGAAAGGAGGGACGAATGGAGACGTGTCGTCTTCAGCGATGAGAGTCGCTTTTGCCTTGGTGCCAATGATGGTCGTATGCGTGTTTGGCGCCGTGCAGGTGAGCGCCACAATCAGGACTGCATACGACCGAGGCACACAGGGCCAACACCCGACATCATGGTGTGGGGAGCGATCTCCTACACTGGCCGTACACCTCTGGTGATCGTCGAGGGGACACTGAATAGTGCACGGTACATCCAAACCGTCATCGAACCCATCGTTCTACCATTCCTAGACCGGCAAGGGAACTTGCTGTTCCAACAGGACAATGCACGTCCGCATGTATCCCGTGCCACCCAACGTGCTCTAGAAGGTGTAAGTCAACTACCCTGGCCAGCAAGATCTCCGGATCTGTCCCCCATTGAGCATGTTTGCGACTGGATGAAGCGTCGTCTCACGCGGTCTGCACGTCCAGCACGAACGCTGGTCCAACTGAGGCGCCAGGTGGAAATGGCATGGCAAGCCGTTCCACAGGACTACATCCAGCATCTCTACGGTCGTCTCCATGGGAGAATAGCAGCCTGCATTGCTGCGAAAGGTGGATATACACTGTACTAGTGCCGACATTGTGCTTGCTCTGTTGCCTGTGTCTATGTGGCTGTGGTTCTGTCAGTGTGATCATGTGATGTATCTGACCCCAGGAATGTGTCAATAAAGTTTCCCCTTCCTGGGACAATGAATTCACGGTGTTCTTATTTCAATTTGCAGTGGTGTAAAAACTCAATTAAGACTCTGTGCTAGGCGCGCCAGCTAAAATGCTGCGAGAGCTTGCACTTTCTCCGCGGCGCTGTGCGCGTGCGCCGCTCCTGCTCTGTTTGACCTTCACGAGAGCGCCAATTGACTGTTGACGGGGCAGCGCAGCGGAGGTGGAGGTGGGGGTAAAACAAGTGCCGGCCGGCGCAGCTGACTGCGCGCTTCTAAACGCGACTTTCTCCTGTTACTAGAGAGGGAGAGAGACGGCGCGCCTGTGAAAGGCTTCTCCGCGCCCTGGCGGCAAAAGCTAATCCCCAGTCGCCGACTTTCGGTTTCACACACAGCTACCAGCGTTATGACGGATCATCCGTTTCACTGGCTAGCGGCGATTTCATTTTAAATATCGGATGTGGCGGCTCCTGCCGACCAACATTCCTCGCGGCGGAGCATCTCTTAAGACGCAGTTGCTGTTCCTGCTCAAGCTAAACCGAATCGTAAATGAAGGTAGCCCTGCAAGGTATGAAACTGTACAACTGCTATAACTATATCTACCTTCATTAAAAAAAAAAGTGTTTCAGTTGACGCCATAATGCGTGACTCGCGTGTCGATAATGACGAGATATGTATGACAACACCTTTATAGTGCCAGAGCACTTTGACTGTTGCTCCATTACGTTTTGGGAATGCAGCAGCATGAATTCTGCTTCTTAATGGAGCAGTCTTTGCGCCGCGAAAACCTGAAGATTCACACTTTGACTGTTGTTTGTTGTTGTGGTCTTCAGTCCTGAGACTGGTCTGATGCAGCTAATCTATCCTGTGCAAGATTCTTCATCTCCCAGTACCTACTGCAACCTACATCCTTCTGAATCTGCTTAGTGTATTCATCTCTTGGTCTCCCTCTACGATTTTTACCCTCCATGCTGCCCTCCAATGCTAAATTTGTGATCCCTTGTTGCCTCAGGACATGTCCCACCAACCGATACCTTCTTCTAGTCAAGTTCTGCCACGAACTTCCCTTCTCCCCAATCCTATTCAATATCTCCTCATTAGTTACGTGATCTACCCACCTAATCTTCAACATTCTTCTGTAGCACCACATTTCGAAAGCTTCTATTCTCTTCTTGTCCAAACTATTTATCGTCCACATTTCACTTCCATACATGGCTACACTCCATACAAATACTTTCAGAAATGACTTCCTGACACTTAAATCTAAGCTTGATGTTAACAAATTTCTCTTCTTCACAAACGCTTTCCTTGCCATTGCCAGTCTACATTTTATATCCTCTCTACTTCGACCATCATCAGTTATTTTGCTCCCCAAACAGCAAAACTCCTTTACTACTTTAAGTGTCTCATTTCCTAATCTAATTCCCTCAGCATCACCCGACTTAATTCGACCACATTCAATTATCTTCGTTTTGCTTTTGTGGATATACATCTTATATCCTCCTTTCGAGACCTGTCCATTCCGTTCAACGGCTCTTCCAAGTCCTTTGCCGTCTCTGACAGAATTACAATGTCGTCGGCGAACCTCAAAGTTTTTATTTCTTCTCTGTGGATTTTAATACCTACTCCAAACTTTTCTTTTGTTTCCTTCACTGCTTCCTCAATATACATATTGAATAACATCGGGGAAAGGCAACAACCCTGTTTCACTCCCTTCCCAACCACTGCTTCCTTTTCATGCCCCTCGACTCTTATAACTGCCATCTGGTTTCTGTACAAATTGTAAATAGCCTTTTGCTCCCTGTATTTTACCCCTGCCACCTTCAGAATTTGAAAGAGAGTATTCCAGTCAACATTGTCAAAAGCTTTCTCTAAGTCTACAAATGCTAGAAACGTAGCTTTGCCTTTCCTTAATCTTTCTTCTAAGATAAGTCATAGAGTCAGTATTGCCTCACGTGTCCCAACATTTGTACGGAATCTCGACTGATCTTCACCGAGGTCGGCTTCCACCTGTTTTTCCATTCGTCCGTAAAGAAATCGCGTTAGTATTTTGCAGCTGTGACTTACTAAACTGATAGTTCGGTAATTCTCACATCTGCCAACACCTCCCTTCTTTGGGATTGGAATTATTATATTCTTCTTGAAGTCTGAGGGTATTTCGCCTGTCTCATACATTTTGCTCACCAGTTTGTAGAGTTTTGTCAGGACTGGCTCTCCAAAGGCTATCAGTAGTTCTAATGGAATGTTGTCTACTCCCGGGGCCTTGTTTCGAGTTAGGTCTTTCAGGGCCAAGGAGGAATGCGCCCAGACGGCTACGGTCGCGTTTCCATTGCTGTAACTTCAGTCGCCTAGAAGTACACATTGGAGAGTTCTAAGCCGTTACCAATCACTGGGACAGTCAGCGCCACTTAATGTCCGAAGGCTGCCTGTAGTCTCTCCGCCGTCGCATGAGAAATATTCTTGCCAAATACACAATATTCGTCACCAAGTAGGCCTCAACTAATTCGACCTTTTGCAGCGCATCTAGGGCCAACTCGGCCGGGAGTCGAATTCGTCCCCACTGCATGGCGATCAAACGCGCTGGCCACCTCACTAAGGGAGTGGCCACCATGTCAGAAGATAGTGTCAATACAATGTGAGTAACGAAACAGAAAATACGCATACGACGTTTCACGTAGGGTGCTTGCTAAAATATGCTATTGTGATATGCATACTGTAAGACCTTCGGCACACACACCATCAGATTATTTGACTTGTCGCTCTAACGAAGTAGGCGAGTGTCAGCAATACGTCTCGTGGTCTTGTCGTGGCGTGTTTATCTTCTGCCGTTAGGTCAGACGATAGAAATGCCACTTGCACGCTTAGAGTAGCAGATTGACGGTGACCAACTTTAAACAGAACTTGATTAATTTTCACACACATTTATTAAAATAGTAACAAGCATAAACCTTACATAACTTGATTCTGGATGCTGTTTACAACTGACAATTTGATGTTCCTTTGGTCTTGGTACGTTAATCTTATTCTCTCATATCTCTGGTACTTAACAAAAGTGTCTACACATTTATCTTCATGGCTATGTACAGGAATATGGTAATCTTATTAGGCGCAGACTGAAACTTGACTATAGACTGGTACCGACTAATGCAGACAAATGCAGATTGGTACGGACTGGTGCAGACAAATGCAGACTGACTAATCGGAGGTCTGTACATTCGTTATAATACCTCGCGCGTTCAGGTATCACTGCGCGAACGTGATCCGCGAGAAGAAAACGTTCCGTGTTAGCAGCAATCTCATTGGCTGCGTGACATATTAATACGCGGAACCAGAATTTGGTCCGTCTCTAAGGCAGCGCCATCTCGTAGTGCGGAGACGGACGAGCGCTGCGCCTGCGCTGTTGTGCTTAGAGGGACGTGCTCTAGTGGGAAAGTTGTGTAGTCACTGACTACGCGGAACTACGTACACAACAGCTATACAGTCTGTTAGAGTGCAGACAGGGGGGTCCCATCGTCATCTACAACATAACAGTGACACAGCAGACGTGTGATCACTGCTTCGAGAATGACCAAAGTAAGGAAATTTATGGTAAACTTTTTTGGAATGTTGTTCCAGGAAAACAAAAATCTTTGTAATATTATAACTTACTTTAATACACACAGTCCTCAACGCATCCAAGATGTTTACTTTTATTTTTAGATGACCGGTTTCGATCATTTGAGAGATCATCTTCAGATGAGAAGCGTACAATCCGTTGCCTTGGAGCAGGTCCATTTTTCCAGGCCTGGGGGCTGACTTTACATCAAGGACTGTAAGATCTGAGAATCCTCTCTAAGAAGATCGAAACAGGCTATCTAAAAATAAGAATAAACAACATAAATGCGATCAACACTGTGTGTATTCAAGTAAGTTATGACACTTATTGCCCTTTTCGTTTTCAATAAAAGCAGATACTAATTTTGTGCTTATTGACTGCCTTCATATAAGATGAATTTATCGTCTTCCTCATGCCTCCAGTGGATCTGGCAATTACCGCTGGCAATAACATACAGTTAGCGGGCAACCGGCGACTTCTATACCAGTCTGAGCTCTAATTTCACATTTCAAAACAAAGCTTTCAGATGATTATTTGTGAAACTGAGAAACGGTCAACAGAGGTTCTTAGTCATTATGCCACGGTTCATGGACTTCCAATACGTCATTTGTATTTTATCTTATAAGAAAAGTATTTACACATCGTCAATTAAGAAAGAGTCGAGGGGCAGCAAAGGGAAGCAGTGATCGAGAAGGGAGGGAGACAGGTTTGTAGCCCATCCCGATGATATTCAGTCTGTGTATTGAGCAGGCAGTAAAGGGAACAAAAGAAATATTTAGAGTAGGAATTAAAATCCACGGACAAGAAACGAAAACTTTGAGGTTTGCCGACGACATTGTAATTCTGTGAGGGGCAGCAAAAGGACAGGACGAGCAATTGAACGCAATGGACAATCTCTTGAAAGGAGGATATAAGATGAACGTTAACAAAAGCAAAGCGAGGGTGATGGAAAGTAGTCGAATTAAATCATATGATGCCGAGGGAATTAGATTAGGAAATGAGACACTTAAAGTAGTAGACGAGTTTTGGTATTTGGGAAGCAAAATAACTGATGATGGTCGAAGTAGAGAGGATATAAAATGTAGACTGGCTACGGCAACGAAAGTGTTTCCAAAAAACAGAAATTCGTTGACACCGAGTATAGGTTTAAGTGTCTGGAAGTCCTTTCGTAAAGCATTTGTATGGAGTGTAGCAATGTATGGGAGTAAACCATGGACGATAAATAGTTTGGACAAGAAGAGAATAGAAGCTTTCGAAATGTGGTGCTATAGAAGAATGCTGAAGATTAGATGGGTAGTTAACATAACTAATGAGGAGGTACTAAACAGAAGTGGGCAGAAGAGGAATTTGTGGCACAACTTGTCCAGAAGAAGGGATCGGTTGGTAGGACATGCTCTGGGGCATCAAGGGATCAGCAATTTAGCATTGGAGGGCAGCGTGGAGGGTAAAAATCGTAGAGGGAGACCACGAGATGAATACACTAAGCAGATTCAGAAGGGTGTAGGTTGCAGTAGGTACTGGGAGATGAAGAAGCTTGCACAGGATAGAGTAGCATGGAGAACTGCATCAAACCACTCTCAGGACTGAAGACCACAACAACAACATAATTTTTTTAATTATACGTAAAACTTGTTCAAAGCGGAACGCGTACAATTCGGAAACCTAACCAAACTGTACAAATATCTCGGTCCCGACGCATTTCATACACATAAATATTTTGCATAAAGCGAAACGTAATGCATGTTTTATGACTCACTTAATAATTTATGGTACAATGCGTAACAAAGCTTATACAGTACTAACGTATTGTAGAGTACCTTAGTAATTCACGTCTATACTTCGAAGCTACATTGTAACACAAATAATATACAGCCCTGACAATGCAGTTATGTGAAAAAGGTGACCGTTGTTCCGCTAAAACATGATTTTACTCAACAAGGCTAAGCATTCGAAAGAAATGCATTCCACATTATGTTCTCCCAGTTTCAGATAACTCGTAGCTCTCTAGGTGCCAACATGACGTGCAATAAAAAGTGTGTGGCTAACGACGGAAAGATTCGGTATTCGAGGCGGTGAGAGAAACAAACTTTCCGTGCGTTCCAAATACGGTGAAACACGATTTACAAAACTTTAAACGAGCCCAAGATGCGGCATGAAAGGATGAAAGGGAATGGGCAAATGAAAAGAAAGGCGAAAAATAGGGAACTTGGAATTCATGAGATACTGCGGGGATGATTCGTAAGTGCGTAGGCAAAAATCTTTGTTCCTGATCCTCGTTGCTGAATGGGAGTGAGGCAGTGAAAGTCGCTAAAGAGATTGGAATTGCGGGGTTTAAGGCACCACACAGGGTGAACGGACAGTTTCAAAACTAGACAGAACATCGTGTAGAATGAAATGTGTGGGGAGAGGAAAGTGTAGCACAAAATGGAATACAGTACTGCAGTACCTAATTGCGAATTATGGCACGAAAGATATACATCTACATCTACATCCACTCTGCTATTCACCATAAAGTGCCTGGCAGAGGGTTCAATTAACCACCTTCAAGCTGTTTCTCTACCGTTCCATTCTCCAACGGCGCGCGGGAAAAGCGAGCACTTAAATTTTTCTGTGCGAGCCCTGATTTCTCATATTCTATCGTGGTGACCATTTCTCCCTATGTAGGTGGATGTCAACATAATGTTTCCGCAATCGGAGGAGAAAACTGGTGATTTAGAAGATCCCGTCGCAAAGAAAAACGCCTTTGTTTTAATGATTGCCACTCCAATTCTCGTATCATGTCTGTGGCACTATCTGTCCTATAATACAAAACGAGCTGCCCTTCTTTGTACTTTTTCGGTGTCATCCGTCAGTCCCACCTGATGCGGATCCCACACCGCACAGCAGTACTCCAGAATCGGGCGGACAAGCTGGTGTAAGCAGTCTCTTTAGTAGACCTGTAGCACCTTCTAAGTGTTCTGCCGATGAATCGCAGTCTTTGGTTTACTCTACCCACAACGTTATCTATGTGATCGTTCCAATTAGGGTTAGCCGGCCGCGGTGGTTTAGCGGTTCTAGGCGCTCAGTCCGGAACCGCGCGACTGCTACGGTCGCAGGTTCGAATCCTGCCTCGGGCATGGATGTGTGTGTTGTCCTTAGGTTAGTTAGGTTTAAGTAGTTCTAAGTTCTAGGGGGCTGATGACCACAGATGTTAAGTCCCATAGTGCTCTGAGCCATTTGAAATTTGAAATCCAATTAGGGTTATTTGTAATTGTGATTCCTAAGTATTTAGTTGAAGTATTTAGCTGTAAGACTTCATATTTGTGTGACTTATCGCGTAATCGAAGGTTAGCGGACTTCCTCTAGTTTTCATGTGAATAGCTTCACACTTTTCTTTATTCTAGGTCAATTGCCACTTTTCGCACCATACAGACATGTTATCTAGATCATTTCGCAATTCGTTTTGGTCATCTGATGACTTTACAAGACGGTAAATGGCAGCTTCATCTGCATACAATCTAAGGCGGCTACTCAGATTGTCTCCTATGTCGTTAATATAGATCAGGAGCAATAGAGGTCCTATAACACTTCCTTGGGGAAAGCCGGATATTACTTCTGTTTTACTCGACGATTTTCCGTCTATTACTACGAACTGTGACCTTCCTGACAGGAAATCACGAATCTAGTCGCACAACTGAGGCGATACTCCATAGGCACGCAGTTTGGTTAGAAGACGCTTGTGAGGAACGGTGTCGAAAGCCTTCTCCAAATCTAAAAATGTGGAATCAGTATGACATCCCCTGTCGATAGCACTTATTACTTCATGAGTATGAAGAGCTAGTTGTGTTTCACAAGAACGATATTTTCTGAATCCGTGCTGACTATGCTTCAGTAAATCGTCTTCTTCGAGGTACTTCATAATGTTCGAATACAGTAAATGTTCCAAAATCCTACAGCAAATCGAAGCTAGTGATATGGGCCTGTAATTCAGTGGATTACTCCTACTTCCCTTTTTGGATACTGGTGTGACTTGAGCAACTTTACAGTTTTTAGGTACGGAACTTTCTGTCAGCGAGCGGTTGTATGTAATTGCTAAAATTGCAGCTATTTTATCAGCATACTCTGAGAGGAACCTGACTGGTATACCATCTGGACTAGAAGCCTTGCCTTTATTAAGTGATATAAGTTTTTTTGTTACACCGAGGATATCTACTTCTATGTTTCTCTTCTTGGCAGCTGTTCTTGATTGGAATTCAAGAATATTTACTTGGTCTTCTCTGGTGAAGGAGTTTCGGAAAACAACTCTGCTTTAGTGGCACCGTCATCGGTGCCTTCACCGTTGTTATCCCGCAGTGAAGGTATTGATTACCTCTTGCCACTGCTGTCCTTTATGTGTGACCAGAATCTCTTTGGGTTTTCTGCCAGATTCAGAGACAGAGTTTCGTTGTGTAAATTATTACAAGAATATCGCACTGAAGTACGCGCTACATTTCGAACTTCCGCAAAACTTTGACTCAATCTTGGGGATTTTGCGTCTTTTTAAATGTGGCACGCTGTTTTCGTTGCTTCTGCAATGGCTTTCTGACCCGTTTTGTGTACCTAGGGGATCACTACCATCACTTATTAATCTATCTGGTATATATATATATATATATATATATATATATATATATATATATATATATATACACTCCTGGAAATGGAAGAAAGAACACATTGACACCGGTGTGTCAGACCCACCATACTTGCTCCGGACACTGCGAGAGGGCTGTACAAGCAATGATCACACGCACGGCACAGCTGACACACCAGGAACCGCGGTGTTGGCCGTCGAATGGCGCTAGCTGCGCAGCATTTGTGCACAGCCGCCGTCAGTGTCAGCCAGTTTGCCGTGGCATACGGAGCTCCATCGCAGTCTTTAACACTGGTAGCATGCCGCGACAGCGTGGACGTGAACCGTATGTGCAGTTGACGGACTTTGAGCGAGGGCGTATAGTGGGCAGGCGGGAGGCCGGGTGGACGTACCGCCGAATTGCTCAACACGTGGGGCGTGAGGTCTCCACAGTACATCGATGTTGTCGCCAGTGATCGGCGGAAGGTGCACGTGCCCGTCGACCTGGGGCGTGAATGGAGGGACGAATGGAGACGTGTCGTCTTCAGCGATGAGAGTCGCTTCTGCCTCGGTGCCAATGATGGTCGTATGCGTGTTTGGCGCCGTGCAGGTGAGCGCCACAGTCAGGACTGCATACGACCGAGGCACACAGGGCCAACACCCGGCATCGTGGTGTGGGGAGCGATCTCCTACACTGGCCGTACACCTCTGGTGATCGTCGAGGGGACACTGAATAGTGCATGGTACATCCAAACCGTCATCGAACCTATCGTTCTACCATTCCTAGATCGGCAAGGGAACTTGCTGTTCCAACAGGACAATGCACGTCTGCATGTATCCCGTGCCATCCTACGTGCTCTAGAAGGTGTAAGTCAACTACCCTGGCCAGCAAGATCTCCGGATCTGTCCCCCATTGAGCATGTTTGGGACTAGATGAAGCGTCGTCTCACGCGGTCTGCACGTCCAGCACGAACGCTGGTCCAACTGAGGCGCCAGGTGGAAATGGCATGGCAAGCGTTCCACAGGACTACATCCAGCATCTCTACGATCGTCTCCATGGGAGAATAGCAGCCTGCATTGCTGCGAAAGGTGGATATACACTGTGCTAGTGCCGACATTGTGCATGCTCTGTTGCCTGTGTCTATGTGCCTGTGGTTCTGTCAGTGTGATCATGTGATGTATCTGACTCCAGGAATGTGTCAATAAAGTTTCCCCTTCCTGGGACAATGAATTCACGGTGTTCTTATTTCAATTTCCAGGAGTGTATTTCACATGTGAAACATACCGTGCTGTCCAGGTGACTACATTTGAAGTAAGGGCTTTCTATAAACTCAATCCACTTTGACTTCGGCGACAGATGTCATAGTAATCCGCAATGCACATGATGATGACGAGAAAGCAAAAGAAGAAGCAGAGAAGCAATATTATGCTCCTATAAAAATTAAAACGACTGAAGAATCTATTGCATCTGTAAGCGATGTTATGAAATTTGCAGCACACACAAATTCTCCGAAACTGTTGTACAGTGCAAGAAAATTACGTAGAGAACCCGGTTTCGAAAAGAAAACTCAAACAGGTTTCCCTCCCTGATATGTGGCGAAAAAGTGACATGTGTAGCAAGTAAATGAATAATACACGAATTTAAAGTTACTCTAAAATACAGATATGCGATATTATGTATCAGTTAGTGCAATAATCTACAGTTCTGTTGTACTGTATACAGCAAGTGACCACCTACTGTACACTTAAATACGCACATGCTTAAAAATTTATGCTTTTATTGCATGCAACTTCACAGATTTCATATAGTGTAGCGTGTTTTGTATCCGGAAACTTGTCCACCTCGGAAAATTATTTTAGTCCCATCCGATCTCGTTTCGAGCGAGTTTTACTATAAACATAGATTAACATCAACGAACTCGATCAATTGCGGAGTGGCATAGAGTCTGAAGAATCTGTTACAATAACGCGAGATTTTCGACCTAAGTAACTTAAAACTGAAACAGTTTTACTTTAGTGATTTGTATACACGCCTATGCCATAGACCTTGGGAGTCCACTGAAACGGCTGCTGTGTTTTCCAATTTTCTATTGTTCGCATCATCTGTGACCTTTATTTCAGTTTCTAGTAGTCTCAATGAGATTTTCTTTTGTTCAGATGTCATCAATTGTCGTGCTATTACATGAGTATTAGTCGACTGTTCTCATACGTACTTCTATCAAATTGGTGAGAAACGGACCTATTTGACTCTATCTGTACCAAATAACAATTAAAAACGATGCGAAGAAGAAATTAAAGTAAAATTCTTTCAGTTTTCGTATACTTATGTCAAAAATCTAGTAGTGAAGAACATTCATAGTATGTTGTTTACAGTATGTGCGTACAATATATCGATACTCTTCACTGCTGCATGAACACAAGTAGTCAGCATTTCAACGTAATAACGCAGGGTTTTTGACCCAACCAACTTAAAACTGAAACAGATTTACTTTAGTGATTTGTATGCATTATTAGGTCCAAATAACATTCAATAGGACGTTTCTCACAGCGTGTTTTTGTTAAAAGGCAAGGAATTTTCGCCACAAAAGAGAATAAAAAGTGAAAGATAATGTAAACAATAGAGCGTTATCCCAACGTGAACAACTACCTGACGACGAACCTCTGTTCGAAACCGGTAACGGTGCTATTTATATGAAAAAAAATTGCACTATTAAAATTGGGTGCATGCTGTTTTCTTCTCTGCAAGAATCAACATGTATTTTGCACACAACCACATTATCGGAATTACAGTATTATGATCGGACACTAAAAACTTAACGCTCAGGACACCAAATCTCAAATTTTTGTTTAAATAATCTTTAGAAGCGGCGTTCTATATAACTTTTCTCCGTAATCGGCTGTAAATTTCAAAGTGCTTTCGAGTTAACGAAGTTTACTGCACATACACCGCACTGAAATGTAGCCTCAAGATACCACACGGCGAAACACACATGGGCATACTTGGTTGTCGTCTGCTAAATAGCGACAAGAGATTTCCACCTGATCCGAGAAGCAATGGGTGTGTTAAAAATCACGATGTCCACTTCGAAGAAATTGAGTACGCATGAATACGGATGTGTGTTTGCGTGTTGTTTTGAAAATGTAAGCGCTAGCGCTAAGTTGGACAGGAAACGGCTGTGTGTGCACGCCTTTCCGAAGCTTCCAACAACGGTGCCTTTTGTGAAGGAGCGTTTCGACGCGCGCGCCATCTGTCCGTCGAAAACGTAAACTCGGCAAGCTCCAACCGTCTCCTGTCGCTCCCGCCGTATTATGTAGCTGGTAATAACGGAAATAGCGAACTGGAACAGAAAGACGATTACATACTGAGAGAAACATATTTTATACTATCTGTGGAGTAGTAGATTACAATATATTGTCTAATTAATCAGACGTTGGCAGCCCGTTTTGTACAGTTTATAATTTTTTTTAAATTTTGCGTTTCATTTTGATAACTTCAAAACAATGCGATTTTTACCTGGTGGCAGACCTGTTGAGTGGATCCCGTGCGGTTGAAAGTGATTAAAATGAAATCAGCGTCATGAAAAATATCGAGGAAGAGAGGCGTGCAGGAGACGTTGAGAAGCGGCAACGTCACGTCATCCCCTCTGAAGCTCACGATTCTCGGCTGGGAGTGTTGGCGCGCTCCTGTAATCCAAGCTACTGGGAGGCCGTTGTGTGGGAGAGAACTGTAGTTCAACTACAGTTTCGGCCGCTTCATGAGCTCAGAAGCGTCCGCGGTACTTTCGTCGACCTGTGGACTCAACGGAGATGGCTGTGCAGAGAATTTCGTCGGATCGTCGAGCAAGAGTTTGAGAAGACGCAACTCACGCTCGGGAAACCGCAGCGCCTACATGACATTTCCTTCGGGAGAAAACAATCACATTGACGGAAAAATCCGTGACAATGGTCAAGCAATTGATCGGTAACACTGCGCAAGCAGAACTTCGTGAAGACGAACTCTACGGAGACGGTGAGACGAAATAGTCCGCGCGCATTGAAGAAGAGTGAACGGGAAAGCGTCGGTATCGCTCAACCACACAACATTTTTTTTCTTTAATTTTATTTTCATTTTTTTATTTTCATTATTGCGGCGTTTCTTTTACCAATGAATATACGGTTGTGTAATCACAACTTAACTCTCGCCACCGCTGCAAAGATGAGTGGCAAGAGTCAGTGCTTTTTCAGAAACACGTGAAATCACTAGCAATGGCAAACTTTATTCACCTTTGGTGGGCCATTAAAACATATGTGCAAACAGTAAGGTGCAATACTATGGAGATTCCAAGAAAATCGCGAGTTTACGCGTCTGTTATGTAACTTGACGTTGTCAGACGGCCAGCGTCCGTGTTATGGAAGACGAACGCGTATAAGCCGACCGTTCGACACCGGCTCCAACATAATTTTAATCTGATTTTATTTCATCAACGGTCATTAATTTAGATGACGTCTGAGAAGTAATGTAATTTAAAAAGACGTGTTTCTGCGTGAAGTTTTAGTGAACTTCATTGTATTTGACCACTTGCCATTTTTAATTAAATTTAGTTATTAGAACAAACATATTTGTAACTATCGGCAAGTAAATGAAGAAACGCCATAGAGTTTTCCAGAAAATGTATGCCTGTCGTGATTTGTGAAATCCCTTAGACGGGGCGAGTCAGGAAGAAACGTGTATGCTTTGAGGGGATGATAGTGACTCAGAACAAAAACAAATTCATATGGACGTATGCCAGCCGGCCGTTGTGACCGCGCGGTTCTAGGCGCTTCAGTCTGGAGCCGCGCTACTGCTACGGTCGCAGGTTCGAATCCTGCCTCGGGCATGGATGTGTGTGATGTCCTAAGGTTAGTTAGGTTTAACTAGTTCTAAGTTCTAGGGGACTGATGACCTCAGAAGTTAAGTCCCATAGCCCTTTGACGTGTGCCCTATTCCGAATGGTTTCCGAGATAGAACACGTTTAATATCACTTTTGTACGTTTTTCCTGAATAACTCGAAAACTGCGCCCTGCAGCGAAAACGTGTCGCAGTACGAAATTAAAAATAATTTTAGATTAAATTTACTTTCATTCCAATTGATGCATAGTGAGGAGTCCTCCAGGATTTAGATTATGTGAGAAAAACAATAATACATGACAAATATTTACAACTGAAACAAATAAGCTAATGTGCCTTCCACAGGTCCCCAGTGGAATGATAGTTTTTTTTAATGAACACTATATGAAAGAATCGTTTTACAAACACTAATGCACTGAATTTAGAATAAATTTTTATTTATTTATTTATAAGGTAATAAACATGTAATAGAACTACTACAGTACTTATTTACAATGAACAGATTACTGCACTGAAATGGTGTGGAAGTCAGATTTTACACACACACACACACACACACACACACACACACACTTATTTATAATGAAGTCCGCACCCAATAGCTAAGTGGTCAGCGCGACAGAATGCCAATCCTAAGGGCCCGCGTTCGATTCCCGGCTGGGCCGGAGATTTTCTCCGCTCAGGAATTAGATTACATTATTTTTTGGTTCCACAGATCCGTGCTGAGGAGATCCTCGTGGATGTGGAACATGTCATTTTTTTAAAGCTGACATAAATAACAATACTAATAGTATGAATATATACAGTACATCATTTATTACTATTAAAAAAATTCGTCAATGGAGTAGAACGAGTTGGCCACTAGTAAGTCTTTCAGGCTCCTTTCAAACTGATCTTTATTTGTAACTAAATTTTTTATGTTTGCTGGCAAATTACTGAAGATGAGTGTTCTTGAGTAGTGGACCCCTTTTTGAACTGAAGTGCTTTTAAGTCCTTGTGCATATCATTTTTGTTCCTGGTATTTTAAACTATATTAAAGTTCCTACAAAAAAGGTCCTATTCTTTTTTTTCTGGGACTAATGGTTTGTGTGAAGAGTGCGAGAATGTTGAAAAACTCGCTAGACGCGCATGCGCCGTAGCTTGCGTAGTTTTGTAGGCAAAATGAGGTAGTTTCCCGGCCTATGATAGACCACAAGTCTCCCGTATCAAACTGTTCGTCTGAACTTGCTCTACACTACTGCGGTATATATATGAATGACCTAGTAGATAGTGTCGGAAGTTCCATGTGGCTTTTCGCGGATGACGCTGTAGTATACAGAGAAGTTGCAGAATTAGAAAATTGTAGCGAAATGCAGGAAGATCTGCAGCGGACAGGCACTTGGTGCAGGGAGTGCCAACTGACCCTTAACATAGACAAATGTAATGTATTGCGAATACATAGAAAGAAGGATCCTTTATTGTATGATTATATGATAGCGGAACACACACTGGCAGCAGTTACTTCTGTAAAATATCTGGGAGTATGCGTGCGGAACGATTTGAAGTGGAATGATCATATAAAATTAATTGTTTGTAAGGCGGGTACCAGGTTGAGATTCATTGGGAGAGTCCTTAGAAAATGTAGTCCATCAACAAAGGAGATGGCTTACAAAACTCTCGTTCGACCTATCCTGGAGTACTGCTCATCAGTGTGGGATCCGTACCAGATCGGGTTGACGGAGGAGATAGAGAAGATCCAAAGAAGAGCGTCGCGTTTCGTCACAGGGTTATTTGGTAACCGTGATAGCGTTACGGAGATGTTTAGCAAACTCAAGTGGCAGACTCTCCAAGAGAGGCGCTCTGCATCGCGGTGTAGCTCTCTGTCCAGGTTTCGAGAGGGTGCGTTTCTGGATGAGGTATCTAATATATTGCTTCCCCCTACTTATACCTCCGGAGGAGATCACGAATGTAAAATTAGAGAGATTAGAGCGCGCACGGAGGCTTTCAGACAGTCGTTCTTCCCGCGAACCATACGAGACTGGAACAGGAAAGGGAGGTAATCACAGTGGCACGTAAAGTGCCCTCCGCCACACACCGTTGGGTATAAATGTGGATGTAGATGTAAACCTCAAATTGGTGTACAAAAACTACGTAAGCTGCAGCGCATGCGCCTCGATCGAGTTTTTCAACATTCTCGCGCTCGCTTCGCATAAATCTTTAGTTCTAGAGAAAAAATTTATAAGACCTTTTTGTACGAAATTTAATGTAGTTTCATTTCGTACTGCGAGACGTATTCGCTGAACGGTGCGGTTTTCGAATTATTCAAGAAAAACGTACCAAAGTGATATTAAATGTGTTCTATCTCGGAAACCATTCGCAATAGGACATACGTCCATGTATCTCGGAAACCATTCGCAATACGGCATATGTCGATATGAAGTGTTTTGTACAGAATAACTAATACTATCACCGGCCAAAGCAAGTACGAGAGTATTCCCAAACGTAAGGCTTCCTATTTTTTTTTATAAGTACATACACCTGTTTATTTCCATTTCTATGGTTTACATCAGTTTACAGCTTGGACACTTAGCTATTTTTCGGCATAATCACTATTTCTGTCGATGCGTTTTTGTAGACGCTGTGGCAGTTTTTGTATGCCCACGTCATACCAGCTCGCCGCCATGCTGTCTAGGAAGTTATGGACCTCTTCTTTCACCCCGTCGTCGGAGCTGAATCGCTTTCCGGCCAAATGTTCTTTTAACCTAGGGAACAGGCGATAGCCACTGGGCGCCAAGTCAGGGCTATAGGGTGGGTGGGTGATTGTGTTCCGCTGAACCTGTTGCAGGAGAGCAACGCTTTGCCGAGCGATGTGTGGGCGAGCGTTGTCGTGGAGAATGTGTACGCCGTTGCTCAACATTGCTCTTCTCCGGTTCTGAATTGCCCGTTTGAGTTTTTAGAGTCTTACAGTTCCTGTTAGCGTTAACTGTGGTCCCAGTGGGGATAAAGTCGACCAACAATACTCCTTTCCGATCCCAAAAAACGGTTGTCACGACTTTACCGGCAGACTGTGTTTGTCTGAATTTCGGCGGCTTTGGCAAAGAAGGATGCCGCCACTGGCGTGATTGTTGCTTGGTCTCACGTGTAAAGTGGTGTACCCAGGTTTCGTCACCCGTGCTTTGTTCAGCCTTCGACACTGTCTCTTCAGAAATTGACGGTCTCCCGCTCCTTTGTTCGTCATGAATTTCGGTCCGACCAGCTGCAACCTCTTTACACCACTTACGAACATTTTTGACACCAGTGGACGACTCACCATACACTTCCGTCAATAGGCGGTGGATTTCAAACGGCGCAGTTGCCTTTGCGTTCAAAAACGTGACCATGTGCAGCCCTGCGGTATACACAGTTGCATTTACAGCAATTGTTTTACCATATTCCACACAGATAAATGATGCAAATAAGGAAGCAATTTTTGGCACAATATCATTTCAAAATTACACTCCACAGCTCCAAGTACGATAAAATTTTGCTAAGGGGTAACTTTCACAGATCTCTTTAATTCGTACTCTCCAATATTATTATGTAGCGTTTCCAACAGGTTTACATCTACAGAGCACTGCAAAAAGCTAGTAGGATTTAATACAAATTTCTTGAAAAAAAAAAAAGAAAGAAAAAGAAATGAGACAGTTTCTTGCGCAGCTTACACCGGAATAAAGGACAATAAATTTCACCATTGTTTCAAAATGTGTAAAAAATTAACAAGGTTGAAACTTCCTGGCAGATTAAAACTGTGTGCCCGACTGAGACTCGAACTCGGGACCTTTGCCTTTAGTGGCAAGTGCTCTACCATCTGAGCTACCGAAGCACGACTCACGCCCCGTACTCACAGCTTTACTTCTGCCAGTTCCTCGTCTCCTACCTTCCAAACTTTACAGAAGCTCTCCTGCGAACCTTGCAGAACTAGCACTCCTGAAAGAAAGGATATTGCGGAGACATAACCTAGCCACAGCCCGGGGGATGTTTCCAGAATGAGATTTTCACTCTGCAGCGGAGTGTGCGCTGATATGAAACTTCCTGGCAGATTAAAACTGTGTGCCCGACCGAGACTCGAACTCGGGACCTTTGCCTTTCGCGGGCAAGTGCTCTACCATCTGAGCTACCGAAGCACGACTCACGCCCATAGAAACTGAAGAACTGAGAGTTTATATTCTACTCTAGGAATAAATATGAGGGCATGTGGAGAGTTGAAAGGATAAAACACGGTATGCTGCCAGTCTACATTTTAGCATAGAATGGCATTTTATAAATGTAAGAGGTAAACACAAGAAATAAATTCAGGCCTCGATGAAGTGCTACTAACGTCAGACTTTTCGCAGTGAAGTATTGTTCGAGACAACAGGCACAAACACCTAGCCACATCCTGATAAGATTTTGGAGAGTTGCAACGGCTGACTCCTTACCTTAATTGCTTAGAATTGTAAAACTGTACACTCCACAAAACGGAGAAGCGCAGTGTGATATGACTAAAACACTAATGAGTGACATGTCGAGTGGCGAAAAGTGGCCGCGCGGTTTGAGGCGCCATGCCACGGACTGCGCGGCTGCTCCCGCCGGAGGTTCGAGTCCTCCCTCGGGCATGTCTTTGTTGTTCTTAGCTTAAATTAGTTGAAGTTAGTTTAAGTAGTGTATAAGCCTAGGGACTGATGGCCTCAGCAGCTTGGGCCCTTAGGAATTCACACACGAACTCACGCAGTCGGTCTACTGCTATAAACACGTGGAGGTGACACTTTGTAGGGATTATGAATGGAAGGATCACATAAGCTCGGACGTGGGTGCAGCAAGTGGCAGACTTCGATTTACTGGTAGAATACTGAGGAAGTGCAATCAGCCTACAAAGGAGACTGCTTACAAATCACTTAATCTGTCACATTCTAGAATACTTCTCGACTGTGTGGCTCATACCGAACAGGACTAACAGGGATTATTCAACAAATCCAGAGAAGGGCAGCACGGGTGGTGACAGGTTTGTCTCAACCGTGGGAGAGTGTCAGACATGATGAAAGAGGCAAGCTATCCCGGGGAACCCTACTTACACTGTCTGTCTTGTTATCATTTGACTGGCCCTGTACCACATTCTATTACGGGCAACAAGTGTGTAAGCTATTGTGCTGTGTGTTGGAACCGGAGAGGTTGCTCCTTGCATGAGAAAAGCGAACTTATCATTGCTTCATTTCTGATTTTTATTATCTCCGTTGTTGTATTTAATGTTAATGATCGGATTTTGTTCTTGTTATAGTGAAACACGGACGATAACTAGTTTGGACAAGAAGAGAATAGAAGCTTTTGAAATGTGGTGCTACAGAAGAATGCTGAAGATTAGATGGGTAGATCACATAACTAATGAGGAGGTATTGAATAGGATTGGAGAGAAGAGAAGTTTGTGGCACAACTTGACTAGAAGGAGGGATCGGTTGGTAGGACATGTTTTGAGGCATCAAGGGATCACAAATTTAGCATTGGAGGACAGCGTGGAGGGTAAAAATCGTAGAGGGAGACCGAGAGATGAATACACTAAGCAGATTCAGAAGGATGTGGGTTGCAGTAGGTACTGGGAGATGAAGCAGCTTGCACAGGATAGAGTAGCATGGAGAGCTGCATCAAACCAGTCTCAGGACTGAAGACAACAACAACAACATTAATATTACGTATTACAATTCTATAGTAAAAGTTTTATTCATGGAGGAAATATCGAGTGTTCATCTCTGGTAGATGATTATGTGACACTCCAACATAAATATTACCCTCTCTACTCAATTGAAACTGAAGAGCCAAAGAAACTGATACACCTGCCTAATATGCCGGCCGGTGTGGCAGTGTGGTTCTAGACGCTTCAGTCCGGGGCCGCGAGACTGCTACGGTCGCAGGTTCGAATCCTGCCTCTATTACGGCAACAAGTGTGTAAGCTATTGTGCTGTGTGTTGGAACCGAAGAGGTTGCTCCTTGCATGAGAAAAGCGAACTTATCATTGCTTCATTTCTGATTTTTATTATCTCCGTTGTTGAATTTAATGTTAATGATCCGATTTCGTTCTTGTTATAGTGAAACACGGACGATAACTAGTTTGGACAAGAAGAGAATAGAAGCTTTTGAAATGTGGTGCTACAGAAGAATGCTGAAGATTAGATGGGTAGATCACATAACTAATGAGGAGGTATTCAATAGGATTGGAGAGAAGAGAAGTGTGTGGCACTACTTGACTAGAAGAAGGGATCGGTTGGTAGGACATGTTTTGAGGCATCAAGGGATCACAAATTTAGCATTGGAGGACAGCGTGGAGGGTAAAAATCGTAGAGGGAGACCGAGAGATGAATACACTAAGCAGATTCAGAAGGATGTGGGTTGCAGTAGGTACTGGGAGATGAAGCAGCTTGCACAGGATAGAGTAGCATGGAGAGCTGCATCAAACCAGTCTCAGGACTGAAGACAACAACAACAACATTAATATTACGTATTACAATTCTATAGTAAAAGTTTTATTCATGGAGGAAATATCGAGTCCTCATCTCTGGTAGATGATTATGTGACACTCCAACATAAATATTACCCTCTCTACTCAATAGAAACTGAAGAGCCAAAGAAACTGATACACCTGCCTAATATGCCGGCCGGTGTGGCAGTGTGGTTCTAGACGCTTCAGTCCGGAACCGCGAGACTGCTACGGTCGCAGGTTCGAATCCTGCCTCTATTACGGCAACAAGTGTGTAAGCTATTGTGCTGTGTGTTGGAACCGAAGAAGTTGCTCCTTGCATGAGAAAAGCGAACTTATCATTGCTTCATTTCTGATTTTTATTATCTCCGTTGTTGAATTTAATGTTAATGATCCGATTTCGTTCTTGTTATAGTGAAGCACGGACGATAACTAGTTTGGACAAGAAGAGAATAGAAGCTTTTGAAATGTGGTGCTACAGAAGAATGCTGAAGATTAGATGGGTAGATCACATAACTAATGAGGAGGTATTCAATAGGATTGGAGAGAAGAGAAGTTTGTGGCACAACTTGACTAGAAGAAGGGATCGGTTGGTAGGACATGTTTTGGGGCATCAAGGGATCACAAATTTAGCATTGGAGGGCAGCGTGGAGGGTAAAAATCGTAAAGGGAGACCAAGAGATGAATACACTAAGCAGATTCAGAAGGATGTGGGTTGCAGTAGGTACTGGGAGATGAAGAGGCTTGCACAGGATAGAGTAGCATGGAGAGCTGCATCAAACCAGTCTCAGGACTGAAGACAAGAACAACAACATTAATATTACGTATTACAATTCTATAGTAAAAGTTTTATTCATGGAGGAAATATCGAGTGTTCATCTCTGGTAGATGATTATGTGACACTCCAACATAAATATTACCCTCTCTACTCAATTTAAACTGAAGAGTCAAAGAAACTGATACACCTGCCTAACATGCCGGCCGGTGTGGCAGTGCGGTTCTAGACGCTTCAGTCCGGGACCGCGAGACTGCTACGGTCGCAGGTTCGATTCCTGCCTCGGGCATGGATGTGTGTGATGTCCTTAGGTTACCAGAATGAGATTTTCACTCTGCAGCGGAGTGTGCGCTGATATGAAACTTCCTGGCAGATTAAAACCGTGTGCCCGACCGAGACTCGAACTCGGGACCTTTGCCTTTCGCGGGCAAGCGCTCTACCGTCTGAGCTACCGAAGCACGGCTCACTGCCGGTACTCACAGCTTTACTTCTGCCAATATCGTTTCGTTCTTGGGTTAGTTAGGTTGAAGTAGTTCTAAGTTCTAGGGGAATAATGACCTTAGATGTTAAGTCCCATAGTGCTCACAGCCATTTTGAACTTCCCTAATACCGTGTAGGGCGCCGCGAGCACGCAGCACTGCCACAAAAAGACGTGGCACGGCCTTCACTAATGTCTGAAGTAGTGCTGGAGCGAACTGACGCCAATAATCCGTAAGAGTACGACGGTGTCGAGATCTCTTCTAAATAGGACGTTGCAAAGCATCCCAGATATGCTCAATAACGTTCATGACTGGGAGTTTGGTGACCACCGGAAGTGTTTAAGCTCAGATTGTTTCTGGAGCGACTCTGTAGCATTTCTAGACGTGAGAGGTGTCGCATTGTCCTGCTGGAACTGCCCAAGTCCGTCGGAATGCACAAAGGACACGAATGGATGCGTGTGACCAGACAGGTTGCTTACATGCATGTCACCTGTCAGAGTCGTATCTAGGCGTGTCAGGGCTCCCATATCACTCCAGCTGCACACGTCCCACACCATTACAGAGCCGCCACCGGCTTGAACAGTCTCCTGCTGTCACGCAGGGTCCATAGATTTATGAGTTTCTCTCCATACCCGTACGCGTCCATCCGCTCGACACAATTTGAGACACGTCAGGCGAGCCAACATGCTTCCAGTGATAAACAGTCCAATGTCAGAATTGACGGGCCCAGGCGAGGCGTGAAGCTCTGTGTCGGGCAGTCATCAACGGTACGAGGCCACCGAAAGCCCATATCGTCGATGTTTCGTGGAATGGGTCGTACGCTGACACTTGTTGATTGCTCAGTATTAAAATGTGCAGCAGTTTGCGGAAGGGCTGCACTCGTGTCACGTGGCACGATTCTTTTCAGTTATCGTTAGTCCCGTTTTTGCAGGATTTTTTTCCCGCCGCGGCGATGTCGGAGACTTCATACACTCCTGGAAATTGAAATAAGAACACCGTGGATTCATTGTCCCAGGAAGGGGAAACTTTATTGACACATTCCTGGGGTCAGATACAGCACATGATCACACTGACAGAACCACAGGCACACAGACACAGGCAACAGAGCATGCACAATGTCGGCACTAGTACAGTGTATATCCACCTTTCGCAGCAATGCAGGCTGCTATTCTCCCATGGAGACGATCGTAGAGATGCTGGATGTAGTCCTGTGGAACGGCTTGCCATGCCATTTCCACCTGGCGCCTCAGTTGGACCAGCGTTCGTGCTGGACGTGCAGACCGCGTGAGACGACGCTTCATCCAGTCCCAAACATGCTCAATGGGGGACAGATCCGGAGATCTTGCTGGCCAGGGTAGTTGACTGACACCTTCTAGAGCACGTTGGGTGGCACGGGATACATGCGGACGTGCATTGTCCTGTTGGAACAGCAAGTTCCCTTGCCGGTCTAGGAATGGTAGAACGATGGGTTCGATGACGGTTTGGATGTACCGTGCACTATTCAGTGTCCCCTCGACGATCACCAGAGGTGTACGGCCAGTGTAGGAGATCGCTCCCCACACCATGATGCCGGGTGTTGGCCCTGTGTGCCTCGGTCGTATGCAGTCCTGATTGTGGCGCTCACCTGCACGGCGCCAAACACGCATACGACCATCATTGGCACCGAGGCAGAAGCGACTCTCATCGCTGAAGAAGACACGTCTCCATTCGTCCCTCCATTCACGCCTGTCGCAACACCACTGGAGGCGGGCTGCACGATGTTGGGGCGTGAGCGGAAGACGGCCTAACGGTGTGCGGGACCGTAGCCCAGCTTCATGGAGACGGTTGCGAATGGTCCTCGCCGATACCCCAGGAGCAACAGTGTCCCTAATTTGCTGGGAAGTGGCGGTGCGGTCCCCTACGGCACTGCGTAGGATCCTACGGTCTTGGCGTCGCTGCGGTCCGGTCCCAGGTCGACGGGCACGTGCACCTTCCGCCGACCACTGGCGACAACATCGATGTACTGTGGAGACGTCACGCCCCACGTGTTGAGCAATTCGGCGGTACGTCCATCCGACCTCCCGCATGCCCACTATACGCCCTCGCTCAAAGTCCGTCAACTGCACATACGGTTCACGTCCACGCTGTCGCGGCATGCTACCAGTGTTAAAGACTGCGATGGAGCTCCGTATGCCACGGCAAACTGGCTGACACTGACGGCGGCGGTGCACAAACGCTGCGCAGCTAGCGCCATTCGACGGCCAACACCGCGGTTCCTGGTGTGTCCGCTGTGCCGTGCGTGTGATCATTGCTTGTACAGCCCTCTCGCAGTGTCCGGAGCAAGTACGGTGGGTCTGACACACCGGTGTCAATGTGTTCTTTTTTCCATTTCCAGGAGTGTATTTCACCGCATTGTAATATTTACCATGTACGAGGTGCGACAATAAAGTAACGAGACTGATGTGGAAAAACGTTGCCTACCGTTTTAGTAAAGTTTAGTGTCGTCTCCTTCAGACTAGTTCCCTTGTGATTGCACAGACTTCTTCCAGCGCTTCTGCAGTTGATGGTAACATTTCTGGAACTCATCTTCTGTAATATCCTCCAAGACCCTCGTGTCACAGTTTTTTGTGACATCTTGTGTTGTTTGGAAATAGTGTCCCTTGACCGCCGTTTCGACTCTTGGAAATAGAAAAAAGTCGCACGGAGCGGTATCTGGTGAATAAGATGGCTGTGTTAGTACTGAAATTTGGTTTGAGGTTAACAACTGCTGTACTGACAGAGCAGTATGGGATGGCGCATTATCGCGATGCAGAATCCAATTATCAGTAACGCTGGCTCGGACACTAAGAACTACTTTACGAAGATTTTCCAAAATTTCTTTGTAGTAATATTGGTTAACTGTTTGTCCAGGAGGCACCCACTCTTTATGAACAATTCCCTTGCCCTCGGAATGAAAGAAGCACACAAGCATGCATTTCACTTTTGACTTCGACATGCCAGCTTTTTTTGGTGTGGGTGTTTCCTTTGAGCACCACTACGAACTTCGGCGTTTTGCCTGACGATCGTACTGAAAAAACCAACTTTCATCATCAGTCACAACACGGCTCAACAATTCTGGGTTGATTTCTGTTTGCCCTTACAGATCGGCTGCCACATTTTTCCGTGTTTCTCACTGCTGTGGTGTGAAATTTTTGGGGACCACTTTTGCACAAATCTTTCTCATTCTAAGATCTTCAGTTATTATTAGACGAACCGTTTCTCGGTTGATGTTGAGTTCTTCTGCAATCATTTCACGGATAATCTTCGATCAGATTGTACAAGTTCACTCACCCTGGCGAAGTTGACATCTGTCCGTGAGGTTGATGGTCGTCCATTGCGGTCTTCATCTTGAACATTCGTTCTGCCTTCACTGAACATTTAATGCCAACGAAAACCTTGAGTTCTTGACATAACCTCCTCTGCAAAAGCCTTCTGAAGCTTACCGTAAGTTGTCGCCGCGTTTTCACGCAATTTAACGCAAAAAGGAATAGCATAGCATTGCACAATGTTATGCGGTACCATTTCCGTGGCGAGACACACAAATACGTGTTAACTTCCAGAATGAGATTTTCACTCTGCAGCGGAGTGTGCGCTGATATGAAACTTCCTGGAAGATTAAAACTGTGTGCCCGACCGAGACTCGAACTCGGGACCTTTGCCTTTCGCGGGCAAGTGCTCTACCAACTGAGCCACCGAAGCACGACTCACGCCCGATACTCACAGCTTTACTTCTGCCAGTTTTAATCTGCCAGGAAGTTTCACGTGTTAACTTATTAGAGCACAACTCACGACTGAGCAGTTACATCGATGTGGACTAGAAGCAGCTTATAGTCCGAGGTCAAAGATATTGTGCCTAAGCAAGCCTGCAGGGTTGCCACATCTTCCAAGGAAAATCAGTGTCGTTATTTGATTGTCGCACCTCGTACTCGTGAAATGGGCGTACGGTAAAATCGCCATTTCATCGCTACGTCGGTTTGCAGTAGGGTTCTGGAGCATATACTGTATTCAAACATTTATGAATCACGTCGAAGGGAAACGATCTATTGATACCTAATCAGCATGGTTTCAGAAAACATTGTTCTTCTGCAACGCAGCTAGCTCTTTATTCGCACTTAGTAATGGCCGCTTCGACAGGGGATCTCAAGTTGATTCCGTATTTCTAGATTTCCAGAAAGCTTTTGACACCGTTCCTCACAAGCGACTTCTAATCAAGCTGCGGGCCTACGGGGTATCGTCTCAGTTGTGCCACTGGATTCTTGATTTCCTGTCAGGAAGGTCGCAGTTCGTAGTAATAGACGGCAAATCATCGAGTAAAACTGAAGTGATATCAGGTGTTCCCCAGGGAAGCGTCCTGGGACCTCTGCTGTTCCTGATCTATATAAATGACCTGGGTGACAATCTGAGCAGTTCTCTTAGGCTGTTCGCTGATGCTGCTGTAATTTACCGTCTAGTAAGGTCATCCGAAGACCAGTATCAGTTGCAAAGCGATTTAGAAAAGATTGCTGTATGGTGTGTCAGGTGGCAGTTGACGCTAAATAACGAAAAGTGTGAAATGATCCACACGAGTTCCAAAAGAAATCTGTTGGAATTCGATTACTCTATAAATAGTACAATTCTCAAGGCTGTCGATGCAAGTAAGTACGTGGGTGTAAAAATTACGAACAACTTCAGTTGGAAAGACCACACAGATAATATTGTGGGGAAGGCGAGCCAAAGGCTGCGTTTCATTGGCAGGACACTTAGAAGATGTAACAAGTCCACTAAAGAGACAGCTTACACTACACTCGTTCGTCCTCTGTTAGAATATTGCTGCGCGGTGTGGGATCCTTACCAGGTGGGATAGACGGAGGACATCGAAAGGGTGCAAAAAAAGGGCAGCTCGTTTTGTATTATCACGTAATAGGGGAGAGAGTGTGGCAGATATGATACGCGAGTTAGGATGGAAGTCATTACAGCAAAGACGTTTTTCGTCGCGGGGCGATCTTTTTACGAAATTTCAGTCACCAACTTTCTATTCCGAATGCGAAAATATTTTGTTGAGCCCAACCTACATAGGTAGGAATGATGATGGTTGTTGGGATGTTTAAGGGGGACTAAACAGGTAGGAATGATCATCAAAATAAAATAAGAGAAATCAGAGCTGGAACAGAGAGGTTTAGGTGTTCGTTTTTCCCCCGCGCCGTTCGGGAGATAGTATGACTGTGGTTCGATAAACCCTCTGCCAAGCACTAAAATGTGAATTGCAGAGTAATCATGTAGATGTAGATGTAGATGCTGTGTCAGTATTTTAGGTGAATATCGTAGGACCACTTACCGTGTATTTGGGATGTCGTGTCTGGAATAAATATTATTCAACATAATTCTCAGACGTCTCCATCGATTAGAGAGGTTAGAATAGAACCGTTGTCATTAAATTATTCATTTAACTTTCATTTTGTACTTGTGTGGTTTTAGTGATTTGCAGTTCTAGCCGGTGCAGAGAGTACTGCGTACTGCTGGCTCACAGCTACAGGTTATTACTTGCTGGCAATTGCCTGCGGGACACGAAAGCTGATGTGCAGGGCTTATTGTTTCTAAACTGAGCCGTGCGTAGCCACAGTGCCTGAAGTACGAGTAACCGTAGGAAAGTCGTAGCTGCTTTAACCCTAAGGGACGCTGCTTAGGCCGGTATTACACTATCAAATTTCTTTGTCAAAGATTTGATCAAAGATGTGATCAAATATTCCGTCAAATATATTTGACAAAGATCTTTGAGTTAGCGCTGGATGGGGTATTACACTGTCATCAAATTTTTCGTCAAAGTTCAAGATGGCTGACATCAACTTGTTATTAACCGCAGCAGTTGCACGTACCACAATTCCACTGTGTACACATGCGGAAGAGAAGTGGGGGAAAAAAAGGAACCATACACACGAGGTTGACGGTCTTAAATTCTTGGGATTACAACTGGATAATAAATTCAGTTGGGAGGAGCACACCACAGAGCTGCAGAAACGCCTTAACAAATCTGTATTTGCAATTCGAGTGTTAGCAGACATAGGCGACATAAAAGTGAAAAAGCTTGCATACTATTCCTACTTTCATTCCATAATGTCATATGGTATAATATTTTGGGGTAACTCTTCAAGTCAAACAAAAGTTTTCAGAGTCGAAAAGCGTGTAATACGTATTATTTGAGGAGTAAATTCCCGAAGTCTTGCAGAAACCTCTTCAACGAACCGGGTATACTAACTACTGCCTCTCTGTATATTTACTCCTTAATGAAATTTGTCCTAAATAATATATCTCTTTTTCCAACAAACAGCTCAGTTCATACATACAATACCAGGAACAAAAATGATCTGCACAGAGACTTAAAAGCACTTACTTTAGTTCAAAAAGGGGTTCACTACTCAGGAACACTCATCTTCAATAATTTGCCAGCAAAGATGAAAAATTTAGTTACAAATAAAGATCAGCTTAAAAGGAGCCTGAAAGACTTACTAGCGGCCAACTCCACCTACTCCATTGACGAAATTTTTAATAGAAACAAATGATGTATTGTATTTATTCATAGTATTAGCATTGTTGTTTCAGGTTAAAAAAAACTGACATGTTCCACATCCACGAGGATCTCCTCAGCACGGATCTATGGAACGAAAAACTAATCTAATCTGCGTAAAGCCGTGGGTTTTACGACGACACGATAAAAGCATTCAACAAAACTTGTTACGTGAGCTTACAGTGCATGACGTCAAGTCTTACATGAATTACTTAAGAATGGATGAGCATACATTTCTGTATGTGCTCAGTGAAGCGTATCCTGATATCGCAAAGCACAATATTCACTTAAGAGCTGCTACATCTGTAAAAGACAGGCTCACTGTAACACTCCGATTCCTTGCTACAGGAGAGGTTAGGTTAGGTTAGGTTATATTATATTAGGTTAGGTCAGGTCAGGTCACCAATCTTCATAATGTATTTTTGTATTCAGGGTGCCTCACGTTGTAAAGCGCCTCATCAGCTTCATACATCTCTATTACTTTTGTAGTTGTCGGCACACACCAATTGCATTTACCAGCAATGTTTATAAACACACTACAGACGACAGAACGCTGCAGCGATGTTAGCGCTCCATGTGGTAACATGTCACATAGCAGTGAACAGAAAAGAGGCGACTTCTTTGATCAAATCTGCAGCGAGGCCCTAGATTTGTACCGCCAATGTTTATAAACACTCTACAGACGACAGAACGCTGCAGCGATGTTAGCGCTCCACGTGGTAACATGTCACATAGCAGTGAACAGAAAAGAGGCGACTTCTTTGATCAAATCTGCAGCGAGGCCCTAGATTTGTACCGCCAATGTTTATAAACACACTACAGACGACAGAACGCTGCAGCGATGTTAGCGCTCCATGTGGTAACATGTCACATAGCAGTGAACAGAAAAGAGGCGACTTCTTTGATCAAATCTGCAGCGAGGCCCTAGATTTGTACCGCCAATGTTTATAAACACACTAGAGACGACAGAACGCTGCAGCGATGTTAGCGCTCCATGTGGTAACATGTCACATAGCAGTGAACAGAAAAGAGGCGACTTCTTTGATCAAATCTGCAGCGAGGCCCTAGATTTGTACCGCCAATGTTTATAAACACACTACAGACGACAGAACGCTGCAGCGATGTTAGCGCTCCATGTGGTAACATGTCACATAGCAGTGAACAGAAAAGAGGCGACTTCTTTGATCAAATCTGCAGCGAGGCCCTAGATTTGTACCGCCAATGTTTATAAACACTCTACAGACGACAGAACGCTGCAGCGATGTTAGCGCTCCACGTGGTAACATGTCACATAGCAGTGAACAGAAAAGAGGCGACTTCTTTGATCAAATCTGCAGCGAGGCCCTAGATTTGTACCGCCAATGTTTATAAACACACTAGAGACGACAGAACGCTGCAGCGATGTTAGCGCTCCATGTGGTAACATGTCACATAGCAGTGAACAGAAAAGAGGCGACTTCTTTGATCAAATCTGCAGCGAGGCCCTAGATTTGTACCGCCAATGTTTATAAACACACTAGAGACGACAGAACGCTGCAGCGATGTTAGCGCTCCATGTGGTAACATGTCACATAGCAGTGAACAGAAAAGAGGCGACTTCTTTGATCAAATCTGCAGCGAGGCCCTAGATTTGTACCGCCAATGTTTATAAACACACTACAGACGACAGAACGCTGCAGCGATGTTAGCGCTCCACGTGGTAACATGTCACATAGCAGTGAACAGAAAAGAGGCGACTTCTTTGATCAAATCTGCAGCGAGGCCCTAGATTTGTACCGCCAATGTTTATAAACACTCTACAGACGACAGAACGCTGCAGCGATGTTAGCGCTCCACGTGGTAACATGTCACATAGCAGTGAACAGAAAAGAGGCGACTTCTTTGATCAAATCTGCAGCGAGGCCCTAGATTTGTACCGCCAATGTTTATAAACACACTAGAGACGACAGAACGCTGCAGCGATGTTAGCGCTCCATGTGGTAACATGTCACATAGCAGTGAACAGAAAAGAGGCGACTTCTTTGATCAAATCTGCAGCGAGGCCCTAGATTTGTACCGCCAATGTTTATAAACACACTAGAGACGACAGAACGCTGCAGCGATGTTAGCGCTCCATGTGGTAACATGTCACATAGCAGTGAACAGAAAAGAGGCGACTTCTTTGATCAAATCTGCAGCGAGGCCCTAGATTTGTACCGCCAATGTTTATAAACACACTAGAGACGACAGAACGCTGCAGCGATGTTAGCGCTCCATGTGGTAACATGTCACATAGCAGTGAACAGAAAAGAGGCGACTTCTTTGATCAAATCTGCAGCGAGGCCCTAGATTTGTACCGCCAATGTTTATAAACACTCTACAGACGACAGAACGCTGCAGCGATGTTAGCGCTCCACGTGGTAACATGTCACATAGCAGTGAACAGAAAAGAGGCGACTTCTTTGATCAAATCTGCAGCGAGGCCCTAGATTTGTACCGCCAATGTTTATAAACACACTAGAGACGACAGAACGCTGCAGCGATGTTAGCGCTCCACGTGGTAACATGTCACATAGCAGTGAACAGAAAAGAGGCGACTTCTTTGATCAAATCTGCAGCGAGGCCCTAGATTTGTACCGCCAATGTTTATAAACACTCTACAGACGACAGAACGCTGCAGCGATGTTAGCGCTCCACGTGGTAACATGTCACATAGCAGTGAACAGAAAAGAGGCGACTTCTTTGATCAAATCTGCAGCGAGGCCCTAGATTTGTACCGCCAATGTTTATAAACACTCTACAGACGACAGAACGCTGCAGCGATGTTAGCGCTCCATGTGGTAACATGTCACATAGCAGTGAACAGAAAAGAGGCGACTTCTTTGATCAAATCTGCAGCGAGGCCCTAGATTTGTACCGCCAATGTTTATAAACACTCTACAGACGACAGAACGCTGCAGCGATGTTAGCGCTCCATGTGGTAACATGTCACATAGCAGTGAACAGAAAAGAGGCGACTTCTTTGATCAAATCTGCAGCGAGGCCCTAGATTTGTACCGCCAATGTTTATAAACACTCTACAGACGACAGAACGCTGCAGCGATGTTAGCGCTCCATGTGGTAACATGTCACATAGCAGTGAACAGAAAAGAGGCGACTTCTTTGATCAAATCTGCAGCGAGGCCCTAGATTTGTACCGCCAATGTTTATAAACACTCTACAGACGACAGAACGCTGCAGCGATGTTAGCGCTCCACGTGGTAACATGTCACATAGCAGTGAACAGAAAAGAGGCGACTTCTTTGATCAAATCTGCAGCGAGGCCCTAGATTTGTACCGCCAATGTTTATAAACACACTAGAGACGACAGAACGCTGCAGCGATGTTAGCGCTCCATGTGGTAACATGTCACATAGCAGTGAACAGAAAAGAGGCGACTTCTTTGATCAAATCTGCAGCGAGGCCCTAGATTTGTACCGCCAATGTTTATAAACACACTAGAGACGACAGAACGCTGCAGCGATGTTAGCGCTCCATGTGGTAACATGTCACATAGCAGTGAACAGAAAAGAGGCGACTTCTTTGATCAAATCTGCAGCGAGGCCCTAGATTTGTACCGCCAATGTTTATAAACACACTAGAGACGACAGAACGCTGCAGCGATGTTAGCGCTCCATGTGGTAACATGTCACATAGCAGTGAACAGAAAAGAGGCGACTTCTTTGATCAAATCTGCAGCGAGGCCCTAGATTTGTACCGCCAATGTTTATAAACACTCTACAGACGACAGAACGCTGCAGCGATGTTAGCGCTCCATGTGGTAACATGTCACATAGCAGTGAACAGAAAAGAGGCGACTTCTTTGATCAAATCTGCAGCGAGGCCCTAGATTTGTACCGCCAATGTTTATAAACACTCTACAGACGACAGAACGCTGCAGCGATGTTAGCGCTCCATGTGGTAACATGTCACATAGCAGTGAACAGAAAAGAGGCGACTTCTTTGATCAAATCTGCAGCGAGGCCCTAGATTTGTACCGCCAATGTTTATAAACACTCTACAGACGACAGAACGCTGCAGCGATGTTAGCGCTCCATGTGGTAACATGTCACATAGCAGTGAACAGAAAAGAGGCGACTTCTTTGATCAAATCTGCAGCGAGGCCCTAGATTTGTACCGCCAATGTTTATAAACACTCTACAGACGACAGAACGCTGCAGCGATGTTAGCGCTCCACGTGGTAACATGTCACATAGCAGTGAACAGAAAAGAGGCGACTTCTTTGATCAAATCTGCAGCGAGGCCCTAGATTTGTACCGCCAATGTTTATAAACACACTAGAGACGACAGAACGCTGCAGCGATGTTAGCGCTCCATGTGGTAACATGTCACATAGCAGTGAACAGAAAAGAGGCGACTTCTTTGATCAAATCTGCAGCGAGGCCCTAGATTTGTACCGCCAATGTTTATAAACACACTAGAGACGACAGAACGCTGCAGCGATGTTAGCGCTCCATGTGGTAACATGTCACATAGCAGTGAACAGAAAAGAGGCGACTTCTTTGATCAAATCTGCAGCGAGGCCCTAGATTTGTACCGCCAATGTTTATAAACACACTAGAGACGACAGAACGCTGCAGCGATGTTAGCGCTCCATGTGGTAACATGTCACATAGCAGTGAACAGAAAAGAGGCGACTTCTTTGATCAAATCTGCAGCGAGGCCCTAGATTTGTACCGCCAATGTTTATAAACACACTACAGACGACAGAACGCTGCAGCGATGTTAGCGCTCCACGTGGTAACATGTCACATAGCAGTGAACAGAAAAGAGGCGACTTCTTTGATCAAATCTGCAGCGAGGCCCTAGATTTGTACCGCCAATGTTTATAAACACTCTACAGACGACAGAACGCTGCAGCGATGTTAGCGCTCCACGTGGTAACATGTCACATAGCAGTGAACAGAAAAGAGGCGACTTCTTTGATCAAATCTGCAGCGAGGCCCTAGATTTGTACCGCCAATGTTTATAAACACACTAGAGACGACAGAACGCTGCAGCGATGTTAGCGCTCCATGTGGTAACATGTCACATAGCAGTGAACAGAAAAGAGGCGACTTCTTTGATCAAATCTGCAGCGAGGCCCTAGATTTGTACCGCCAATGTTTATAAACACACTAGAGACGACAGAACGCTGCAGCGATGTTAGCGCTCCATGTGGTAACATGTCACATAGCAGTGAACAGAAAAGAGGCGACTTCTTTGATCAAATCTGCAGCGAGGCCCTAGATTTGTACCGCCAATGTTTATAAACACACTAGAGACGACAGAACGCTGCAGCGATGTTAGCGCTCCATGTGGTAACATGTCACATAGCAGTGAACAGAAAAGAGGCGACTTCTTTGATCAAATCTGCAGCGAGGCCCTAGATTTGTACCGCCAATGTTTATAAACACACTACAGACGACAGAACGCTGCAGCGATGTTAGCGCTCCATGTGGTAACATGTCACATAGCAGTGAACAGAAAAGAGGCGACTTCTTTGATCAAATCTGCAGCGAGGCCCTAGATTTGTACCGCCAATGTTTATAAACACTCTACAGACGACAGAACGCTGCAGCGATGTTAGCGCTCCACGTGGTAACATGTCACATAGCAGTGAACAGAAAAGAGGCGACTTCTTTGATCAAATCTGCAGCGAGGCCCTAGATTTGTACCGCCAATGTTTATAAACACACTAGAGACGACAGAACGCTGCAGCGATGTTAGCGCTCCATGTGGTAACATGTCACATAGCAGTGAACAGAAAAGAGGCGACTTCTTTGATCAAATCTGCAGCGAGGCCCTAGATTTGTACCGCCAATGTTTATAAACACACTAGAGACGACAGAACGCTGCAGCGATGTTAGCGCTCCATGTGGTAACATGTCACATAGCAGTGAACAGAAAAGAGGCGACTTCTTTGATCAAATCTGCAGCGAGGCCCTAGATTTGTACCGCCAATGTTTATAAACACACTAGAGACGACAGAACGCTGCAGCGATGTTAGCGCTCCATGTGGTAACATGTCACATAGCAGTGAACAGAAAAGAGGCGACTTCTTTGATCAAATCTGCAGCGAGGCCCTAGATTTGTACCGCCAATGTTTATAAACACACTAGAGACGACAGAACGCTGCAGCGATGTTAGCGCTCCATGTGGTAACATGTCACATAGCAGTGAACAGAAAAGAGGCGACTTCTTTGATCAAATCTGCAGCGAGGCCCTAGATTTGATCAAATATTTGACGTCATTTGACAAAGTTCCCTATTACACCATCAAACATGTTTGTCAAAGATTTTTGACCAAGAAATTTGGTAGTGTAATACCGGCATTAGAAGAGCAGCTGCATGAGCAGTAAACGTTAGGTACGGCGCCACCGCCTGCCAGGACACGTTGTAGAGTTAGGTAACACGCAGTTTCTATTCCGCGTCGCGCGACAGCCCCAAGTGGACCAGATGCCGGAGCAGAAAGCGGCCAGTGGCTAACCACAGCTCCACTTATTTCTTCTCTGTCACTGTTTAGGCGCTGGCGTCACACCCCACTTCCTTTCGCGGTTCTCGCAACACTTGGGCTTTTCTATAGAGATACGTCTACTCGGGGCAAATATATACCATACTGCCGAGAACATCGCCCGGCAATATTGCCGGACACCATTGCGGACACGAGCACTAAAGCCGCACAAACTTGAACACTGCGATGTTCACGGTACTGCACCTCCCTGGGAATTTTTTTGTTCATCTCGCCAGAACAAATCGCCGCAGGAGAGTCAAATAGTACACTTGTATTAAATGGTAACGAACACTACGTGACGAAAAGTATCGCGAAACCTGGCTGAAAATGACTTAGAAGTTCGTGGCCCTTTCCATCGGTAATGCTGGAATTCAATAACGTGTTGGCCCACCTTTAGCCTTGATGAGAGCTTCCACTCTCGCAGGCATACGTTCAATCAGGTGCTGGCAGGTTTCTTGGGGAATGGCAGCCCATTCTTCACGGAGTGCTGCACTGAGGAGAGATATCGACGTCAGTCGGTGAGGGCTGGCACGAAGTCGGCGTTCCAAAACATCCCAAAGGTGCTAACGTTTGTGTTGTGGAGGCATGGCAGAGAGGAACGAGGCCGTTTTCACGAACATCTAAACGGTATTAATCCGAAGATTCAGTTTACCATGGAGGAGGAGGCAGAAGGGAGACTAAATTTTCTGGATGTGCTAGTTTACAAGAAACAGGATGGTAGCTTAGGCCATACAGTTTACCGGAAACCCACGCACACGGATCGTTATCTACACCGGGATTCGAACCACCACCCACAGCAAAAGCGAGGCATAATAAAAACGTTGGTGGATAGAGCGAGGAACATCTGTGAACCTGGGCTACTGGATACGGAACTGGAACACCTCAGTGATGCATTACTCAGGAATGCTTACTCGGCTGCTGAGATAAAAAGAGCGTTAAGACCGCCGCCTGAAAATCATAGCAATGCACAAGCGCTTGCAAAATCGAAAGTCTTCCTGCCTTTTATTAAGGACGTCACTGACCGCATAGGGAAAATATTGAAAAAACGGAATATCGCGGTGATTTACAAACCTAACCGGAAGATACAAGAACACCTGAGATTGGCTAAGGATGGTCGTAAACCGCTGGAAAAAGCAGGAATTTACAGGATCCCGTGTAGTTGTGGGGAGGTATATGTGGGTACCACAAAAAGAGCGGTCGAAAAACGACTAGAAGAGCACAAGGGCAATTGCAGAAGGGGAGAGATTGATAGATCAGCTGCTGCGGAACACGCTTTGCAGTCAGGAGACCACCACATTTATTTTGATAGAACTCAAGTACTGGCAGCCACAAGCGGATATCATGAAAGGCTTTACAGAGAGGCTATAGAGATTATGAAACACCCCAGGAATTTTAATAGGAAGGAGGAGGGCGTGAAAGTGAATGACATCTGGATGCCGGTGCTGAAGAAGATGTGTACCAGTCTTCCGCCATGGGATGATAGCAACAGCGGACGGCGGCAACCGACAACGGCCAATTGCGCTCGCGTATTCAAAACATGTGACGTCACGGCTATGCGCGGGAGCACGCGAAAACAAAAATTTGCTGCAGTCAGTAGTGAGACAGTGTGTGTTTCGGAAGTTAACAGAAGCCACAACCCCCCTTGAAGATGTCCTCCGCAGATGGGGACGAAACGTCGGGTTACAATGCGAAATCCATCAGACCACGGCATAATAGCCCGGAAAAGAATTTTATTAATCATGACAGTTCCGGCCGTGAAAGTTTACATTTTACAATCAGGCCAGTCCATTACAGGGATGTTATTGTCGTGTAAGCACTCCGCCACAGGCCGTCCTTTATGAACAGGTGCTCGATTGCGTTGAAAGATGCAATCGCCGTTCCGGAATAGCTCTTCAATAGTGGGAAGCAAGAAGGTGCTTAAAACATCAATGTAGGCCTGTGCTCTGATAGTGTCACGCGAAACAACAAGGGGTGCAAGCCCCCTCCATGAAAAACACGACCACACCATAACACCACCGCCTCCGAATTTTACTGTCGGCACTACACACGCTGGAAGATGACCTTCACGTGTCATTTGTCATACCCACACCCTGCCATTGGACCGCCACATCGTGTACCGCGATTCGTCGCTCCACACATCGTTTTTCCACTGTTCGATAGTCCATTGTCTACGCTCCTTACAGCGAGCGAGGCGTTATTTGGCATTTATCGGCGTGATGTGTGGCTTATGACAACCCGCCCGACCACGAAATTCAAGTTTTCTGACCTCCCGTCTAGGTGTCATAGTACTTGCAGTGGATCCTGATGCAGTTTGGAATTCCTGTGCGATGGTCTGGTTAGATGTCTGCAATTGCACGTTGCGACCTTCTTCACAAGTCGGCGGTCTCTGTCAGTGAACAGACGAGGTCGGCCTGTACGCTTTTGTGCTGTACGCGTCCCTTCACGTTTCCACTTCACTATCACATCGGAAACAGTGTAGCTAGGGATGTTTAGGAGTGTGGAAATCTGGCGGACAGAGGTATGGCACAAGTGACACCCAGTCACCTGGCCACGTTCAAAGTCCGTGAGTTCTGTGGAGCGCCCCATTCTGCTCCCTCGCGGTGTCTAATGACTGCTGAGGTCGCTGATATGGAGTACTTGGCAGTAGATGGCAGCACAATGGACCTAATGTATCTTTTTGGGGGTGTCCGGATACTTTTGATGACACAGTGTAGGCTGGAGTGATGAAAGTACTGATCCTTGTGGCTGGCCATTGTCGAATTTTCTTGGTGAGCCTACGTTGGTCCCCATTGATAATTTACAATATTCTGTCATTTGGCATGCCATTTAGCAAGCCGGCCGGCGTGGCGGAGCGGTTCTAGGCGCTACTGTCTGGAACCCCGCGACCGCTACGATCGCAGATTCGAATATTGCCTCGAGCATGGATGTGTGTTATGTCCTTAGCTTACTTAGGTTTAAGTAGTTCTAGGGGACTGATGAGCTGAGAAGTTAAGTCCCATAGCCATTTGAACCATTTTTTTATTTAGCAAACAAACCATCTGTTCGCATCGGACCACACTAAGTAATTTATAGATCATATCTTATCCGCAGACAGTGACGTAGGCGGCTGATACATCGATGAATGCATCAGAGTTTTCAAGCATTGTAGTAAAAATACACAACTGGTCATTAAAATTGCTATACCACGAAGATGACATGCTACAGACGCGAAATTTAACCGACAGCAAGAAAATGCTGTGATATGCAAATGATGAGCTTTTCAGAGGATTCACACAAGGTTGGCGCCGGTGGCAACACCTACAATGTGCTGACTTGAGGAAAGTTTCCAACCAATTTCTCATACATAGACAGCAGTTGACCGGCGCTGACTGGTGAAACGTTGTTGTGAAGCCTCGTGTAAGGAGGAGAAATGCGTACCGTCACGTTTCTGACTTTGATAAATGTCGGATTGTAGCCTATCGCAATTGCGGTTTATCGTATCGCGACATTGTTGCTCGCGTCGGTCGAGATCCGATTACTGTTAGCAGAATACGGAATCGGTGGGTTCAGGAGGGTAATAGGGAACGCCGTGCTGGATCCCAACGGCCTCGTATCACTAGCAGTAGAGATAGCAGGCATCTTATCCGCACGGCTGTAACGGATCGTACAGCCACGTCTGGATCCCTGAGTCAACAGATGGGGACGTTTTCAAGATAACGACCATCTGCACGAACAGTTCGACGACGTTTGCTGCAGCACGGACTATCAGCTCGGAGACTGTGGCTGCGGTTACCCTTGACGCTGCATCACAGACAGGAGCGGCTGCAATGGTGTACTTGACGACGAACCTGGGCGCACAAATGGCAAAACATCATTTTTTCGGATGAATCCAGGTTCTGTTTACAGCATCACGATGGTCGATCCGTGTGTGGAGACATCGCACTGGATGCACATTGGAAGCGTGTATTCGTCATCGCCATACTGGTGTGTCACCCGGCGTGAAGGTATGGGGTGCCATCGGTTATACGTCTCGGTCACCTCTTGTTCGCATTGACGGCACTCAGAACAGTGGACGTTATATTTGAGACGTGTTACGGCCCGTGGCTCTACCCTTCATTCGATCCCTGCAAAATCCTACATTTCAGCAGGATATTGCACGACCGCACGTTGGAGGTGCTGTACGGGCCTTATCTGGATACAGAAAATGTTCGACTGCACCTAGGCCAGCACATTCTCCAGATCTCCCACCAATTGTAAACGTCTGGTCAACGGTGGACGAGCAACTGGCTCGTCACAATACGCCAGTCACTACTCTGGATGAACCGTGGTATCGTGTTGAAGCTGCATGGGCAGCTGTACCTGTACACGCCATGGGAGCTGTGTTTGACTCAATGCCCAGGCGTATCAAGGCCGTTATTGTGGCCAGAGGTGGTTGGTCTGGGTACTCATTTCTCAGGATGTATGGACCCAAATTGCGTGAAAATGGAATGACATGTCAGTTCTAGTATAATGCATTCGTCCAATAAATACCCGTTTATCATCTGAATTTCTTCTTGGTGTAGCAATTTTAATGGCCAGTAGTGTAAATGTGTTCAAAAAATTTCTGTATCATTCTGAAGTGGAGTTGGGTGGTAATGTTGTTGGCGGAGGGGCGGGGACGGAGAGAGGTGGGTCGAGTGCACCGGCTGACGCCTTACTGCAGGGCTGCGGCGCCCTCACAGCTCCACACACGGCGATGCGACGCGCAGAGGTGCAGTGGCTCTCGTTACGCAAGGGGCTTTCTCCACTGGGATGCGACAGCGCCCGCATAGCGGCGACTGCTTCCGCAACACCGGCAGCTGCCGCGCGCGTCTCTGTTGTGGGCAGCTAGGAGTCTCCTGGCAGCGCCTAGCGTATAGCGCGCGCAGGCGGTCACTAGGTGCAGAGTCGGCTGGGGAAGTGTGGTGAGCCTGTGCTCACATCTTTTGTAAACGCACCGACGAACCAAAGAAACTTGTCCGCCTGCCTAATATCGTGTAGCCTCCCCGCGAGAGCACAGAAATGCCTCAATACGGCATAGCGTGGACTCCACTAATGTCTGAAGTAGTGCTGGAGGGAACTGACACAGTCCATAAAACCCTAAGAGTACGAGGGGTAAAGATCTCTTCTGAACAGCACGTCTGCAAGGCATCCCAGATATCCCGAATAATTTTCATGTCTGGGGAGTTTGATGGTAGGCGGAAGAAAAATTGAGAACAGTTTTCCTCGAGCCACTCTGTAGCAATTCTGGAGGTGCGGAGTGTCGCATTGTCCTGCTGGAATTGCCCAAGTCCGTCGGAGTGCAAAATGGTCGTGAGTGGATGCAGATGATGAGACAGTATGTTCACGTACGTCTCACCTGTCAGAGACATATCTGGGGTGCCATATCAGTCCGACTGCACAAGGCCCACACCATTAGAGGGCCTCCCCCAGCTTGAACAGCCGCCTGCCATCATGCATGCTCCATGGATGACATGAGGATGTCTACATACTCGTCCACGTCCATCCACTCGATAAAATTTCAAACGAGAGTCGTCCGACCAGGCAACACGTTTCTAGCCATCAACAGTCCAATGTCAGTTGTGGCGGGCCGACGCGAGGCTAGCTTTGTGTCGTGCAGTCGTTGAGGGCTCTGAAAGGCCACATCGATTACGTTTCGCTCAATGTTCGCACTCTGCCAGTTGTTGACGGCCCAGCTTTGACATCTGCAGCAATCTGCGGAAGGGTTCCACTTCTGTCACGTTGAACGATTCTTTTCAACTATCCTTGGTACCGTTCTTGCAGGGTCTTTTTTCGTCCGCAGCGATGTCTCAGATCTGTCGTTTTACGGCATTCTACATCTACACATCTACATCTACACTTAAACTCCGCAAACCACCCAACGGTGCGTGGCGGAGGGCACTTTACGTGCCACTGTCATTACCTCCCTTTCCTGTCCCAGTCTCGTATGGTTCGCGGGAAGAACGACTGTCTGAAAGCCTCCGTGGGCGCTCGAATCTCTCTAATTTTACATTCGTGATCTCCTCGGGAGAACGGTACCAAGGAGGACTGAAGAGAATCGTTCAACGTGACAGAAGTGGAACCCTCCCGCATATTGCTGCAGATTTCAAAAGCTGGGCCGTCAACAACTCCTGGTACCCGCGCTACACTCGTCGAATTGTCGCACGGGCGAAATCCACATTTCATCGCTAGCTGGCATATTCTGTGTCCCGTCGCTTGTGCACCCGATTATAACACCACATTCAAACCCTCTTAAATCTGGACAACCTGTCATTGTAGCAGCAGTAAGCGATGTAGCAACTGCGCCAGACACTTGTTGTCTTGTATATGAGCTGCAGACATCAGCGCCATCTACTGCCTGTTCACGCATATCTGTAATTGAATACGCTTACCTACACCAGTGAATACGGCTTGTTTCATTTAAACAGCGTTAAGAGTTGTCACTTAAAAATTCGGACGTATTACTTTTCAGCATGTCCTAGGCTTGCTTCTTAAAGGTAAATTCTCCATCGCACCTCCCCCCCCCCTCCCCCCAGACGTCCAGCGCCACCCTTACCCGCTTCAGATTTAGCAGTAAGGTAGTGGATAGACCGTCAAAAACTCAGATCAAGGATGAAAACAGGAACCGTCAACAGGTGTCAACGAAACACCATCGACACGGGCTTCTGGAGCGGAAGGCCCACTCGTGTATCCTTGATGACTGCACGACACATAGCTAGCCTCGCGTGGGTGCGCCAGAACCGACACTGGACTGGAAACATGTTGGCTGGTTGGACGAGTCTCGTTTCAGACTGAACCGAGAGGAAGGACATGTACGGGTATGTTCACAGCCTCATGACTCGATGGACATTGCATGTCAGCAGGGGACTGTTCAAGCTGGCGGAGGCTCTGTAATGGTGTGAGGCGTGTGCAGTTGGAATAATGCGCGACCCCTGATACGTCTAGATACGTCTCTGACACGAACGTGAGCGTCCTGTCTGATCACCTGCGTCCATTGTGCAATCCGACGGATTTGGGCAATTCCAGCAGGACAATGCGGCAGCCCAAACGTCCAGAATTGCTACACTCTGGCTCCAGCAACACTCTTCTGAGTTTAAACACTTCCCATGGACACCAGACTCCCCAGACATGAACGTTATTGAGCACATCTGGGATGCCTTGCACCGTGCTGTTCAGAAGAGATCTCAGCCACCCCGTATTCTTACGGACTTATGGACAGCGCTGCAGGATTCACGTTGTCAGTTCCCTCCAGCACTACTCCAGACATTAGTGGAGTCCATGCCATGTAGTATTGCGGCACTTCTGCATGCTCGCTCGGGCCCTACACGATATTAGGCAGGTGTACCAGTTTCTTGCACTCTTCAGTGTACAATGTAAGTGACGAACTAAGAATACGTCACCGTCGCATGTAAAAGTGACGAATAGTGAGAGCACGGGGGACCACATAGACGCCTTACACAAATGAAAACAATAATTAGACGGGTGTGAACTATGTAAGAACAAAGGAATTCAAGAGTCAAATATTTCGAAACGGAACGCAACTTCAGAAGTGTTTGTAACATATGTTTTTACAGAACAGAGAGAAACTAATCAACTCTCATTTTACGTGTCCTCCTTACACCTCGCTGTTACGAACCGACGGTACACCACGACACAGACACAAATTTAGATACAGCGAACAGCGCAAAAATACACTCCTGGAAATTGAAATAAGAACACCGTGAATTCATTGTCCCAGGAAGGGGAAACTTTATTAACACATTCCTGGCGTCAGATACATCACATGATCACACTGACAGAACCACAGGCACATAGACACAGGCAACAGAGCATGCACAATGTCGGCACTAGTACAGTGTATATCCACCTTTCGCAGCAATGCAGGCTGCTATTCTCCCACGGAGACGATCGTAGAGATGCTGGATGTAGTCCTGTGGAACGGCTTGCCATGCCATTTCCACCTGGCGCCTCAGATGGACCAGCGTTCGTGCTGGACGTGCAGACCGCGTGAGACGACGCTTCATCCAGTCGCAAACATGCTCAATGGGGGACAGATCCGGAGATCTTGCTGGCCAGGGTAGTTGACTTACACCTTCTAGAGCACGTTGGGTGGCACGGGATACATGCGGACGTGCATTGTCCTGTTGGAACAGCAAGTTCCCTTGCCGGTCTAGGAATGGTAGAACGATGGGTTCGATGACGGTTTGGATGTACCGTGCACTATTCAGTGTCCCCTCGACGATCACCAGAGGTGTACGGCCAGTGTAGGAGATCGCTCCCCACACCACGATGCCGGGTGTTGGCCCTGTGTGCCTCGGTCGTATGCAGTCCTGACTGTGGCGCTCACCTGCACGGCGCCAAACACGCATACGACCGTCATTGGCACCGAGGCAGAAGCGACTCTCATCGCTGAAGACGACACGTCTCCATTCGTCCCTCCATTCACGCCTGTCGCGACACCACTGGAGGCGGGCTGCACGATGTTGGGGCGTGAGCGGAAGACGGCCTAACGGTGTGCGGGACCGTAGCCCAGCTTCATGGAGACGGTTGCGAATGGTCCTCGCCGATACCCCAGGAGCAACAGTGTCCCTAATTTGCTGGGAAGTGGCGGTGCGGTCCCCTACGGCACTGCGTAGGATCCTACGGTCTCGGCGTGCATCCGTGCGTCGCTGCGGTCCGGTCCCAGGTCGACGGGCACGTGCACCTTCCGCCGACCACTGGCGACAACATCGATGTACTGTGGAGACCTCACGCCCCACGTGTTGAGCAATTCGCCGGTACGTCCACCCGGCCTCCCGCATGCCCACTATACGCCCTCGCTCAAAGTCCGTCAACTGCAGATACGGTTCACGTCCACGCTTCCGCGGCATGCTACCAGTGTTAAAGACTGCGGTGGAGCTCCGTATGCCACGGCAAACTGGCTGACACTGACGGCGGCGGTGCACAAATGCTGCGCAGCTAGCGCCATTCGACGGCCAACACCGCGGTTCCTGGTGTGTCCGCTGTGCCGTGCGTGTGATCATTGCTTGTACAGCCCTCTCGCAGTGTCCGGAGCAAGTATGGTGGGTCTGACACACCGGTGTCAATGTGTTCTTTTTTCCATTTCCAGGAGCGTAAAATAATAATAAAAACAGTACGACGGACGTTTCGACAGGGGTCGCCCGCATAGCAATCCAACACCTTGATAACTTTTTTTCTGTGTAGTCTCCCCCACCTCCCTTTCTAGCCCTTCCTTTCGCTCACCATTGCCGCCCACATCGGCGTCAGCTCCTTCGGCCATTCGTAATTACATTTAAACCAGGCAATACTTCACATTTGAATGTAAAATCATTATTGGCTGTTCTGCGCTGTATGGTGCTTCCGTTTTTCGCAGTTAAATGTAACACACAGCAATAATGAGTGAAACGAGAAATGCAATAGTTGTGCGTGCTTTGAGGGCGTTATATCTATTAGAAGTTTCTGAAGGGGGCGGGGGTAAAAATACAGGGAGAGAAAGGCTATTTACTATTTGTACAGAAAGCAGATGGCAAGTTATAAGAGTCGAGGGACATGAAAGGGAGGCAGTGGTGGGGAAGGGAGTGAGACAGCGTTGTAGCTCTCCCCGGTGTTATTCAATCTGTGTACTGAGCAAGCAGTAAGGGAAACAAAAGAAAAATTCGGAGTAGGAATCAAAATGCATGGAGAAGAAATGAAACATTGAGGTTCGCCAATGACATTGTAATTCTGTCAGAGACAGCAAAGGACCTGAAAGAGCAGCTGCACGCAATGGACAGTGTCTTGAAAGGAGGATATAAGATGAACATCAAGAAAAGCAAAACAATTAGTAGTCGAATTAAGTCGGGTGATGCCGAGGGAATTAGATTAGGAAATGAGACGCTTGAAGTAGTAAAGGAGTTTTGCTATTTGGGGAGCAAAATAACTGATGACGGTCGAAGTAGGATATAAAATGTAGACTGGCAATGGCAAGGAAAGCGTTTCTGAAGAAGAGAAATTTGTTAACATCGAATATAGATTTATGTATCAGGAAGTCGTTTGTGAAAGTATTTGTTTGGAGTGTAGCCATGTATGGAAGTGAAACATGGACGATAACTAGTTTGGACAAGAAGAGAATAGAAGCTTTCGAAATGTGGTGCTACAGAAGAATGCTGAAGATTAGATGGGCAGATCACATACGTAATGAGGAGGTGTTGAATAGAATTGGGGAGAAGAGGAGCTTGTGGCACAACTTGACAAGAAGAAGGGATCGGTTGGTAGGACATGTTCTGAGGCATCAAGGGATCACCAATTTAGTATTTGGGGGCAGCATGGAGGGTAAAAATCGTAGAGGGAGACCAAGAGATGAGTACACTAAGCAGATTCAGAAGGATGTAAGTTGCAGTAGGTACTGGGAGATGAAGAAGCTTGCACAGGATAGCGTGGAGAGCTGTATCAAACCAGTCTGAGGAAGAAAGACCACAACAGCAGCAGCTTCTTAGTATCAGACGGACGGAAACAAAAGTGGGTTGGGGTCAAACAACGTCAGGCCTGCCCGCTATGACCCCTCCCCCGAAACCCCCCCCCCCCCCCCCCCCACCATGCCTATCACCATGTCGCTCGCACAATTCTCGTTTGCTCGGAAATAGATTTTCCTGTCACTGAAAAGGCTCCCATTTTTATTATTTTTTCAAGCTGTTAGTCTTCAATCGTGTTGTACGATCGCTGCATGAGAAACCCATTTCTGCGACCGCTTAAAGCTGGTCTTTCCGAAGGGTAGATTCTTGGTTTTCCGTCTCGTGTCAGGTATGCATCCTCAGTCCGGTTTTCCGAGTTCGGGTTTCTCTATTTATCTTCGCTGCACTCTCAGCGTCACGCTGTGAAAGGTCCTTTCTCCCAGCTTGGGTGCGTCACTTAGTGGGTTTCGGCTTTTAATATCCAAACAAATGTTGCGCATGAATGCTATTCGCAGAAAATAAATGTAAAGAAAAGGAAGAAAAGCTTCTTCTTCGGGTGGTGGTAGCTTCTCGCCATTTGGAAATGAAATTTTACTTCGCAACAATATGTAACCGCCAGTTTAAAACAAAGAATATAGAAGCGATTATGACTGACCTTTAAATGGTTCAAATGGCTCTGAGCAGTATGGGACTTAACTTCTGAGGTCATCAGTCCCCTAGAACTTAGAACTACTTAAGCGTAACCTAACCTAAGGACATCAGACACATCCCGAGGCAGGATTCGAAGCTGCGACCGTAGCGTAGCGCAGTTCCAGACTGCAGCGCCTACGACCGCTCGGCCACAGCGGCTGACTAACCTTTATCCTTGGACCGTCCACTGCTTCTATTTTGCTTCTTTTTTCCACAGTTCAGTACACCCTCTTCCTGATTGCACGCTTGATCTCTGTTCAGTGTTTGGCAGCCTATCAACTGAGTGAAGGTGAGTCGTGAGCGGTGGGGAGTTTCCCTTGTCACTCTCACCACAGATGTCAGCAAGTACGTGGGTCACTCCGAAAGAAATGCACACTATCTTTGCAAAAATACAGTTTTAATTCTGCACGTGTGAAAGTTTTACAGTGTGTAGATACATCATTCCCGCTTGTTTTCAAACTTAGTTCAACCTGTTCCCGTAAGTGGCGCTGTCACAGCACGTCTTCAAGATGGCTGCTACACTTGGCGTTCGTCAAAAGCAACGTGCTCTCATGGAATTCCTGAGCTGTGAAAACGGGACGGTGGGACACATCCACAAGAGGTTGAAAAAGTTGTACGGAGATGCTGCTGTCGATCGCAGTACAGTTGGTCGGTGGGCGAGCAGGTCACGTGACGAAAGCGGGCACGGCAATATTGAGGATTGCCCTCGCAGCGGCAGGCCTCGTACTGCACACACTCCAGACAACGTGCAGAGACTTAACGAATTGGTGACTGCTGACAGACGCGTCACAGTGAAAGAATTGTCACACTACGTTGTGATAGGGGAAGGAAGTGTTTGCAGAATACTGAAAGTGTTGGCGTTAAAGGTCTGTGCCAGGTGGGTTCCCAGGATGTTGGCAGTGGCTCACAAAGAGACAAGAAAAACGGTATGCAGCGTAATTTTGGAACAGTACGAGAATGGTGGAGATGAATTTCTTGGAAGAATTGTGACAGGTGATGAAACATTTTTCACCAGACACGAAGAGGCAATGAATGAAGTCGCATCATGCAAATTCACCCGAGAAAAAAAATTCAAAACCACACCGTCTGCTGGAAAGGTTATGGCTACGGTGTTTTTCGATTCCGAAGGACTATCGCTTGTGGACATCGTGCCAAGTGGAACCACCATAAATTCTGATGCAGATGTGACGACACCGAAGAAACTTCCAGCTCCACTCAGTCGTGTTCGACCACATCGGTAAAAGCAGGAGGTTTTGTGTTGAACTACAGTGCACGGCCACATGTCAGCCAAAAAACCGTGGACGCGATCACAAAACTCGGATGGACGACACTGGAACACCCGCCTTACAGTCCTGATCTGGCTCCATGTGGCTATCGTCACTTTGGGAAACTGAAAGACTCTCTTAGTGGAGCAAGGTTTGAAGAAGATGACTCCCTCGTGCACGCTCCCAAACAGTGGCTCCAACAGGTTGGTCCAGAATTTTACTATGCGGATATACAGGCGCTGGTTCCAAGATGGCGTAAGGCAGTTGAGAGGGATGGAAATTATGCGGAGAAATGAAAACATTGTTCCTAAAGGACGTATCTACACACTTTCAAACATGTAGAATAAAAGACGGATTTGAGAAAAAAATAATGTGCATTTCTTTTGCAGTGAACCTCATAGTCAAAATCAGAGGCGTAAGAATGCCGGAGTCGGCGTAGAGACACCTGGTGACGTCAGCAGTGCCTGGCTGTCCACAGCAGGTGCTGAAACCTCTCACAGGCGCTCCTGTTCACATCGAAGGTCGTTCGACTTTCGAGTCTACAGGCGACAGCGTCTCTCTCCGTCGCATCCTCAAAGCTGTGCATCGTAGCAGTCGGAAAGCCATGTGACACGCTGCCGCACCAACGTTTTCCACAAACAGTATTTCGTAGGGAGCACATTGTGCTCATGTGCGGGCGACCTAGATGCTTGTAAAACAATAAACTGGTAGCCAAGATCGCGGGAATTCTTTTTATTCCATGATTACCGGTTTCGCCGAAACTAAGGCCGCCATCATCGGATCTAGGAAGGACAGAAAACACTGCTAAACTGGTAAGTATGTATACATACATAAATTTAGGTTTTGGTCCGGTCACCGCCGCATACACCACAGAACATGGTCTTTTACAACTACGTAAGTACACTGCTGCCCATTAAAATTGCTACACCACGAAGATGTGCTACAGACGCGAAACTTAACCGACAGGAAGAAGATGCTGTGATATGCAAATGATTAGCTTTTCAGAGCATTCACGCAAGGTTGGCGCCGGTGGCGACACCTACAACGTGCTGACTTCCGGAAAATTTCCAACCGATTTCTCGTACACAAACAGCAGTTGACCGGCGTTGCCTGGTGAAACGTTCCTGTGATGCCTCGTGTAAGGACGAGAAATGCGTACCGTCACGTTTCCGACTTTGATAACGTTCGGATTGTAGCCTATCGAGATTGCGGTTTATCGTATCGCGACATTGCTGCTCGCGTCGGTCGAGATCCAACGCTGTTAGCAGAATATGGAATCGGTGGGTTCAGGAGGGTAATACGGAACGCCGTGCTGGATCCCAACGGCTTCGTATCACTAGCAGTCGAGATGACAGGCATCTTATCCGCACGGCAGTAGCGGATCGTGCAGCCACGTCTCGACCCCTCAGTCAACACATGGGGACGTTTGCAAGACAACCACCATCTGCACGAACAGTTCGACGTCACTTGCAGCAGCACGGACTATCAGCTCGGAGACCGTGGCTGCGATTACCCTTGACGCTGCATCACAGACAGGAGCGCCTGCGATGGTGTACTCGACGACGAACCTGGGTGCACGAATGGCAAAAGTCTTTTTTTCGGATGAATCCAGGTTCTGTTTACAGCATCACGATAGTCGCATGTCTGTTTGGCGACATCACAGTGAACGCTCATTGGAAGTGTGTATTCGTCATCGCCATACTGGCGTATCACCCGGCGTGATGGTATGGGGTGCCATTGGTTACACGTCTCGGTCACCTCTTGTTCGCATTGACGGCACTTTGAACAGTAGTCGTTACATTTCAGCATGTGTTACGACCCGTGGCTCTACCCTTCATTCGATCCCTGCGAAACCCTACATTTCAGCAGGATAATGCACGACCGCATGTTGCAGGTCCTGAATGGCCTTTCTGGATACAGAAAATGTTCGACTCCTGCCCTGGCCAGCACATTCTCCAGATCTGTCACCTAGTGAAAACGTCTGGTCAATGGTGGCCGAGCAACTGGCTCGTCTCAATACGCCAGTCACTACTCTTGATGAACTGTGGTATCGTGCTGAAGCTGCATCGGCAGCTGTACCTTTACACGCCATCCAAGCTCTGTTTGACTCAATGCCCAGGAGTACCAAGACCGTTGTTACTGCCAGAGCTGGTTGTTCTGGGTACTGATTTCTTAGGATCTGTGCACCCAAATTGCTTGAAAATGTAATCAGATGTCAGTTCTAGTACAGTATATTCGTCCAATGAATACCCGTTTATCATCTGCATTTCTTCTTGGTGTAGCAATTTTAATGGCCAGTAGTGTATACAGTCGACATTAAGATGGCATAAGTTTTTGATATTGGTTATTTTGGATCACTGTGGTTCATTTACATGAGGCTGTCACATAGTTGTACTTCATATATAAAGTGGTTCTTTTAAGACCAAAACCCATAGGCGCATACGCAATGTGTATTTTATTCGTATGTTTTTTAAGATAAGACCAGAAGGATATCCAGTTGTGTAACCCTGCAGTGTTTTTAGATTTATATATGTGACCTCTGGTAGGTTCTATGTACGAACAGACAGATGTGTAGTTGTGTAACTCGGCAGTCTCAGAATTATGTGCAACCCGTAATGTGTTACCACACACGCAGAGCCTGTTATGACGCGCGCGCCGGCCGCGGTGGTCTCGCAGTTCTAGGCGCTCCTGCTACGGTCGCAGGTTCGAATCCTGCCTCGGGCATGGACGTGTGTGATGTCCTTAGGTTAGTTACGTTTAAGTAGTTCTAAGTTGTAGGGGACTGATGACCACAAATGTTAAGTCCCATAGTGCTCAGAGCCAATATTTTTTTTTTTTTTTTTTTTTTTTTTTTGTTATGACGGGAGCTATGACAGTCAGTGGCGCCTCTTCTGCTAGCGCCATCTCGCGACTCCGCCTGTACTGTGAGAACAGAGCCGGAGCTGCGATGGTACCTAGCTTGCGCTTGTGTGTCATGGAGGCACTTAACATTGATAATGTCGTCCCTCTTGGACGCCTATGTGCTACTTATGACAATTTTGTAAGGCCAGCGTGTTGTAGGCAACTATTAATATCAGCATTGTCCGCCTTGCTGTTGTTGCTTGTATGTGTCCTAACGAATGTACCTAAATATATATGAATACACGTTATATAAGCGGAATTCAAGCCCACTTTTATAGTGTTTCCTGTCCTCCCTAGATGGCGGCTTTACTTTCGCCGAAACCGGTAATCATGGAATACAAGGAATTCCTCCGGTCTTGGCTACCAGTTTATTGTTTCCCACAAAACTGCGGTCGTGCAGGATATCATATGTAATTCACTACGGAACTGAAGATTTCTTGGTGCGGAGCACTCGGCTCTTAATATTGGACGGAGAGACATAGTTAGATGAAGTAACTTAGGGTGTCCCCCAGGGAAATGGGTTGCGACCCTCACTGTTCATGTCGTATATTAGCCAGGACTCCACTAATGTCTGAAGTAGTGCTGGAGGGAATTAATCCTGCAGGGCTGTCCATAAATCCGTAAGAGTACGATAGAGTGGAGATCTCTTCTGAACAGCACGTTCCAAGGCATCCCAGATATTATCAATAATGTTCGTGTGCGCGCAGTTTGTTGGCCATCACAAGTGTTTAAACTCAGAAGAGTGTTCCTGGAGTCACTCTGTAGCAGTTATGGACGTGTGGGGTGTCGCATTGTCCTGCTGGAATTGCCCAACTCCGTCGGAATCCACAATGGACATGAATGGATCCAGGTGATCAGACAGGATGCTTACATACGTGTCACGTGTCAAAGAGTCGTTTCTAGACCTATCAGGCGTCCCGCATCACTCCAACTGGACACGCACCACACCATTACAGAGCCCCCACGAGCTTGAACAGCCCCCTGCTGAAATGAACAGTCCATGGTTCCACGAGGTTGTCTCCGAACTTGCTCGACACAATTTGAAACGAGGCTCGTCCGACCAGGCAGCATGTTTCCTGTCATCAACAGCCCAATGTCAGTATTGGCGGGCCCAGGCGAGGCGTAAAGTTTTATATCGTGCATCCATCAAGGGGCCACGACTAGGCCATCGGCTCTGAAAGCCCATAATGATGATGTTTCGTTTAATGGTTCGACACGCTGACACTTGTTCATGGACCAGCATTAAAATCTGAAGCAGTTTGCGGAAGCGTTGCACTTCTGTCACGCTGAACGATTCTCTTCACTCGGCCCGATATTCCAGGACCTCTTTTCGGCCGCAGCGATGTCGGAGATTTGATGTTTTCCTCGAATCCTGATATTCACGGTACACTTGTGAAATGGTCGTACGGAAATATCGGCACTTCATCGCTACCTCGGAGATGCTGCGTCCCATCGCTCGTTCGCCGACTATTATACCACGTTGCAGACTCACTCAAATCTTGATAACCTGCCATTGTAGCAGCAGTATGCGATCTGACAACCGGACCAGACACTTGTTGTCGTATTTAGGCATTGCTAACCACATTGACGTGTTCTGACTGTTTACACTTCCCTCTATTTGAATACGATGACCTATACCAGAATCTCTAGCGCTTCAGTTTACTTTTAGAAGTGCAGTCGATATTTTTATAGGCCTGTACGTAGACGCCTTCTTCTTTGTAATAGGCACGAATCGATATTTTTCCCGACATATCGAGAGCCGTTAACGATAGGTTTTCGGATATTTATATACCGTAGTTCCGATATTTTGAAAAATCCAGAAAGAAATTTTCACTCTGCAGCGGAGTGTGCGCTGATATGAAACTTCCTGACAGATTAAAACTGTGTGCCGGACCGAAACGCGATCTCGTGACCTTTGCTTTTCGCGGGCGAGTGCTCTACCATCTGAGCTACCCAAGTACGACTCAGGATTCTCGAGTTCGATTCTCGTTCCGGCAATCAGTTTTAATTTCCCGGGAAATTTCTTTTTTAAAAATACCAACAGCCCTTGGCTCAACGCTAATACACATATTTGGACCTTTAACAAAGAATTATGCCTCTTGTAGAGTAGATTGTGACAGCATTTTAAGTTATGAAGTTTAGTCAATAATTATATGAAAAACAGAAAATCTAATTTTTCTTCCCCTGGAAGCCGTTAGGAATGCGAGCTGCGAAAGGTGTTGATTTCCGAGACGGGGGTTTTATAATACACTACTGGCCATTAAAATTGCTACACCGCGAAGATGACGTTCTACAGACGCGAAATATAATTGACAGGAAGAAGATCCTGTGACATACAAATGATTAGCTTTTCAGACCATTCACACAAGGTGGGCGCCGGTGGCGACACCTACAACGTGCTGACATGGCGAAAGTTTCCAACCTATTTCTCAAACACAAACAGCAGTTGACCAGCTTTGCCTGGTGAAACGTTGTTGTGATGCCTCGTGTAAGGAGGAGAAATGCGTACCATCACGTTTCCGAATTTGATAATGGTCAGATTGTAGCCTTTCGCAATTGCGGTTTATCGTATCGCGACATTGCTGCTCGCGTCGGTCGAGATCTAATGACTGTTAGCAGAGCATGGAATCGGTTGGTTCAGGAGGGTAATATGGAACGCCGTGCTGGATCCCAACGGCCTCATATCACTAGCAGTCGAGATGACAGGCATCTTATCCGCAACGGCTGTAACGGATCGTGCAGCCACGTCTCGATCCCTGAGTCAACAGATGGAGACGTTTGCAAGACAACAACCATCTGCACGAACAGATCGACGACGTTGGCAGCAGCACGGACTATCAGCTCGGAGACCGTGGCTGCGGTTACCCTTGATTCTGCATCACACACAGGAGCGCCTGCGATGGTGTACTCGACGAAGAACCTGGGTGCACGAATGGCAAGACGTCAGTTTTTAGGATGAATCCAGGTTGTGTTTACAGCATCACGATGGTCGCATCCGTGTTTGGCGACATCGCGGTGAATGCACATTGGAAGCGTGTATTCGTCATCGCCATACTGGCTCATCACCCGGCGTGATAGTATGGGGTGCCATTCGTTACACGTCTCGGTCACCTCTTGTTCGCGTTGACGGCACTTTGAACGGTGGACGTTACATTTCAGATGTGTTACGACCCGTGGCTCTACCCTTCATTCGATCCCTGCGAAACCCTACATTTCAGGAGGATAATGCACGACCGCATGTTGCAGGTCCTGTACGGGCCTTTCTGGATATAGAAAATGTTCGACTGCTGCCCTGGCCAACACATTCTCCACATCTGTCACCAACTGGAAACATCTGGTCAATGTTGGCCGAGCAACTGGCTCATCACAATACGCCAGTCACTACTCTTGATGAACTGTGGCATCGTGTTGAAGCTGCATGGGCAGCTGTACCTGTACACGCCAGCTCTGTTTGACTCAATGCCCAGGCGTATCAAGGCCGTTATTACGGCCAGAGGTAGTTGTTCCGGGTACTGATTTCTCAGCACCTATGCACCCAAATTGCGTGAAAATGTAATCACATGTTCTAGTACAATATATTTATCATCTGCATTTCTTCCTGGTGTAGCAATTTTAATGGCCAGTAGTGTAGATAGGCTGTCGCCTTCCACGACCAAGTAGCTTGGTGTCCGAGTACCCGGAAAATGCGTAAATACGTAATATGACCTCTGAGTCAATTTACAGCGTGTGTGTGCAGGCTGGGCTCAACACGTGTCGGTGTGACGGTAGATGTAAGGCATCCGAGATCCCACGAACATAGATGCTAGTATCCGACGCCCAGGTCGACAGTAGCCAGGAGTCGATTGTCAAACGCAGCAGGAGGCAGCGAGACCTACTGCGGAGTGCGTAGTAGTATTAGAAAGTGTCGAGTGAGCTGTAGTGCGGGAAAGACGGGCGAGAGCGGTGATCGAGTTAAAATCACCGGCGTACGGCGGGTGAGCGCGTCCCCCTGATCGTCGACGGGTGGAGCCTCGTCGATACCGATTCGCGAGTGGTATGAAACAGAGAGTGACAAGTGCCGAATTACGCGTTTCGCGTCAACCGCGTCGGCCAGCAACAACCATGGACTGCAGTGAGGATTGTTGTGAATGTTAGCCATCAGCATTGCGTGTGAGCAAGTACTGAAGAGCAACAACCAATATCAAAGATATAACTGTGATTAGACGTCTGTGTAAGGCGAAAATAGCAACTGCCTCAGTATTTGTGTGTTAGTAGAAAATATACAGTTTGTACATCGCCACCTTTGTGGTCCTTAATACTAGACAAACTTTCAATCATTCCACTTTTCCCTTTTTGGTCATCAGTCTACTGACTGGTTTGATGCGGCCCGCCACGAATTCCTTTCCTGTGTTAACCTCTTCATCTCAGAGTAGCACTTCCAACCTACGACCTCAATTACTTGCTTGACGTATTCCAATCTCTGTCTTCCTCTACAGTTTTTGCCCTCTGCAGCTCCCTCTAGTACCATGGAAGTCATTCCCTCATGTCTCAGCACATGTCCTATCATCCTGTCCCTTCTCCTTATCAGTGTTTTCCATATATTCCTTTCCTCTCCGATTCTACGCAGAACCTCCTCATTCCATACCTTATCAGTCCACCTAATTTTCAACATTCGTCTATACCACCACATCTCAGATGCTTCGATTCTCTTCTGTTCCGGTTTTCCCACAGTCCATGTTTCACTACTATACAATGCTGTACTCCAGACGTACATCCTCAGCAATTTCTTCCTCAAATTAAGGTCGATATTTGATATTAGTAGACTTCTCTTGGCCAGAAATGCCATTTTTGCCATAGCGAGTCTGCTTTTCATGTCCTCCTTGCTCCGTCCGTCATTGGTTATTTTACTGCCTAGGTAGCAGAATTCCTTAACTTCATTAACTTCGTTACCATCAATCCTGATGCTAAGTTTCTCACTGTTCTCATTTCTACTACTTCTCATTACCTTCGTCTTTCTCCGATTTACTCTCAAACCATACTGTGTACTCATTAGAGTGTTCATTCCGTTCAGCAGATCATTTAATTCTTCTTCACTTTCACTCAGGATAGCAATGTCATCGGCGAATCTTATCATTGATATCCTTTCACCTTGTATTTTAATTCCACTCCTGAACCTTTCTTTTATTTCCATCATTGCTTCCTCGATGTACAGATTGAAGAGTAGGGGCGAAAGGCTACAGCCTTGTCTTACTCCCTTCTTAATACGAGCACTTCGTTCTTGATCGTCCACTCTTATTATTCCCTCTTGGTTGTTGTTCGTATTCTATATGACCCGTCTCTCCCTATAGCTTACCTCTACTTTTTTCAGAATCTCGAACAGCTTGCACCATTTTATATTGTCGAACGCTTTTTCCAGGTCAACAAATCCTATGAACGTGTCTTGATTTTTCTTTTGCCTTGCTTCCATTATTAGCCGTAACGTCAGAATTGCCTTTCTCGTGCCTTTACTTTTCCTAAAGCCAAACTGATCGTCACCTAGCGCTTTCTCAATTTTCTTTTCCATTCTTCTGTATATTATTCTCGTAATCAGCTTCGATGCATTAGCTGTTAAGCTGATTGTGCGATAATTCTCGCACTTGTCAGCTCTTGCCGTCTTCGGAATTGTGTGGATGACGCTTTTCCGAAAGTCAGATGGTATGTCGCCAGACTCATATATTCTACACACCAACGTGAATAGTCGTTTTGTTGCCACGTCTCCTAATGATTTTAGAAATTCTGATGGAATGTTATCTATCCCTTCTGCCTTATTTGAACATAAGTCCTCCAAAGCTCTTTCAAATTCCGATTCTAATACTGGATCCCCTATCTCTTCTAAATCGACTCCTGTTTGTTCTTCTATCACATCAGACAAATCTTCACCCTCATAAAGGCTTTCAATGTATTCTTTCCACCTATCTGCTCTCTCCTGCGCATTTAACAGTGGAATTCCCGTTGCAGTCTTAATGTTACCACCGTAGATTTTAATGTCACCAAAGATTGTTTTGACTTTCCTGTATGCTGAATCTCTCCTTCCGACAATCATATCGTTTTCGATGTCTTCACATTTTTCCTGCAGCCATTTCGTCTTAGCTTCCCTGCACTTCCTATTTATTTCATTCCTCAGCGACTTGTATTTCTGTATTCCTGATTTTCCCGGAACATCTTTGTATTTCCTCCTTTCATCAATCAACTGAAGTATTTCTTCTGTTACCCATGGTTTCTTCGCAGCTACCTCCTTTGTACCTATGTTTTCCTTCCCAACTTCTGTGATGGTCCTTTTTAGAGACGTCCATTCCTCTTCAACTGTGCTGCCTACTGCGCTACTTCTTATTGGTGTATCTATAGCGTTAGAGAACTTCAAACGTATCTCGTCATTCCTTAGAAATTCCGTATCCCACTTCTTTGCGTTTTGATTCTTCCTGACTAATGTCTTGAACTTCAGCCTACTCTTCATCACTACTGGATACCCCTTATAATCCAGTATCTGATTTCGGAATCTCTGTCTGACCATGATGTAATCTAATTGAAATCTTCCCGTATCTCCCGGCCTTTTCCAAGTATACCTCCTCCTCTTGTGATTCTTGAACAGGGTATTCGCTATTACTAGCTGAAACTTGTTACACAACTCAATTAGTCTTTCTCCTCTTTCATTCCTTGTCTCAAGCCCATATTCTCCTGTAAGCTTTTCTTCTACTCCTTCCAATTCTACTGCATTCCAGTCGCCCATGACTATTAGATTTTCGTCCCCCTTTACATACTGCATTACCCTTTCAATATCCTCATACACTTCCTCTATCTGTTCATCTTCAGCTTGCGACGTCGGCATGTATACCTGAACTATCGTTGTCGGTGTTGGTCTGCTGTCGATTCTGATTAGAACAACCCGGTCACTGAACTGTTCACAGTAACACAGCCTCTGCCCTACCTTCCTATTCATAACGAATCCTACACCTGTTATACCATTTTCTGCTGCTGTTGATATTGCCCGCTACTCATCTGACCAGAAATCCTTGTCTTCCTTCCGCTTCACTTCACTGACCCCTACTATATCTAGTTTGAGCCTTTGCATTTCCCTTTTCAGATTTTCTATTTTCCCTACCACGTTCAAGCTTCTGACATTCCACGCCCCGACTCGTAGAACATTATCCTTTCGTTGATTATTCAGTCTTTTTCTCATGGTAACCTCCCCCTTGGCAGTCACCTGCCGGAGATCCGAATGGGGGACTATTCCGGAATCTTTTGCCAATGGAGAGATCATCATGACACTTCTTCAACTACAGGCCACATGTCCTGTGGATACACGTTACGTGTCTTTTATGCAGTGGTTTCCATTGCCTTCTGCATCCTCATGTCGTTGATCATTGCTGATTCTTCCGCCTTTAGGGGCAATTTCCCACCGCTAGGACAAGAGAGTGCCCTGAACCTCTATCCGCTCCTCCGCTCTGACAAGGCCGTTGGCAGAATGAGGCTGACTTCTTATGCCGGAAGTCTTCGTCCGGCAGTGCTGATTTATCAAAATTTAGGCAGTGGCCGCGATCGAACCTGGGACCGAAGACGTTTTGATTATGAGTCAAAGACGCTACCCCCCCTTTTTTTTAGCAGCCAAATACTTTTTTTTCTTTATAACAAAATGCGTACGTAACACAAAGGCATTTTTTTAATAGCCAGCTATCCTAGCCACTTTTTTAAGAAAAATGAAAAAAAAAGGATTTTGGAAGGTTTGTTTTTCTGCTTTTTTTTACTTTTATTTCATTTTATTTTTATAGAAATGTATAAATGGAAGGCCGTTCCTCTTCGGCTACATAAACAGAATAATAGGAAGTCGTCCCGTTACGACATAGGATGCTCCATACTATAGCCCGCTGCGAATTTTTCGATGACTGTCTTCTCGTTGGTGTGTTGTTTCCGCTGTTTGTTCAAATCTCATAAAAAAAAAGGAACTGGGAAGAGGTGCTATGGTTATCATCTCATGTCATCGATAATCCAGCTGCGAGGCGGATTATGGAATGCGCTCCAAAGGAAATTAGAAAAATATTGCCTATATTTAGGGTTCTTGACGATCGCACAATGTCGTTCGTTGAGGTAATACCAAAAACCGGGTACTGTCTTTTCGCCATTACCGAAGAGGTAGTGAAGAGCGTGGCCGCTGATCCACGTCACAGAGTTCGTTTTTGCTCTTGGGAAATAAATCTTATCGGGGAAAAGAAGTGATCGGGTAGTTATCCAGCCGGGAGTCGTGCGTGTGAGAAAAGCCAATATCTGACGCACCAAATACCATACGTCCTTTGCCGACCCGCATTCGAAACGATGTTAATCCGTGTCAATCACTTGGCATGTGGCACACAAGGGTGAATCAGCGAGGTGGATGTGATGTAGGCGGGACTGGCACATCTGTTTCCCATTAACAGTTACGTACCATGCAGATTGCACGTCAGTATCAAGGGTGGTGGCATTCACTGCCTGCCACGCAGCGCGCCACTTAGTATTGGGGTGTTTGCTTTCAATCACATTCGGCGTCCTGTTCATTTGCATGGCAGCATACGTCGCCCTCGTCATCATCAAGCGTGTGGGTAGCAGTGCAGTGCGGATGTAGCTTAATTCAAGGAAGAATTGGCTAATGTAGAAGAAAGGTGCTGGGATGTCCGATATCATCACAGGGCCTGCGAGTGAGATCGGTCGTAAGGCTTCCAGTAAGAGACTTGTGAGGCACGTCGGACTTCGTCGCCACAGTCGCAGGTGACAGTTGACGAACAGGGCCTTCGCTCTGTTCTGGACATGACAAAGGCCTAAACCCCCTCAGCTCCTCGGGAGGGTTAGGGACTCGTAACGAATCTTAAATAACATGCCCGTATTAACAAAGGATCCCAAAACCGCCAACATGCGGTGAGCCAAGGTAGGAGGTATGGAGAGTACCTGTGCAAAATGGGGGATACGTGACACCAAATAGACGTTAGCATATCGTGTCCGTTGCAGGAGGTCTAGATGTCTCAGACGGTGGTCACTTATTCCTGCTCTCATCTGATTCAATAAACGTTTGTAGTTAAGGGCTGTTGAACGCTTCATGTCAGATGTGAAATCAATGCCAAGACAGCGCATTGTGTCACTGATTCGTAGCGGTGCGACGTTCTCGCCGGGTAGGCCTCTGCCTATAGACAGAACGTGTGATTTGTGGAGATTGAGATGGCTCCCCGATGCCGCGCCGTAGGTCGCCACCCACGCCAGTGCTGCACGAACATCGTCATTATTGCGTAGAAGGAGTACCAGATCATCTGCATAGGCAGTGCAGCAGAAAGTGTGTCCACCAAGGGACATCCCAGTCAGGCGTTGTCGGAGGCCGCAGAGGAGTGGAGGAGTGGTTCCAAGACGAGGGCGTACAATACCGCCGAAAGAGGGCAGCCTTGTCGCACCGATCGCTGGATCTGTATCGGCGGCGTAAGACGGCCATTATATAACACCTTGGACGTCGCGCCGCGTAGGAGACGCATCAGTACAGTAACTATGACGTCCGGATACCCCATGTGTCGCAGTACCTCCATCAAAAATGTGTGGTCGACTCTGTCAAAGGCCTGGCTAAAGTCGAGTGAGGCCAAAACTCCTGCCACTTGGCGAGCTTCGGCTAGCGCGATCATATCTCTATATCGGCACAATGCAGTGCGAATATTACGGTCACCACCTAACGATGCCTGGTCCTGCGACACAACACATCGTACTGATCGCTTTAGGCGTGCCGCCAGAAGCCGGGTGAAAATCTTCAAGTCACTGTTGAGTAACGTCAAGGGCCGATAGTCACTGATCCTGGATCCGCCTCGTGGTTTGTGTATGGGCACAATCAGTCCTTCTAGGAAGGCCCCAGGTATCTGCTCCGTGGGAGACATAAGATCGCTGCAAATATCAGTCGACGCTGGTGCCAGCAATTGTTGATACGTCCGGTAAAATTCCAGAGGAAGGCCATCAGGTCCCGGGGACTTATGAGCAGCCCCAGCCTGTATTGCTTCAATGATTTCCTCTGCAGTCAAATCCGCCGCCGCTGTCGGAGAGATCGAGCCACAAGTGAGTTGAGAGACTTCGGCGATCACCTCTGGGGGATGTCGATGTTCCGAGTACAGCATAGTGTAGTGAGCATGAAGGGCGTTTCCTATGTCGTGCTGGGTATCAAGGCGTCGTCCGTCTTCCGTCGTGATAGCTTGGATCAGTGTCCTGCGTCGGCGCTGTCGTTCTGCAATGACGTGGTACATAGACGGTTCCTCCTGGGCCACTCTGTCTTGAGTGCGCGCTCTGACGATCGCACCCTCAAGGTGGCAACGTGTTAATCTGATGATCTGTGCCTTGGCACGGTTCACTGTCACCTGCCGTGCAGGTGAGTACGGCAGTGTTGCACATTCCCTTAAGATGCTGTAGTAAAAGTCCGTGGTATGTCTCTTCCATGCTGCAACATCTCGGCCGTAGCCTATCAAGGTCTTCCGGAAGGCTGGTTTCCTACAGAGTAACCACCACGACAGTGTAGACCGGTAGGTGCCACGCCGGCGGCTACAAGAGTCCCACGTGTTCTCTATAAGGCGGCGGCATTCCTGAGAAGCTAGGTGGGCGACGTTCAACTTCCAAGGACCACAGCTGTGCCATATCTTCTGGCGGCCGAGGGTAATAGCGCAGATGTAGGCGTCGTGGTCAGAAAAAGCTGTGGGCCAAACTTCGGCAGCTCTTGTCCCCACAGCTACGGAGCGCGAAATGTAAATCCGGTCGATGCGGCTGGAGGAATGGCTGGTGTAGTGAGTAAATCCGGGCCGATCGCCACAAACATGTTCCCACGAGTCCACCAATTTAAGATTATTTATAATTGTCGTAAGTTCTGTTCCCTAGACCACGAGTCCACTATTCAGTTGCAAAACTCGGTTGAAATATCCCCGAAACCACAGCAGAAAAACCGATAGCCTTTCATCCGGTCACATAATCATAATAATTAATTGTTTGGCGGCTTCGATAAATTACACAAAATCCAGTAAAGGAATGAAACGGGGGTGTTTCACAGGCCAGGCCCCGGTTGCCGTCGCGGCCTACAGCTGCGGCACCGTTCGGTCTCCTGCGGAACGCCTTCCCTCTGCTCGTGTTCTGCCCCCCCCCCTCCCCCCCATCCTTTCTTTCCGACGCCTGTCACGCCCTGTCCCAGCCTGTGGTCCGTCACAAAAACTCCGCCCTTTTTGCAGCTCTGCTACTGCTGTTACACTGGCGTGCCTGAGTCGCGGCTGGCTGTCCTCTACGAACCAATGAGTTGGCCATTCCATCACTGACCTCCTTCCTTTATCCATTCAGCTCACACGTGACGAACAACACCTCAAAGATATTAGAATTCTTGCACATCACTTAATTCAACCGCTCCACCATCTTGTCGGTGTGAAAATCAATGGCCACCCATCTACAAGCTCGTAGCTTCACCACTGGCCATTAAAATTCCTACACCAAGAACAAATGCAGATCATAAACGGGTATTCATTGCTCAAATATACAGAATGGTCCATTCATAGTAAGCGGGCCAAATATCCCACGTTGCAAGTATCAAACGAAAAAGCTACAAAGAACGAAACTCGTCTAACTTGAACGGCGAAAGCAGATGGCGCTATGGTTCGCCCGCTAAATAGCTCAAACGGATATCAATTGCGCGTTTTTTTTAAATAGGAACCCCCATTACATATTTGTGCACCCCCATTTCTTATTACATATTTGTGCAGTACGTAAAGAAATATGAATGTTTTAGTTGGACCACTTTTTCCGCTTTGTGATTGATGGCGCTGTACGTACAAGTACGTGGTATCACGTAACATTCCGCCAGTGCGGACGGTATTTGCTTCGTGATACATTACCCGTGTTAAAATGGACCGTTTACCAATTGCGGAAAAGGTCGATATCGTGTTGATGTATGGCTATTGTGATCAAAATGCCCAACGGGCGTGTGCTATGTATGCTGCTCGGTGTCCTGGACGACATCATCCAAGTGTCCGGACCGTTCGCTGGATAGATACGTTACTTAAGGAAACAGGAAGTGTCCAGCCACATGTGAAACGTCAACCACGACCTGCAACAAATGATGGTGGCCAAGTAGGTGTTTTAGCTGCTGTCGAGGCTGATCCGCACATCAGTAGCAGACAAATTGGAATCGGGAATCTCAAAAGCGTCGGTGTTGAGAATGCTACATCGACATCGCTTGGACCCGTACCATATTTCTATAAACCAGGAATTGCATGGCGACGACTTTGAAAGTCGTGTACAGTTCTGCCACTGGGCGCAAGAGAAATTACGGGACGATGACAGATTTTTTGCACGAGTTCTATTTACCGACGAAGCCTCATTCACCAACAGCAGTAACGTTAACCGGCATAATATGCACTATTGGGCAACGGAAACTCCACGATGGCTGCGACAAGTGGAACATCGGTCAATGTATGGTGCGGATCAGAGGAAGGATAATTGGCCGAGCGGTTCTAGGCACTTCAGTCTGGAACCGCGCTGCTCCTACGGTCGCAGGTTCGAATCCTGCGGCGGGCATGGATGAGTGTCATGTCCTTAGCTCAGTTAGGTTTAAGATAGATCCCTTATCATATAGCTACAAAATAGCAGGTCAGCAACTGGAAGCAGTTAATTCCATAAATTATCTGGGAGTACTCATTAGGAGTGATTTAAAATGGAATGATCATATAAAGTTGATCGTCGGTAAAGCAGATGCCAGACTGAGATTCATTGGAAGAATCCTAAGGAAATGCAATCCGACAACAAAGGAAGTAGGTTACAGGACGCTTGTTCGCCCACTGCTTGAATACTGCTCAGCAGTGTGGGATCCGCACCAGATAGGGTTGACAGAAGAGATAGAGAAGATCCAAAGGAGAGCAGCGCGCTTCGTTACAGGACCATTTAGTAATCGCGAAAGCGTTACGGAGATGATAGATAAACTCCAGTGGAAGACTCTGCAGGAGAGACGCTCAGTAGCTCGGTACGGGCTTTTGTTAAAGTTTCGAGAACATACCTTCACCGAGGAGTCAAGCCGTATGTTACTCCCTCCTACGTATATCTCGCGAAGATACCATGAGGGTAAAACGAGAGAGATTAGAGCCCACACAGAAGCATACCGACAGTCTTTCTTTCCACGAACAATACGAGACTGGAATAGAAGGGAGAACCGATAGATGTACTCAAGGTACCCTCCACCACACATCGTCAGGTGGCTTGCGGAGTATGGATGTAGATGTAGATGTAGAAGTAGTTCTAAGTTCTAGAGGACTGATGACCTCAGAAGTTAAGTCCCATAGTGCTCAGAGCCATTTGAACCATTTTTGAGAGATGATAGTGTAATACGGGCCTCAGTGTTTAGTGACGAAACGACATTCCATTTAAATGGGGACTCTCCTAAATTTAATGTATTTTGTGCAGTTCCATTTTTCTCTGCCGGGAACACTGTTACAGGAAGCGAATATCTCGGTACTTTCTTCTCCCACAGCTGGAGGCTTATTCGAACGACTTCATTTACCAACAGCATGGAGCACTACCACACTGGCATCGGGAAGTGCGAGAATTTTTAAATCAAAGGGTTACTGAACTTGGATCGATCGCACTGGACCAAACGATTCAGCCTTACATTACTAACCTCCAAAGTCACCGGACCTGACTGTACGTGTTTATAAAACTCTCTGTTTATGTGCCTCCGTTACCGACAACAATGAACGAACTCAAACATCGAATAACAGCAGCTGTGGAAGCTGTAACTCGAGAATATGCTCGCTTCAATGTGGGAAGAATTTGAATACCGCACTGACGTATGCCGTGCTTCTCAAGGGGGGCATATTGAGCAGCTGTGAAAAGGTACAAAAAAAAATGTTTTTGTGTGTCCCGTTCATGAAAAAACAAAATTCATTTTATGTTTATAAGTTTCAGAAATACAGACGTGGCAAATCGGATGACTCTTTTTGATACACCCTGTAGTGCACAGTGTTGAGTTTTACCATAGTTTAAAGCGTAATAAATAAGTACTGATAGTTAATATATGAAATTACCACATAAGCAGCACCCAGTCGCAAAATCATATTTTTTTTTTTTTACTTTTGCAAATCGATTTCAACTGATCAACAGCCTTTATCGGTGCTACAAATATAACAATAAACATAATTAGTAACAGTGACCAAATGAATAAATGTACATAAAGCAATGTTAAACCAATTAAAAGTATATAGACCCATTAAACCGTTTAAATTACACATACAAACTTACCTTCGGACGAATATGTGCCCTGAGTAGTAACACTGTCTTAAGCAGAGACCAAACATAAAGTGATACATCGAAAATTGTCTATGACAACGAGAAACCGTAAGGGGGCGCTGCAAAACAAACCCTCCCTCTATGCGAAAAGATACAGCGAAAATAAAAATGAGAACAAGAAATGACATACAAAGTAATGATAAAATACTAAAATATTTACAAAAAATGGATATATTGACAAAGATGTTGTCATCCACATAGTACAGTTACATACGCCAAAAAGGAACAAACGTAGATGAGAAGCACACCATAGAAAAAAACTTCAAAAACTTTTTTAATTTTTTTAAAATTATTTATCATATTATCTAAGGGCAAAAGTTAATCATAATTCCAAACCGTAAAACGGTGTTGGCATCCATCTAGCGTACAGTTAATGATATTCAGGAAGATCGGATTTTTTTGGCAGATGGCACCACATTGCTGAATGCGCGTGTAAAGTAAACAAAGTTGAGATAAGAAAGTTACGGACACGAACGAAACACACGTATTAAAGAAACAAGACTAAACGCAGAAATAAAGTGCTAGCACACTTCATACATGGCACGATAGGATGAACTGAGAATCGTAGCGGCTCTTACGGTGAGCTCGTATATCACGAGACATAAATCCACAAAATATGTCTGTTGGTGCAGCCGACAAGACGGAAAAAGCCCAGTTAAAGGGCGTCAATGCAAACTTAGTCAGCATAACATCATTCGTATCACCGTTGTTCGCGGTTTGTGTACCTTCCACTGAAATGAATTTGAACTCCCAGCAGTGACGACAATTGTCAATGTTACCCGGCTTTCTACTGAGCTACCCTGCGATACCCCAGCTTCCCCTACAGAGATTTTTTTTTTCTTTTGGCCACCCTGAACGGCGCCTTGGTACTAGCTGGGTGTCATTGGCCCCCAGCCTGCAGGAGGAGCTGTGTTGAGCAACGCCGTCACCCCACAGCCGTGCGTGTCCAAGCCGCGGAGCGTCGCATTGCGTACTCGCCAGACAGCCAGCCATGCGCGTGTGTCGGTGGTATGTTACCAGTGAGGGGTACGTCGTAGCGGACGCAGCAGTATTCTCTGTGGCGCCCGTGACGGCTAAATGCTCAACCGCCGACCACACTCCCATCTACAGAGAGATTTAAAAAAAAAAATGTTATTTTTATTTCTTAAAATGGGTCCCGCCACGAATTCGTCTCCTGTGCCAACCCGTCACTCTCCGAGTACCACTTGCGATCTACGTCATCAATCGTCTACATCTACATCACACTCAGGAAGCCACCAAATGGTGCGTGGCGGAGGGTACTTTCAGTACCACTATCTGATCCCCTCCAACCATGCTCCACTCGCGAATAGTGCGTAGGAAGAATTATTGTCGGTAAGCCTCTGTACTGGCTCTAATTTCACGAATTTTCTCCTCGTGGTTAATACGCTAGATGTATGTGGAGGGAAGTAATATGTTGTTCAAGTGTGTGTAGATTCCTAACGGACGACACTACTGAGGCCATCGGTCCCTAGACTAACTTAAACTAAGAACAAGACACACACCTATGCCCAGAGGCGAACTCGAAGCTCCAGTGGGAGGGGCCGCCCAATCCGAGACATGGCTCCTCAAACCACGCGGTCACTCCGTGCGGTTAACGCGTTATACGACTCCTCCCGAAATTCCAATAGTAAATCTCTCTGTGATGCACAACGCCTCTCTTGTGGCGTCTGCCAGTGGAGTTTGTTTAGCATCTCCGTAACGCTCTCTCGCCAGCAAAACGGTCCCGTGACGAAACGGGCCGCTCTTCGTTGGACCTTCCCTATCTCCTCTATCAGTCCTACCCGATAGAGATCCCAGATAGATGAACAATAGTCAAGAATCGGGGGAACAAGCGCCTTATAAGCCACTTGTTTCGTGGACGAGTTACATTTCCTTCAGATTCTTCCCACTATCTGATTTATATGGTCATCCCGCTTAAGATCGCTCTGGATAGTTACGCATAGATATTTTACGACAGACGCTGTCTCCAGCTGTACTGTACTGGATTTCTTTTCCTTTTTTTTTTTGGGGGGGGGGGGGTGTCATCAGTCTACTGACTGATTTGATGCGGCCCGCCACGAATTCCTTTCCTGTGCTAACCTCTTCACCTCAGAGTAGCACTTGCAACATACGTCCTCAATTATTTGCTTGACGTATTCCAATCTCTGCCTTCCTCTACAGTTTCTGCCCTCTACAGCTCCCTCTAGTACCATGGAAGTCATTCCCTCGAGTCTTAGCAGATGTCCTATCATCCTGTCCCTTCTCCTTATCAGTGTTTTCCACATATTCCTTTCCTCTCCGATTCTGCGTAGAACCTCCTCATTCCTTACCTTATCACTCCACCTAATTTTCAACATTCGTCTATAGCACCACATCTCAAATGCTTCGATTCTCTTCTGTTCCGGTTTTCCCACAGTCCATGTTTCACTACTATACAATACTGTACTCCAGACGTACATCCTCAGAAATTTCTTCCTCAAATTAAGACCGGTATTTGACATTAGTAGACTTCTCTTGGCCAGAAATGCCTTTTGTAGCCATAGCGAGTCTGCTTTTGATGTCCTCCTTGCTCCGTCCGTCATTGGTTTTTTACTGCCTAGGTAGCAGAATTCCTTAACTTCATTGACTTCGTGACCATCAATCCTGATGTTAAGTTGCTCGCTGTTCTCATTTCTACTAATTCTCATTACCTTCGTCTTTCTCCGATTTACTCTCAAACCATACTGTGTACTCGTTAGACTGTTCATTCCGTTCAGCAGATCATTTAATTCTTCTTCACTTTCACTCAGGATAGCCATGTCATCAGCGAATCGTATCATTGATATCCTTTCACCTTGTATTTTAATTCCACTCCTGAACCTTTCTTTTATTTCCATCATTGCTTCCTCGATGTACAGATTGAAGAGTAGGGGCGAAAGGCTACTGCCTTCTCTTACTCCTTAATACGAGCACTTCGTTCTTGATCGTCCACTCTTATTATTCCCTCTTGGTTGTTGTACATATTGTATATGACCCGTCTCTCCCTATAGCTTACCCCTACTTTTTTCAGAATCTCGAACAGCTTGCACCATTTTATATTGTCGAACGCTTTTTCCAGGTCGACAAATCCTATGAACGTGTCTTGATTTTTCTTCAGCCTTGCTTCCATTATTAGCTGTAACGTCAGAATTGCCTCTCTCGTGCCTTTACTTTTCCTAAAGCCAAACTGATCGTCACCAAGCGCTTTCTCAATTTTCTTTTCTATTCTTCTGTATATTATTCTTGTAAGCAGCTTCGATGCATGAACTGTTAAGCTGATTGTGCGATAATTCTCGCAATTGTCAGCTCTTGCCATCTTCGGAATTGTGTGGATGATACCATCTGACTTTCGGAAAAGTATGTCGCCAGACTCATATATTCTACACACCAACATGAATAGTCGTTTTGTTGCCACTTCCCTTAATGATTTTAGAAATTCTGATGGAATGTTATCTATCCTTTCTGCCTTATTTGACCGTAAGTCCTCCAAAGCTCTTTGAAATTCCGATTCTAATACTGGATCCCCTATCTCTTCTAAATCGACTCCTGTTTCTTCTTCTATCACATCAGACAAATCTTCACCCTCATAGAGGCTTTCAATGTATTCTTTCCACCTATCTGCTCTCTCATCTGCATTTAACAGTGGCATTCCCGTTGCACTCTTAATGTTACCATCGTTGCTTTTAATGTCACCAAAGGTTGTTTTGACTTTCTTGTATGCTGAATCTGTCCTTCCGACAATCATATCGTTTTCGATGTCTTCACATTTTTCGTGCAGCCATTTCGTCTTAGCTTCCCTGCACTTCCTATTTATTTCATTCCTCAGCGACTTGTATTTCTGTATTCCTGATTTTCCCGGAACATCTTTGTACTTCCTCCTTTCATCAATAAACTGAAGTATTTCTTCTGTTACCCATGGTTTCTTCGCAGCTACCTTCTTTGTACCTATGTTTTCCTTCCCAACTTCTGTGATGGCCCTTTTTAGAGACGTCCATTTCTCTTGAACTGTGTTGCCTACTGCGCTATTCCTTATTGCTGTATCTATAGCGTTAGAGAACTTCAAACGTATCTCGTCATTCCTTAGAATTTCCGTATGCCACTTCTTAGCGTATTGATTCTTCCTGACTAATGTCTTGAACTTCAGCCTACTCTTCATCACTACTATTTTGTGATCTGAGTCTATATCTGCTCCTGGGTACGCCTTATAACCCAGTATCTGATTTCGGAATCTCTGTCTGACCATGATGTAATCTAATTGAAATCTTCCCGTATATCCCGGCCTTTTCCAAGTATACCACCTCCTCTTGTGATTCTTGAACAGGGTATTCGCTATTATTAGCTGAAACTTGTTACAGAACTCAATTAGTCTTTCTCCTTTTTCATTCCTTGTCCCAAGCCCTTATTCTCCTGTAACCTTTTCTTCTACTCCTTCCCCTACAACCGCATTCCAGTCGCCCATGACTATTAGATTTTCGTCCCCCTTTACATACTGCATTACCCTTTCAATATCCTCATACACTTTCTCTATCTGTTCATCTTCAGCTTGCGACGTCGGCATGTATACCTGAACTATCGTTGTCGGTGTTGGTCTGCTGTCGATTCTGATTAGAACAATCCGGTCACTGAACTGTTCACAGTAACACACCCTCTGCCCTACCTTCCTATTCATAACGAATCCTACACCTGTTATACCATTTTCTGCTGCTGTTGATATTACCCGATACTCATCTGACCACAAATCCTTGTCTTCCTTCAACTTCACTTCACTGACCCCTACTATATCTAGATTGAGCCTTTGCATTTCCCTTTTCAGTTTTTCTAGTTTCCCTACAACGTTCAAGCTTCTGACATTCCACGCCCCGACTCGTAGAACATTATCCTTTCGTTGATTATTCAGTCTTTTTCTCATGGTAACCTCCCCCTTGGCAGTCATCTCCCGGAGATGAGAATGGGGGACTATTCCGGAATCTTTTGCCAATGGAGAGATCATCATGACGCTTCTTCAACTACAGGCCACATCTCCTGTGGATACACGTTACGTGTCTTTAATGCAGTGGTTTCCATTGCCTTCTGCATCCTATGTATGCGCAATGTGTTGCATTTATTTATGTTCAGAATCAACTGCCAGAGTCTGCACCAATTCTCTGCAGGTCGTTCTGCAAATTCTTACTATCTTCTGCCGCTGCTACTTTGGTACAGACAACTTCATCACATGCGAATAGCCTTACAGAGCACCCGACGCTTTCTGCAAGATGATTTATGTACATTGTAAACAGCAACGCTCGTATCACACTTCCCCGTCGTACTAAGGATATTACCTTTACATCTGTCGGTGTAGTTACGTTCCGAGTGACGTGTTGAGCTCTATCTGTAAGGAAGTCTGGAATCCAGTCGCAGGTCTGCTCCGATACTAAGCTCATATCTTTCTCATTAAACGGCAGTGCAGGACGGTGTCAAATGCCTTACTGAAATCAAGAAACACGGCATCAACCTGAGCGCCGTTGTCCACTGCGCTGTGGATCTCACGGAGGAACAGAGAGAGGTGAATTTTGCAGGTCTCTTTTGCGAAATCCACGTTCATTTATATAGACGAAATGTCGATTTTCCAAAAACGTCTTAATTCTTAAGCATAAAACATCTTCCACAATTCTGCAACAGATTGACGTCTACCATATATGTCTATAATGGCGTGGCTCTGTCTTACGGCCTTTCTTAAAAACGGGAGTGACCTGCGCTTTCTTCTAGTCGTTAGTTACCTTTCATTCCTCAAGCGATCTACGATAAATTACTGCTAGAAGGGGAGCAACTTCTTTCGCATAATCTTCGTAGAATCTTACAACTGTCTCATCTCGGCCAGAAGTCTTTCCACTACTAAGCTATTGTAGCTGCTTTTCAATTCCACTATCGGTTCAATCAATATCTGCCATTTCGATGTTCGTAATGCAGGATGTATTGCAATCCCTGTCTTCCTCTACAGTTTTTGCCCTCTACAGCTCCCTCTAGTACCATGGAAGTCATTCCCTAATGTCTTAGCAGATGTCCTATCATCCTGTACCTTCTCCTTATCAGTTTCTTCCACATATTCCTTTGCTCTCCGATTCTGCGCAAAACCTCCTCATTCCTTACCTTATAAAGTCCACCTAATTTTCAACATTCTTCTTAGCAGCACATCTCAAATGCTTCGATTCTCTTCTGTTCCGGCTTTCCCAAACTCGACTACCATATAATCCTGTGCTCCAAAAGTACGCCCTCAGAAATCTGTTCCTCAAACCAAGGCCTGTGTTTGATACCAACAGACTCCACATGGGCAAGAATGCCCTTTTCGCCAGTGCTCTAGGTCGTTTGACGAAGGACAGCGCTTAAGCGCACGGAGGCGGCGCAATAATGAAGGATGGATGGGATGACGTCTGTGCATGCGTGTTAGGAGAGAGCGCCAGTGTTGCCCAACTGTGTTGCTGGGGACAAAATCAGGTTCATTTGCCTTTGATACATCGTATTATACAATACAGTCTATGGGAGGAATAATACATTTTAAAAGTGACCTCGATCTATCGTCTCCATGAGGGAAACCTCACTTCACTTCTTAATGTTACCTCCACTGCCACCCACAGTAATTGTCTATATTACTTCGGAATGCGAAAACAGCTGACCAAGCTTCGTGAAGACGTCAGGTACAACTTTTCTCTAAATGACGATTGTCTAATAAGAAGGTCATCGGAAAAGGTTGCAATCATTGCTGTTGGTTGCGATTTGGACTATAAGTGTAATACACAGGCGTTCGATACGGTTCCTCACAGTCGTTTAATGAGCTAAGTAAGAGGATACGGACTATCAGACCAATTGTGTGATTGGATTGAAGAGTTCCTAGATAACAGAACGCAGCATGTCATTCTCAATGGACAGAAGTCTTCCGAAGTGAGGGTGATTTCAGGTGTGCCGCAGGGGAGTGTCGTAGGACCGTTGCTATTCACAATATATATAAATGATTTTGTGGATGACATCGGAAGTTCACTGAGGCTTTTTGCGGATGATGTTTCGGAATATCGAGAGGTTGCAACAATGGAAAATTGTACTGAAATGCAGGAGGATCTGCAGCGAATTGACGCACGGTGCAGGGAATGGCAATTGAATCTCAATGTAGACAAGTGTAATGTGCTGCGAATACACAGAAAGAAACAACCTTTATCATTTAGCTGCAATACAGCAGCTCAGCAAGTGGAAGCAGTTAATTCCATAAATTATCTGGGAGTAGGCATTAGGAGTGATTTAAAATGGAATGTCCATATAAAGTTGATCGCCTGTAAAGCCAGACTGAGTTTCATTGTAAGAATCCAGAGGAAGTAGGTTACAGTGCACTTGTTCGCCCACTGCTTGAATACTGCTCAGCAGTGTGGGATCCGTACCAGATAGGGTTGATAGAAGAGATAGAGGAGATCCAACGGAGAGCAGCGCGCTTCGTTAGAGGATCATTTAGTAATCGCGAAAGCGTTACGGAGATGATAGGTAAACTCCAGTGGAAGACTCTGCAGGAGAGACGCTCAGTAGCTCGGTACGGGCTTTTGTTAAAGTTTCGAGAACATACCTTCACCGAGGAGTCAAGCAGTATATTGCTCCCTCCTACGTATATCTCGCGAAGAGACCATGAGGATAAAATCAGAGAGATCAGAGCCCACACAGAAGCATACCGACAATCTTTCTCTCCACGAACAATACGAGACTGGAATACAAGGGAGAAGCGATAGAGGTACTCAAGGTACCCTCCGCCTCGCACCGTCGGGTGGCTTGGGCAGTATGGATGTAGATGTAGATGTATATTTTAAACCAACTCAAACCGAAATTTACATTTGCTTGACAACTGCTTCTACTCCATACGATTTTTCCAAATTGTAATGCACGTATATCGGTGTGTTTTACTGTAATTCAGTGTAAGTCACTGTACATAAAGTCCGCCCCTGGCAGCTGAGTGTTCAGCGCGACGGAATGTCATACCCAACGGCTCGGGTTTGGATTCCGGGGTGGGTCGGAGATTTTCTCCGCTCAGGGAATGGGTGTTGTGTTGCCCTAATCATCATCATCTCACCCCCATGGACACGCAAGTCGCGGAAGTGGCGTCGGCACGAAAGACTTGCACCAGGCGAACGGTCTACCCGACGGGAGGCTCTAGTCACACGGCATTTACATTTACATTCACATTTACTCTACATAAAAGAGAATTACAAGGTGTACAACTTTGCTTCAGCCGTTTGCCGATAGGTGGCGACAACGGTAAGCAGCGGTCGAAAGAAACAGATCGCAGACGTCAGGCAGTTAGTTTGGACCTCGGTCAACATAACCTCATTCAAGCATTAGTCGATTTGTGTCTGCGTCATACAGTTGTTCTCGACTTAAAATGTCAGTTTACGAGCCTAAGTCTCGTCATTTGCGGGAGATGTTGCTGTTTTGTTTCAATATGAGGAAAACAGCGGCTCACTATCGTCGAATGCTCTCAAGCACGTATGGTAAGGAGGCTCTTAGTGAAAGAACGTGTCGTGAGTGATTTCAACGCTTCAAGAACGGTGATTTGAACGTCGTAGACCGGCGTAGGGGCGGAAGAGAGAACGTTTTAGAAGATGCAGAATTGGAGACATTGCTGTGTGAAGACTCGCGTCAAACGTAAGAAGAATTGGCACGATTAGTGGGAATGACACAGCAAGGCATTTCAAAACGTCTCAAGGCTATGGACACGATTCGGAAAGGAGCAACTTGGGTCCAGTGTGAGTTGAAATCGAGAGACGTCGAAGGGCGTTCGTGTGTTTGTGAACAGTTGCTTTAGAGGTAAAAACGGGAGGGATCTCTGCATCGCATTATGACCGAGGACGAAAAATGGGTTCATTACGATAACCCTAAACGCAAAAAATCATGGGGATATCCCGGCCATACTTCCACGTTGTAATGGTTCTCTATTCACGTGACCATTACGGCACTCCCACCCCAGTTCTAGATACCAGTAATATCGTACTACTTTTCTGAGAAGTAACAGACATATTTTTGTGACAATAATTACATTTGGTTTTATTACTGTATAGGTACTCCGTTGTATCGGTATATCACCGTGATATAGTTCTTGTGTGTATTCATTTCTGTGAGACTGTCATAATCTCTGACTTACTTGTAACCGTTTCGTCGCGAATTCGCACAGAGCAGTCTTTATTTCACTTTGCAGAAGTTAAGTTGTTATTTCGCTTTGTAATAGAACAATTAAGTATTGTGTCTGGTTAAAATGGAAATTAAATATATGAAGATTGATACAAAACTTTTCTTGATGATGTGACAAATAAGAAGAAGAAGTATATGTGAATTTACAAGAAGTTTAATAAAAATGTGTATCGTGAACACCAAGTCAAAAACTGTTCTGATCTGGGATTGTTTGATCATTAAGAATTTCCTGAAAAACGCATTTGTTAGGTCTTCAAATATTGCTAAAATACAGATCTGGACTTTGTAGCAGACAAAGTGGAATCACCTTAGAATCAACAAGATGAGCCATAATAACTTCAACGATATCTAAGTGGGAATACATTCAATATAAGTGCCAAAATTAATGACTTTTTTGCAGTGGCTTATTTCCATTCTGACGATACCATCCACAGTCAATAACTTCGTTGTTGCCAGATAAAGCGAACATATGCTGCGTGAGCAACATTATTAATCTGATTTCTAACCTACTTTGCAAGTGGTGGTATTGTTACAGCGTCGACGGCCAAACCGAATATTCACGGCTCCAAGATCATGCTCTGCATTTGGTGGGACCAGCTCGGCGTGGTGTACTATGAGGTGTTAAAACCAAGTGAAACAATCACAGGTGCTCGTTATTGAACGCTGTTAATGCGTTTGAGCAGAGCACTAAACGACAGACGGCCGCAATGCAGCGGGAGGCACGATAAAGTGATTTAGCAGCACAAAACGTACTTGGGAGCGTTAAAATGGGAGGTCGTACCCTGTCTACATCAATGGCGCACGGCCTGGATGACCAACACTTCCGATATCATGAAGAAGTCACAAATTTGGATCGATTCATGGATCTCTTCAATAGGTGAACAGTTTTTTTCGACGCGGGATTCGTACACTGCCCGAAAGATGGAAGTAAGTAGTGGGCAGCGATGGAAAGTACTTCGAATGATGCATGTGTAACCAATCTGTTTCATTACAACGTCAAATGTTGAGGAAAAAACGGCGGAAGCAAAGTTGTACACCTTGTACTAGAAGGGATTGCTAAGTGGTCAAGTCTGCCTGGTGCGGTGATGGAGGTGATAAAACCTAGAGACTTAGCAGCAGCTGAATTGTTGAAAAAATTTGTTCACGGCAAAACTCAAAAGACGGATGAAAGTGTAAACAGTGTTATATGACCAAGAATCTCCAAGTCTGTGTTTGTTGGAATAGAAACACTTCACTTCGGTCTGTATGGTGCTGTTGCTGCTTTCACTGACGGGAACGTTGAAAGGTGCAAAGTATTTCGAACTATGAAAATGAAGATAGGTTTCAACATCGTACGAACGATGCTGGCTTTAGACAAGGAACCTCTTCTGCTGACAGGACTGTAAATAGCCTGGAAATACACGTCGGAGTAAACAAGGTCGCTCGATTCCCAAAAGTTTTATTTTTTCATACAAATTACATGTTTGCCTCAAATTTTCAGGATATGTTACACATTCCTTTCTGCGTAACTTGGCACAGCCTTTTTTCAAAAACCTGTATATTGTTGTATTTATAAATAATAAAGCGCACAAAAGTAGTGAATTTTCATTATAATAAAAAAAGATTTATCTCTAAGAACCGAATTCAAATTTTTAAAAATCCCTGTTGTAGCCAATACTCCAATAAATAACCTGTAACAATTTCAACTTCCTAGCTCGAATACTTTTTGAGCAAACATGTAATTCGTAAGGGCTGTTTTAACCTTGGCCTTTCCGGAGTCCCTTACTCCAAAGAAATTGGTAGCGGGCTGGGCCGATCGTGCTGGTTTAAAAGTGGAGTGAGTGACTCTTTGGTAAAGAAATACGGCAAGCCTTTAGGGCCCTGTAGTTTCTTCGTGTGCGCAATCAACTGTGTTATTAGAATGAGTTTTTCACCCAGCAGCGGAGTGTGCGCTGATTAAAAAATCTTCCTGGCAGATTAAAATTGTGTGCCGCACCGAGACTCGAACTCGGGACCTTTGCCTTTCGCGGGCAAGTCCTCTACCATCTGAGTTACCCAAGCAGGAAACATATCCCCCAAGGCTGTGGCTAAGCCATGTCTCCGCAATATCCTTTCTTTCAGGAGTGCTAGTTCTGCAAGGTTCGCAGGAGAGCTTCTGTAAAGTTTGGAAGGTAGGAGACGAGATAGAGGCAGAAGTAAAGCTGTGAGTACCGGACGTGAGCGGTGCTTCTGTGGCTCAGATGGTAGAGCACTTGCCCGCCAAAGGGAAAGGACCTGAGTTCGAGTCTCGGTCGGGCACACAGTTTTAATGTGACAAAGTTTCAACTGTGTTATTAATTTTTCGCTTTTTTTTTTTGACGCTTCGATTACTAGAATGCGATTGAGTTTGTGATGCAGTGACAGCAAGTGCGCCGTATTTTCGACTGTAGACTTGTGTTGAGACAACACAGCCCCCGTATGAACACAGAACACAGTTCACCCTTCCATCGCCCTACCCTCCGGCTCACCCTTCCTTCCCCTCCCCTCCCCTCCCCTCCCCCGACGCGGCGTCGAGGTCAGTGGCGTCTGAGCTGCCCGCCGGAAGACACGCTCCGCCGCGTGACGTCACTTCCGCCGGCCATAAGCAGATCCGTGCCGCTAGCTAGGTTTCCGGTGTTCGCAGCCGACGGACGAGCGATTCGTTGACCTTGAGTGTCCGCCGTTGTGGCGTCTACGCAACGGACAGGCACTGCGCCATCACTCTACTCTAGAGTCACGAGAAGATGTGAGTATAGTTCGAAAAGGCGTGAGGGAGACACGGGAAGGTTCCAAGACTTCATCCACACCTGGCGACGTTTCGACGTCACGCGCTGTATCGAAGACGGAAATGGTTCAAATGGCTCTGAGCACTATGGAACTTAACACCTGAGGTCATCAGTCCCCTAGAACTCGGAACTATTTAAACCTAACTAACCTAAGTACATCACACACATCAATGCCCGAGGCAGGATTCGAACCTGCGACCTTAGCGGTCTCGCGGTTCCAGACTGTAGCGCCTAGAACCGCTCGGTCACTCCGGCCGGCGAAGACGGAAAGAACTGTCTTGTCGACGTTTGCGATCGTATGGTTCTCACGTCATGTGAGGCCAACATGACGTTCACAACATTCGCCTCCAGTAGACAGAACTGGATGTGACATATTTGCTGTACTGCAAGTTACACTAATCTCACTAAAGAGCCAAAGAAACTGGTACATAGTGTAGGGCCCCCGCTAGCACGCTGAACAACGTGGCATGGGCTCGCCTAATGTCTGAAGTAGTGCTGGAGGGAAATGATGCCATGAAGCCTGCAGGGCTGTCCATAAATCCGTAAGAGTACGAGGTGGTTGAGGTCTCTTCCGAACAGCACGTTGCCAATAATCCCAGGTATGCTCAATAATCATGTCTGGAGAGTTTAGTGGCCAGCGGAAGTGTTTAAACGCAGAGGTGTGTTCCTGGAGTTACTCTGTAGCAATTGTGGACGTGTGGGGTGTCGCATTGTCCTGCTGGAATTGCCCAAGTCCGTCGGGGTGCACAATGGACACAAATGGATGCAGGTGTTGTGTTCCTGGAGTCACTCTGTAGCAATTCTGGACGTGTGGGGTGTCGCATTGTCCTGCTGGAATTGCCCAAGTCCGTCGGGGTGCACAATGGACACGAATGGATGCAGGTGTTGTGTTCCTGGAGTCACTCTGTAGCAATTCTGAACGTGTGCGATGTCGCATTGTCCTGCTGGAATTGCCCAAGTCCGTCGGAGTGCACAATGGACACGAATGGATGCAGGTGTTGTGTTCCTGGAGTCACTCTGTAGCAATTCTGGACGTGTGCGATGTCGCATTGTCCTGCTGGAATTGCCCAAGTCCGTCGGGGTGCACAATGGACACGAATGGATGCAGGTGTTGTGTTCCTGGAGTCACTCTGTAGCAATTCTGGACGTGTGGGGTGTCGCATTGTCCTGCTGGAATTGCCCAAGTCCGTCGGAGTGCACAATGGACACGAATGGATGCAGGTGTTGTGTTCCTGGAGTCACTCTGTCGCAATTCTGGACGTGTGCGGTGTCGCATTGTCCTGCTGGAATTGCCCAAGTCCGTCGGAGTGCACAATGGACACGAATGGATGCAGGTGTTGTGTTCCTGGAGTCACTCTGTAGCAATTCTGGACGTGTGTGGTGTCGCATTGTCCTGCTGGAATTGCCCAAGTCCGTCGGAGTGCACAATGGACACGAATGGATGCAGGTGTTGTGTTCCTGGAGTCACTCTGTAGCAATTCTGGACGTGTGGGGTGTCGCATTGTCCTGCTGGAATTGCCCAAGTCCGTCGGAGTGCACAATGGACACGAATGGATGCAGGTGTTGTGTTCCTGGAGTCACTCTGTAGCATTTCTGGACGTGTGGGGTGTCGCATTAACCTGCTGGAATTGCCCAAGTCCGTCGGAGTGCACAATGGACACGAATGGATGCAGGTGTTGTGTTCCTGGAGTCACTCTGCAGCATTTCTGGACGTGTGGGGTGTCGCATTGTCCTGCTGGAATTGCCCAAGTCCGTCGGAGTGCACAATGGACACGAATGGATGCAGGTGTTGTGTTCCTGGAGTCACTCTGTAGCAATTCTGGACGTGTGGGGTGTCGCATTGTCCTGCTGGAATTGCCCAAGTCCGTCGGAGTGCACAATGGACACGAATGGATGCAGGTGTTGTGTTCCTGGAGTCACTCTGTAGCAATTCTGGACGTGTGGGGTGTCGCATTGTCCTGCTGGAATTGCCCAAGTCCGTCGGAGTGCACAATTGACACGAATGGATGCAGGTGTTGAGACAAGATGTTACTTAAAATCCGTCTTGATTGCAATTTTTTTTTTAAATTCATATGACCGGTTTCGGTTCATTCAGAACCACCTTCAGATCTGATTTTTCAGTTACAGGAGTAACCCGTCCAAATCCAGCAATTTTCACATGCTACGTCACACCGGTCATATGAATAAAAAAAATTGCAATCAAGACGGATTTTAAGTAACATTATAAAATCACTGATTGCTGTTATCCCATAACACATTATATCTGCTTTTGCAAAGTTGAGACAAGACCCTTACGTACGTGTCACCTGTCAGAGTCGTACCTACACATATCAGGGGTCCAGTATCGCTCCCAACTGCTCACGCCCAACACCATTACAGAGCCTCCACCAGCTTGAACAGTCCCCTGCTGACATGCAGGGTCCATGGATTCATGAGGTATATTGCGGAGACATGGCTTAGACACAGCCTGGGGGATGTTTCCAGAATGAGATTTTCACTCTGCAGCGGAGTGTGCCCTGATATGAAACTTCCTTGCAGACTTAAACTGTGTGCCGATCCGAGACTCGAACTCGGGACCTTTGCTTTCGCTTCGTATCAGCGCACACTTCGCTGCAGATTGAAAATCTCGTTCTTGAAACATCCCCCAGGCTGTGGCTAAGCCATGTCTCCGCATTATCCTTTCTTTCAGGAGTGATAGTTCTGCAAGGTTCGCAGGAGAGCTTCTGTAAAGTTTGGAAGGTAGGAGACGAGGTACTGGCAGAAGTAAAGCTGTGAGGACGGGGCGTGAGTCGTGCTTGGGCAGCTCAATCGGTAGAGCACTTGCCCGCCAAAGGGAAAGGACCTGAGTTCGAGTCACGGTCCGGCACACAGTTTTAGTATGCCAGGAAGTTTCAAACTGAACATCGATAAAATCAAAGTTTGCATATTTGCAGAGCCCGTTATCTCCTGCATAAAACAGTTTTTGTTTAATAGAAATGCGACCATTTTTCGTGAGTTACGATGGTATTCCTGACGCTGTGTGTCATGTGGAGTTTAAATACCATGCGTTCTTTTTTGCACCATGCAGAGATAATGCACAGACTTATTTTATTCCTTGTACATTATTTCCCGCTTCTAGTGTCACAATTTCTAAATTAGAATGCACTGGGCATGTCCAGAAGTGAATGGCGTCCAGGCTGAGAAGATGATTAAAAGGAAAGCCAAAAATATTACTGTTAGGTGCTCAGAAGATACGTCGCCTGACGAATGTTGAAATGCATAGATTACAGAATTATTATGGTTTGGCCATAAGAATAAATGCTGGCAACTTAGATAACATGAAAGAAGCAGTATGGCCTACCGTTTTCCACAAGCTTTTCACAAACGAAAATCCTCAGCACTATGTATGGGCGAATGATCCTGGCACTTGTTGCAAGTACAGGAGAAGTGTAACACACGACCACAAACGTTCTTTACCTGAAGCAGTAGCGAATTAAAGTAAACCTATATTTACAGATCTTCGTAAAGAAACGTTACTGAACAAATGTCTCTATGGAAAATCGCAAAGGTTAAATGAATGTGTCAATTCTGTCAGCCGGCCGGTGGTGGCTGAGCGGTTCTAGGCGCTTCGGTCTGCAACCGCGTGACCGCTATGGTTGCAGGTTCGAATCCTGCCTCGGGCATGGGTGTGAGTGCTGTCTTTAAGGTTAGTTAGGTTTGTAGTTCTAAGTTCTAGGGGACTGATGACCTCAGAAGTTAAGTCCCATAGTGGTCAGAGCCATTTGGACCATTCAATTCTATCATTTGGACCCGGTTATCGAAAACTCCATTTATTGAGATTTCAACCGTCAAGTTTGGTGTTTATGATACTGTTTTGTGCTGCAACGATGGTGTAACAATAAAACTGGGTGTTTCAGAAGTACTGCGCAATACTTGGTGCAGATAGATAAAGAGAGAATACGCAAAACAGAAACTGCTAATTTAAAATGGAGGACAGAAGCTACTGACAAAATAAGCGGGACCAAGAGACGAAAAAAAGATAAGTATTATTGAGATTATGCTCTGTACGGTGCAGGAAAATATAAATGACAAGTAATTCTCATCAATAACTGTACTAAATTGCAATACTAAAATTTAAATTCATTTTTCTCACAACTACATTTATTTGACTTTCAGGTACCACTGGTTTCTGAATTAATTTGGTTAGAAACATGAAATTTGGTCAGTTTGCACTCAGGATGGTAGTAAGTAAATTGAGAACCACCAACCCAACAGAAACTGTTTTATAATAATTAATGTATTACATAAAGTGAAATTTTATTCGTGAAAGAATAAAAAAAAAATATCTTCTTCACACCCACACGAGGCATTTTGTTCATTTTACTTGCAAATGCAGGCATATATCATCCATTAAAGATTTCGCTGTTTTCACACTTGTAGTTGTTTCGATAAGTGTACCTATTCAAAGGGTCAAATAGCATGGGCAGGATAGGGAAAAAAATTTCCTTTCGTCTCCTCCGTTAAATGCGGAAGGATGTGAGGGCATTTTACAGCTTCGTGTGGTAGGTGTGCTAGAGGAACAGTTGGTATACGATGATCCTAAAGTGGGCTGACCTGCCCACATCCCTAGGAGAACCCGGTGGAACGTGTTAGGACGTGGACTTCACTGCTGAAGCCGCCGTCCGCCATCGCTACGTTCTCTGGTTTTGGGGCTGCAGATCCTCCACGCCTGTCCTTAGCAGCAGAGGTGAAGTCCTCAAAGAGATGGTGCCTGGTCACACCCCACATCAATAATCCCGTAACAGCTGTGCGGCCATTTCTGATTAGACTGTGTAGACGCAGGCACGTCAGTAAATCAGGGTGTATAAAAAAGGATCGTCCAATTTAAAAACATTATGTTATTTGGCATATGTGCGTGAACAACGTAGTTTTGGAAGGAGCAAACTGTCGATTCTTGCACCGTTGCCATCGGCCGGGGTTGGCCGATCGGTTCTAGGTGCTACAGTCTGGAACCGCGAGACTGCTACTGGTCGCAGGTTCGAATCCTGCCTCGGCCATGGATGTGTGTGATGTCCTTAGGTTAGTTACGTTTGAATAGTTCTAAGTTCTAGGGGAGTGACAAAAGTTAAGTCACGTAGTGCCCAGAGCCATTTGAGCCATACACGGTTGCCGCTAGATAGCAGCAGTGTGCACCCACTCCAGTTCTAGTGAAAATGGTGTCGGGACAACAGAAAGCGTTTTGTGTTCTACGTTACGAGCAGTACCGCTCAGTAGTAACTCTTGAGCATGACTTTCGTACTAGGTATGGCGTGGATCCTCCCGCAGCACAGAGCATTAGACGATGGCGTGAACAATTCCGAGAAACAGGTTATTTGTGTAAAGGCAAATCGCCGGGCCGTCCCCGAGTGTCTGACGCAGACGTCGAACGCATCCGCCACAGTTTCACAAGGAGTCCGCACAAATCCGTTCGCCTTGCTGTTGGACAGCTCAACATGTCGCCGATGTCCGCCCGGCGTGTGTTGCGTCGACGTTTACACACGAAACCGTACAACATTCAGCCACTGCAAGCTCTTCGTGAAGGTGACGGACAACAACGTGTGGAGTTCCGTAATTTCGTTCTTGGCAAGATGGAGAATAACGGCTGTTTAGTGTTGAGGCAACATTCCGTTTAAACGGAAAGGCGAAGCAAGCGTCATAATGTGAGAATTTGGTGTACGGAACAACCACATGAAATTGTACAGCCCGCATCTCGTGGTCGCGCGGTAAGCGTTCTCGCTTCCCACGCCCGGATTCCCGTGTTCGATTCCCGGCGGGGTCAGGGATTTTCTCTGCGTCGTGATGGCTGGGTGTTGTGAGACGTCCTTAGGTTAGTTAGGTTTAAGTAGTTCTAAGTTCTAGAGGACTGATGACCATAGATGTTAAGTCCCATAGTGTTCAGAGCCATTTGAACCATTTGAAATTGTACAGCAGGAGAGGGACTCTCCAAAATTTAATGTGTTCCGTGCAGTTTCACGAGAAAATATGTATGGTCCAGATGTGTTTGCCAGCTACACTGTTACGCAGGAAGCACATACCACCTCGATATGCTGGAGAATTTACTTTTCCCAGTGTAGAATAGTGATTGGAAAGACTTCGTTTACCAACAGGATGGGGCACCGCCACACTGGCATCTGGAAGTGTGGGAGTTTTTAAATCAGAGGATTACCGAACGATGGGTCGGTCGCACTGGACCAAACGATTCAGCCTTACATTACTAACCTCCAAAGTCACCGGACCTGACTGTACGTGTTTATAAAAGTCTCTGTTTATGTGCCTCCGTTACCGACAACAATGACTGAAATGAGACATGGCATAACAGCAGCTGTAACTCCAGACATACTCGCTGTAGTGCGGGAACAACCTGAAAACCGTGCATCTCGAGGTGGGCATATCGAACATCTATAAAATAGTATGAAAAAATAGATTTTTGAGTTTGTCGTTCATATAAAACATTACCCGCCAGGTTAGCCGAGAGCGCTAATGCGCTGCTTCCTGGACTCGCGTAGGCGCGCCGGCCCTGGTCTAATCCGCCCTCCGGATTAACGACGGCCTGCATGTAGTTTTTAGGCGGTTTTCCACAGCCTTCCAGCTGAATACCGGGCTGGTCCCCACCTCCCGCCTCAGTTACACGACTCACAGACATTTGACACACATCCGCACTTTTCCATGATTTACACTGGACGCAGACAGATGGGGTACACTGATTCCGTCCCGGGGGTACAGGGTGGCGATCCGGGCCACCCCTTAAACTTGTTGTTGTTGTTGTTGTTGTTGTTGTTGTTGTTGTGGTCTTCAGTCCTGAGACTGGTTTGATGCAGCTCTCCATGCTACTCTATCCTGTGCAAGCTTCTTCATCTCCCAGTACCTACTGCAACCTACATCCTTCTGAATCTGCTTAGTGTATTCATCTCGTGGTCTCCCCCTACGATTTTTACCCTCCACGCTGCCCTCCAATACTAAATTGGTAAGCCCTTGATGCCTCAGAACATGTCCTACCAACCGGTCTCTTCTTCTTGTCAAGTTTGTCAAGTTGTGCCACAAACTTCTCTTCTCCCCAATCGTATTCAGTACCGCCTCATTAGTTATGTGATCTACCCATCTAATCTTCAACATTCTTCCGTAGCACCTCATTTCGGAAGCTTCTATTTGTAAGTAGGCTGTTTAGATTTTTTTAATGGTAACACCACGTAGCGCTCTGTATGAAAATCACTGGCTGTGCTGTGTGCAGTCTGTGGCTAGTTTGCATTGTTGTCTGCCATTGTAGCGTTGGGCAGTTGGCTGTTAACAGCGCGTAGCGTTGCGCAGTTGGAGATGAGACGCCAGCAGTGGTGGATGTGGGGAGAGAAATGGCAGAGTTTTCATAGCGGATGATCTGGACAGAGACAGTAAATTTGTAAGACTGGATATCATGAACTGATATATATATATATATATATATATATATATATATATATATATAATGACTTTTTAATACTATTGAGGTAAATACATTGTTTGTTCTCTAACAAAATCTTTCATTTGCTAACTATGCCTATCAGTAGTTAGTGCCTTCAGTAGTTAGAATCTTTTATTTACCTGGCAGTAGTGGCGCTCGCTGTATTGCAGTAGTTGGAGAAACGAAGTGATTTGTGAAACATATAGGTTAGTGTTAGTCAGGGCCATTCTTTTGTAGGGATTATTGAAAGTCAGATTGCGTTGCGCTAAAAAATATTGTGTGTCAGTTTAAGCACAGTCGTGTAGAATTGTTCTAAGGGGGCGATTGATATTCATCTACATCTACATCTACATTCTGTTCTTGTCCAAACTAGTTATCGTCCACGTTTCACTTCCATCCATGGCTACGCTCCACACAAATACTTTCAGAAAAGACTCCCTAACACTTGAATCTATACTCAATGTTAACAAATTTCTCTTCTCCAGAGCCAGTCTACATTTGATATCCTCTCTACTTCGACCATCATCAGTTATTTTGCTCCCCAACAGCAAAACTCCTTTACTACCTTAATTGTCTCATTTCCTAATCTAATTCCCTCGGCAACACCCGACTTTATTCGACTACATTCCAATATCCTCGTTTTGCCCTTTAACTTAACATACCAAATCCGATTTAACCACGCCAACCCCTCCCACAATGCGGGACCAAGGCGCAAGCGATAGATAGATAGTTCATTGTATATATTTATTACCTTCAGAAACATAGACGCGCCAAACCCGATGATTCTTTCCGATACACCCGGTACTTTCGTTTTCCATCGTCAGAGTAAACGCTTTTTCGCGAAAGGCAGCATCCAGTCTCCGGATTATTTCTTTTTCGGTTTTTTATTTAAACACTCTCGGCGGGCACGTCTGCAGATCTGGGATCGATTCTCGGTCACCGCCCAGTTTCAACGTTCCGGTTAGACTGGTGGCATTATTTTAGCCGGATGTTCGCAGACTCCTCCCTCCACACGTCTTAACCCGCCCATATCGCAGTCGCTTCCTTCGCATTCGCCGAATTCCAATTGTCTGCTCGTGCCGCGATAGAATCGGAGCACGCTTCAGTTACCCTCGTTGCGTTCCTTTTTTTGTGTGCGCCTCTCTCCTCCCCTCCCCTCCTACCTCTCTTTCGCCTCTCTCCACCCCTCCCCTCCTACCTCTCTTTCGCCTCCCCCCCCCCCCCCCCCCCCCACTCACTGCTAACGGCCGCGGAGCATCGTTTACGCAGATATGATCTCCTGCCGGACCGGTTGCACTCTCATTTGTTTTTTTTTTTTTCCTTCATCCGCCAGGTCTTTTGTTCGTTTCCTTCCTTCTCTGCCGGCCACGCTACGCTCTGCTGTTTCCGTGGCGCAGGTGTTGGCCACGTGTGGGTGGGTACACCCGGGCAGCGCAGCTACACCACAGGAATACGTCTGCACCGTGAGACAGCGAACACCGGTGTGTGGGAATTTTGGCCTGCAGCTCTCGCACGATGTGCAACTGCCACCGACCATAGTTCGATGGAACTTGGATCATACGTAGGTAGAACTCCAGCAATCTGCGATGTGCCGGCCGGCGTGGCTGACCGGTTCTAGGCGCTACAGTCTGCAACCGCACGACCGCTACGATCGCAGGTTCGAATCCTGCCTCGGGCATGGATGTGTGTGATTGCCTTAGGTTAGCTAGGTTTCAGTAGTTCTAAGTTATACGGCACTGATGAACCAATCTACGATGTTCCTGAAGGTGACGACACTGCGACCGATCTCGTAATGGGTTTCTTCACCCCTTCCTCAGTTCGAATTACATCTCCGTACAGCCATCACGTGATTTCTGGAAGCGCCGTCTGTGAAGTTTTGTTTCTGTTGTGTCTTACGAAAATAGAAAAGCGTAATTTGGCGCAACGTCCAATTTTGCGTATTAAACTGGGGGTAATCCGCAAGTTTGACATTTCATAAGTCTACTGATATCAAATACCGGCCTTAATTTGAGGAAGAAATTTCTGAGGATGTACGTCTGGAGTACAGCATTGTATGGTAGTGAAACATGGACTGTGGGAAAACCGGAACAGAAGAGAATCGAAGCATTAGGGATGTGGTGCTATAGACGAATGTTGAAAATTAGGTGGAGTTATAAGGTATGGAATGAGGAGGTTCTACGCAGAATCGGAGAGGAAACGAAAATGTGGAAAACACTGATAAGGAGAAGGGACAGGATGATAGGACATCTGCTAAGACATGAGGGAATGACTTCCATGGTACCAGAGGGAGCTGTAGAGGGCAAAAACTGTAGAGGAAGACAGAGATTGGAATACGTCAAGCAAATAATTGAGGACGTGGGTTGCAAGTGCTACTCTGAGGTGAAGAGGTTAGCACAGGAAAGGAATTCGTGGCGGGCCGTATCAAACCAGTCAGTAGACTGACGAAAAAAAAAAAAAGTTGAAACAGACGTATGGAGAATAGTTCTTATCAAAAGCACAAGTTTCTCGCTGGTACAAATCATTTTTGGGAGGCCGAGAAAACGTTGAAGATGAACCTCGCACAGGGCAACCTTCAACTTCTTGTGAGATGGAAATTTGTGGGACGGTCTTATGTGACTAACCTGCTGAAGTCATCGGTCCCTAAGGCAACAACCTAAGCTAAGTATAACACACACACACATTCATGCCGGAGGCAGGACTCGAACCTCGGACCGTGACAAGGCGCTCCAGACCACTCGGCTATCCCGCGCGGCCCTTGTGAGATGAGACCGGCGTTTAACAATAGGGATAATGAATGACCTGTAAAAACTTACTTTCACCGTACATAAAACTCGGACCGAAGTTTGGCTCGCGTGAAAGGGTTATACCAAAATGGTTCCGAAAATCAGCACATCTGAGCAGAAGGGCAACCGAAGAAACGTGTGCGTTGACCTTTAGAGCACTGCCAGTGATCGCAATCGGTTCAGTCATATGAGCACAGGTGACGAGTCCTTGATTTACGGGTACGATCCTGAGACACAGCGGCACAGAGGGGAGTGGTATACTGCGACCAAAAATGGTTCAAATGGCTCTGAACACTGTGGGACTTAACATCTGAGATCATCAGTCGCCTAGAACTTAGAACTACTTAAACCTAGCTAACCCAAGGCAATCACACACATGCATGCCCGAGGCAGGATTCGAACAGGCGACCGTGGCAGCATCGCTGTTCCGGACTGAAGCGGCTAGAACCGCTCGGCTACAATGTTCGGCAGCGAAAGAAGAGTGTATTATTTTGCGCCTACCGATTTGTCTGTGGAATCCCAGTACATAGTGTGTATTGTGAGGGGTAATCATTTGAAAGTGAGTGTCTGTTCGAAAGAAGTTGCGTTCAACAAAATTCTACTCACTGAATTTCTTCTTGAAGTTGTACAGGTAACAGGAAATTGTGCTAATACGATAGGCCGCGATGTGGATGTCTCCGTGTTATTGTATAGCAATATTGTTTACAAGTCTGTGAATGTTTAATGAAACAACTTCTGCACATTTCAAAATGTCCGAGATCGTCCTAAGAGTTTATACGCCCAAAAATAAGGCTTTTTTTTTTTTAAAAAAAAGGTGTCTGTTTGGAAGCGTACGTCTCGTGTTGTATATGCTATGCATAACATCCCTGTAATGGACTGGCCTGCACAGAGTCCTGACCTGAATCCCATAGAACACCTTTGGGATGATTTCGAACGCCAACTTCGTCCCGGGCCTCACCGACGTCGATATCTCTCCTGAGTGCAGCACTCCGTGAAGAATGGGCTGCCGTGTCCCAAGAAACCTTGCAGCACCTGACTGAACGTATGCCTGCGACAGTGGAAGCTGTCATCAAGGCTAAGGGTGGGCCAACGCCATACTGAATTCCAGCATTATCGATGAAGGGCACGGTGAACTTGTAAGTCATTTTCAGTCAGGTGTCCGGATACTTTTGATCACATACTGTATGCCGCGCATCTAAAGGGTGGGGGGCATATTGAACACCTAATGAAAAGGTAAGGAGAAAAACGTTTTGAGTTTCCCGTTCATCAAATCCAAAATTCATTGCATGTGATTATTAGTTTCAGAAATATACACGTGCCAAATCGGATGATTCTATTTGACACACCCTGTATTTTCAATACAATATTGTTCAGTATTAAAATAGGACAAAGTACCATTAGCCAAGTAAGTGCATTTAAATATCTCGGCAGCACGATAGCTGAAGACCTGAGGTGAGGGAGCGAAAACTCGCATTGCCATAGCGAAGGGGGCATTCAACAGAAACAGGAGAGAGTTACGCGGCAATTTAAATAAAGGTCTGAGGAAAGGGCAAATGTTTTGTCTGGAGTGTGGCACTATGTGGGGCAGACACATGGACGCTGAGACGAGTGGATGAAAAAAGGCTAGAAGCAATTGAGATGCGGATGTGGAGGAGAATGGAGAGAATAAGCTGGATGGAAAGGGAGAGTAATGGAAGAGTATTGGAAAGGGTTGGTGAGAGAAGATGTCTGCTGAATATTGTAAGAGAAAGGAAAAGGATCTCGTTGGGACATTCATTGAGAAGATGAGTGCTTGCTGGCAGATGCTTTGGAAGGACTGGTTTGTGCGAGAAGACTGAGAGGAAGGAGGAGATACAAGATGATAAAGGGAAGAGGAAATTACACTCCTGGAAATGGAAAAAAGGACACCGGTGTGTCAGACCCACCATACTTGCTCCGGACACTGCGAGAGGGCTGTACAAGCAATGATCACACGCACGGCACAGCGGACACACCAGGAACCGCGGCGTTGGCCGTCGAATGGCGCTAGCTGCGCAGCATTTGTGCACCGCCGCCGTCAGTGTCAGCCAGTTTGCCGTGACATACGGAGCTCCATCGCAGTCTTTAACACTGGTAGCATGCCGCGACAGCGTGGACGTGAACCGTATGTGCAGTTGACGGACTTTGAGCGAGGGCGCATAGTGGGCATGCGGGAGGCCGGGTGGACGTACCGCCGAATTGCTCAACACGTGGGGCGTGAGGTCTCCACAGTACATCGATGTTGTCGCCAGTGGTCGGCGGAAGGTGCACGTGCCCGTCGACCTGGGACCGGACCGCAGCGACGCACGGATGCACGCCGAGACCGTAGGATCCTACGCAGTGCCGTAGGGGACCGCACCGCCACTTCCCAGCAAATTAGGGACACTGTTACTCCTGGGGTATCGGCGAGGACCATTCGCAACCGTCTCCATGAAGCTGGGCTACGGTCCCGCACACCGTTAGGCCGTCTTCCGCTCACGCCCCAACATCGTGCAGCCGGCCTCCAGTGGTGTCGCGACTGGCGTGAATGGAGGGACGAATGGAGACGTGTCGTCTTCAGCGATGAGAGTCGCTTCTGCCTTGGTGCCAATGATGGTCGTATGCGTGTTTGGCGCCGTGCAGGTGAGCGCCACAATCGGGACTGCATACGACCGAGGCACACAGGACCAACACCCGGCATCAGGGAGTGGGGAGCGATCTCCTACACTGGCCGTACACCTTTGGTGATCGTCGAGGGGACACTGAATAGTGCACGGTACATCCAAACCGTCATCGAACCCATCGTTCTACCATTCCTAGACCGGCAAGGGAACTTGCTGTTCCAACAGGACAATGCACGTCCGCATGTATCCCGTGCCACCCAACGTGCTCTAGAAGGTGTAAGTCAACTACCCTGGCCAGCAAGATCTCCGGATCTGTCCCCCATTGAGCATGTTTGGGACTGGATGAAGCGTCGTCTCACGCGGTCTGCACGTCCAGCACGAACGCTGGTCCAACTGAGGCGCCAGGTGGAAATGGCATGGCAAGCCGTTCCACAGGACTACATCCAGCATCTCTACGATCGTCTCCATGGGAGAATAGCAGCCTGCATTGCTGCGAAAGGTGGATATACACTGTACTAGTGGCGACATTGTGCATGCTCTGTTGCCTGTGTCTATGTGCCTGTGGTTCTGTCAGTGTGATCATGTGATGTATCTGACCCCAGGAATGTGTCAATAAAGTTTCCCCTTCCTGGGACAATGAATTCACGGTGTTCTTATTTCAGTTTCCAGGAGTGTATGTGGACCTGAAGAGGATGGCAGAAGACCGGACAGCCTGGAGAACTACCATGTGAAATACGTCCTTTTGGCAGAACACTTGTGATGACGATGTACTGGGTGATCAAAAAGTCAGCATAAATTTGAAAACTTAATAAACCACGAAATAATGTAGACAGAGAGGTAAAAATTGACACACATGCTTGGAATGACATGTGGTTTTATTAGAACAAAAAAAAAAAGTTCACAAAATGTCCGACAGGTGGCACTCGACAGCAGTGGCTACGTACAACAATCGTGTATAAAAGGAGCTGTAATGAGAGAGAGAATCAGATGCGCCAGTAGTCTCAGCATGTTGACGTTACCTGAAGAGGCTCGTTTAGTGAAGCTGTATTAGCAGAATGGGGAATGTGCTACTTCAGCGTTACGATCCTATCGCCATAGGAAGGGGATTCGAACGGGTAAAGGTCCGTTGACAAATGCAGCTGTGGCGAGAATGATTTCGAAGTTCGAAGCCACGGGTTGTTCAGACGATAGACCCCGTAGTGGCCGACCGAGCACAAGGCGTAACGCTGCTGAGACAGTTCAGGAAGAAACGGAGGCTGTAGCGGGTTCGTCTATGCACGGGGAAGTCAGCGCTCGTGCAGTCGCACGTCGCACCGGCGTTCCATACACTACTGTCTGGTTGGCACTGAGGCGTACCCTCCGACGCTATCCGTACAAAATCCATCGGCATCGTGAACTGATACCTGGCGATTTAGTGAAGCGTAGGGCATTTGCGGTGTGGGCGTTTCAAAAGATGGCGGAAGATGACGATTGGTTGAGCAACGTGTTGTGCACCGACGAAGCTCATTTCACGCTCCGAGGGTCTGTCAACGCCCACAACTGCAGAATTTGGGCTACCGAAAATCCTAGAACTGTCGTGAAAACTCGATTGCACGACGAGAAAGTCACGGTATGGGTTGGATTTACCACATCTACCGTTATCGGGCCTTTTTTCTTCGAGGAAATTCGTGATTCTGGTTTTGTAACTGCTACAGTGAAGGATGAGAGGTACGCCGATATGTTGCAGAATCGCATCGTCCCCAGCCTGGCTGATAAACACCTGCTGGAACGTACGATGTTTATGCAGGATGGCGCTCCACCCCATATTGCTAGACGCGTGAAAGATCTCCTGCCCGCGTCGTTTGGTGATGATCGTGTGCTCAGCCGCCACTTTCGTCACGCTTGGCCTCCCAGGTCCCCAGACCTCAGTCCGTGCGATTATTAGCTTTGGGGTTACCTGAAGTCGCAAGTGTATCGTGATCGACCGACATATCTAGGGATGCAGAAAGGCAACATCCGACGCCGATGCCTCACCGTAACTTCGGCCATGCTTTACAGTGCTGTTCACAACATTATTCCCCGACTACTGCTATTGTTGATGAATGATGGTGGACATATTGAGCAGTTCCTGTAAAGAACATCATCTTTGCTTTGTCTTACTTTGTCACGCTAATTATTGCTATTCTGATCAGATGAAGCGCCATCTGTCGGACATTTTTTGAACTTTTGTACTTTTTTTGTTTCTAATAAAACCTCATAACATTCCAAGCACGTGTGTCAATTTGTACCTTTCTATCTACATTATTCCGTGATTTATTCAAATTTATACTGACTTTTTTTTTTTTGCTGGCCGGTGTGGCCGTGCGGTTTAATTAGTTCTAAGTTCTAGGCGACTGATGACCTCAGAAGTTAAGTCGCATAGTGCTCAGAGCCATTTGAACCATTTTTTTATACTGACTTTTTGAACACCCGGTATTTTCAGTGTTACTTTGTCGTGTTATATTTTTTGTCGCCCATCGGAATGGAACGATTGTTTCCGCAGAGCGTCGGCAGTATCCTAACAAATTAACAATTAAGGCTGACCAAAAGGGAAAAATAAATGGGTATGTGGTTGTGCTATAAAAGGACGAATGCGACTCGGGACGAGCGAGAGAGGTCTTTCGCATAAGGCCGTATCCACGAGACGACAATGAATGGAGGGCCATAATTTCGCAATCCGGCATTGTTGCCGTGGGAAACGATTTAGGGGAGAACTCGCCACTGTGAGACAACCTCCGGGGGAATAAAAGTGAGAGCACCCGCGGGGCAGTAAACGAACAGGGAGGGAGCGGGCGCCATTCAGCCTGTTTCACTTTCTTGTAATTTTCTCTCCGCCTCGCCGAGTCGTAAACCAGTGCAGACGAGAGAGAAGCGGCCAGTTGCCGCACGAAAGAATCGCAGAAATTATCGCTGCCGCGGCGGAACGCAAGGAACGGCGGGTGAAAAAAAGGAAAGACAGTCGCAGAGCGCCGAGCGCAGGGAGAAACAAATGCGCAGCGAATCAGCAAAAGCAGCGCTCTAAGGAAGAACACCGAAGCGCCGTAGCTCAAATAACATAACAGTTACGATTTTTTTTTAATTCGTATTTAACTGTCTCGGCTGGGAACTGCGACAAATAGACGAAACTGTCACAAAGGATCACTACTTTCGATCAGCTAGGCTGGTATTACACTACTGTCCATTAAAATTGCTACACCAAGAAGAAATACATATGATAAACGGGTGTTCATTGGACAAATATACTGTAGCAGAACTGACATTGATTACATTTTCACGCAGTTTGGGTGCACAGATCCTAAGAAATCAGTACCCAGAACAACCACCTCTGGCCGTAATAACGGCCTCGATACGCCTGGGCATTGAGTCAAACAGATCTTGGATGACGTGTACAGGTACAGCTGCCCATGCAGCTTCAACACGATACCACAGTTCATCAAGAGTAGTGACTGGCGTATTGTGAGAAGCCAGTTGCTCGGCCACCACTGACCAGACGTTTTCAATGGGTGACAGATCTGGAGAATGTGCTGGCCAGGGCAGCAGTCGAACATTTTCTGTATCCAGAAAGGCCCGTACAGGACCTGCAACATGCGGTCGTGCATTATCCTGCTGAAATATAGTGTTTCGCAGGGATCGAATGGAGGGTAGAGCCACGGGTCGTAACACATCTGAAATGTAACGTCCACTGTTCAAAGTGCCGTAAGTGCGAACAAGAGGTGACCGAGACGCGTAACCCATCGCTCCCCATACCATCGCGCCGGGTGATACTCCAGTATGATGATGACGAATACACGCTTCCAATGTCCGTTCACCGCGATGTCGCCAAACACGGATGCGACCATCGTGATGCTGTAAACAGAACCTGGATTCATCCGCAAAAATGACGTTTTGCCATTCCTGCACACAGGTTCATCGTGGAGTACACCATCGCAGGCGCTCCTGTCTGTGATGCAGCGTCAAAGGTAACCGCAGCCACGGTCTCCGAGCTGATAGTCCGTGCTGCTGCAAACGTCGTCCAACTGTTCGTACAGATGGTTGTTGTCTTACAAACGTCCCCATCTCTTGACTCAGGGATCGAGACGTGGCTGCACGATCCGTTACAGCCGTGCGGATAAGATGCCTGTCATCTCGACTGCTAGTGATACGAGGCCGTTGGGATCCAGCATGGCGTTCCGTATTACCCTCCTGAACCCACCGATTACATATTCTGCTAACAGTCACCGATGCGAGCAGCAAAGTCGCGATACGAAAAACCAAAATCGCGATAGGCTACAACGCGACCTTTATCAAAGTCGGAAACGTGATGGTACGCATTTCTCCTCCTTACACGAGGCATCACAACAACGTTTCACCAGGCAACGCCGGTCAAGTGCTGTTTGTGTATGAGAAATCGGTTGGAAACTTTCCTCGTATCAGCACGTTGTAGGTGCTCTGAAAAGCTAATCACTTGCATATCACAGCGTCTTCTTCCTGTCGGTTAAATTTCGTTTCTGTAGCACGTCATCTTTGTGGTGTAGCAATTTTAATGGCGAGTAGTGTAGTTACGATTTTTTAAAAATTGGATAATTCTTTTTGATACACCCTGTATTTAACTATCCTGGCTGGGAACTGCGACAGATAGTTAAAACTCTCACAAACGATTACTACTTTCGATCAGCTTCACTACTACTTTCGATCAGCTAGGCCGGTATTACACTTTACGATTGTCTTTTGCAAAGATTCTCTGTCAAATGTAAATTCCATAGTGTATTAAGCAGAGTTAGGCACGTGTCAAAGTTTTTTTGACAAATTTAGCGCCTCGCCTTAGATTTGATCAAAGAAACCGTTCGTCTTCTATTTGCCGCAGTGAGAAACGTAACCGCTTGGAGCGCTAGCATCGCCACAGCTGACGTTTAATACTGGAATGAGACTTTCACTTTTCAGTGGAGTGTGCGCTGATATGAAACTGGCTGTGTACCGGACCGAGACTCGAACTTTTTTTCTCGGTCCGGCACACAGCTTTAACCTGCCAGGAAGTTTCGACATTTAATAGTGATCAACACGGCTTGATCTGCATGGTGCGTCGCATCTACGACGAAACTTACAGAAATTTACGAGTCAGATGAAGCGCTGTGCAACTTGCGGCATTCCGAATAAAAAAAAAAAAAATTCAGTGAAGAGCCAAAGAAACTGGTACACCCGCCTAATACCGTGTAGGACCCCCCGCGAAAACGCAGAAATGGCGCAACACGATGTGGCATGGACTCAGCTAATTTTGAAGTACTGCCGGAGGGAATTGTCGCCATAAATCCTGTCCACAAATCCCCAAGAGTACGAGGAGATGGAGATCTCTTCTGAACGGCACGTCACGAGGCATCCCAGATAAGCTAAACAATCTTCATGTCTGGTGAGTTTGGTGACCAGCGCAAGTGTTTAAACTCAGACGAGTGTTCCTGAGCGACGCTCTAGCATTCTGGACTTGTGGGCGGTCGCATTGTCCTGCTGGAATTGCCCAACTCCGCCTGGATCCACAATGGACGTGAATGGACGCAGGTGATCAGACAGGATGCTCACGCACGTGTCACCTGTCAACGTCGTATCTAGACGCATCAAGGGTCCCGTATCTCTCAGACTGCATACGCTTGACACCATTACAGAACATCCCCCAGCTTAGACAGTCCACAGCCGACGTGCAGGATCCATAGTTGCAAGAGGTTGTCTCCATACCCACACACGTCCGATCGCTCGATACTACTTGAAATGTGACTCTTCCGAACAGGCAACATGTTTCCACTCGTCCAGTGTCTTCATCATCATTTCATCCCCATCCGGTGCGCAGGTCGCCCAATGTGGCGTCGACTGCAACAAGAACTGCACCAAGGCGGCTAGAAGTGCCCCGTAACAGGCCAATGACGCCATCAAAGGTATGGGAGTGTGCCTGCGGTTCCGACAGTCCATATCGATGTTGTTCCTCGAATGGTTCGCACCCTGGCACATGTTGTTGGCCTAGCACTGAAATCTGTAGCAACTTCCGGAACGGTTGCACTTCTGTCACGCTGAACAATTCTCTTCAGTCGGAGTAGGTCCCTTTCTCGCAGGATGTTTTTCCGGCCGCAGCGATGTCGGAGATTTGATGTTTTACGAGATTCCTGACACTCACGAAACACTCGTGGAATGGTCGTACGGGAAAATCTGCAGTTTCATCGCTACCTCGGAGATGCTGTGTTTCATCGCTCGTGCGCCGACTATAACACCAACATCTCGTTCACATTCACTTAAATCTTGACAACTTGCCATTGTAGCAGCACTAATACCCCTAACAATTGCGCCAGACACTTGTCTTATACGGGCGCTGCCGACCGCAGTACCGTATTTTGTCCGTTTACATATCTCTGTAATTGGATATTCAAGCCTATAGCAGTTTCTTTGGCGCTTCAGTATAGGGTAAGCAGAAGCGAGAGATGTACAAAAATTATCAGTGAAGTTCGGCCATGATGTACCCCGGAGGATGTAAAGGAAAAATCTACAAAAATCGGTTCTAATGGCTCTGAGCACTATGGGACTTCACATGTGAGGTCATCAGTTCCTTAGAATTTAGAACTACTTTCTCTAGCTCGTCCATAACTTCTGCAGTGCAGCGTACAAACTTGAACAGCCACAGTCTCTGCAAAGTCATCCATCGTTGCGAAAAACTGTGTTGCATTGAACACTAAATACACATATGAATAAAAATTTTGCATCAACTCGGTTCCGAGAGTTCCATGAGACCTACATACGTGGTGTTACATATTGCTGTATAGACAGGTACCTCTAATACCCAGTAGCACGTCCTCTAGCATTGATGCATGCCTGTATTGATCGTGGCATACTATCCACAAGTTCATCAAGGCACTGTTGGTCCAGACTGTCCCACACATCAACAGCGATTCGGCGTAGATCCCTCACAGTGGTTGGTGGGTCACGTCGTCCATAAATCCATGTCCGGCATAATCGATAGGGTTCATGTCTGAGAACATGCTGGCAGCTCTAGTTGAGCGATGTCGTTATCCTCAAGAAAGTCATTCAGAAGATATGGACGATGGGGGCGCGAATTGTCGTCCACGAAGACGAATGCCTCGCCAATATGCTGCCGATACGGTTGCGCTATCAGTCGGAGGACGGCATCCACGTATCGTGCATCCGCTACGGCGCCTTCCATGAGTACCAGCAGCGTAAGTCGGTCCTGCGTAATGCCATCCCAAAACAGCAGGGAACCTCCACCGCCGGCCGCGGTGGCCGAGGCGTTCTAGGCGTTTCAGTCCGGAACCGCACGACTGCAAGGGTCGCAGGTTCGAATCCTGCCTCGGGGATGGATGTTTCTGATGTCGTTAGGTTAGTTAGGTTTAAGTAGTTCTAAGTTCTACGGGACTGATGACCTCCGATGTTAAGTGCTATTTGAGCCATTTGACCCTCCACCTTGCTCCACTCGCTGGACAGTGTGTCTAAGGCGTTCAGCCTGAGCGTGTTGCCTCCATACACGTCTCCGACTATTGTCTGGTTGAAGGCATATGCGACACCCACCGGTGAAGAGAAAGTGATGTTAATCCATTCGGCATGTTGTTGGGCCCATCTCTACCGCGCTGCATGGTGTCGTGGTTGCAAAGATGGACCTCGCCATGGACGTCGGGAGTGAAGTTGCACATCATGCAGTTTATTACGCACAGTTTGAGTCTTAACACGACGTCCTGTGGCTGAACGGAAAGCCTTATTCAACATGGTGGCGTTGCTGTCAGGGTTCCTCTGAGCCACAAGGTAGCGGTCATCCACTGCAGTTGTAGCCCTTGGGCTGCCTGAGCGAGGCGTGTCATCGACAGTTCCTGTCTGTATCTCCTCCATGTCCGAACAACATCTCTTTGGTTCACTCTGAGACGCCTGGCCACTTCCCTTGTCGAGAGACCCTCCTGGCACAAAGTAACAATGCGGACGCGATCGAACTGTGGTATTGGCCGTCTAGCCATGGTTGAACAGCAGACAACACGAGCTGTGTACGTCCATCCTTTTGGAATAACTGGATCTGACCGGCTGTCAGAACACCTCTGTGTAATGGGCTCTGCTCATGCATGGTTGTTTACATCTTTGGGTGGATTTCGTGACATCTCTGGTTGGGCTCTGAGCACTATGGGAACATCTGTGGTCATCAGTCGCTTAAGAACTACTTAAACCTAACTAACCTAAGGACATCACACACATCCATGCCAGAGGCAGGATTCGAACCTGCGACCGTAGCAGTCGCGCAGTTCCGGACTGAGCGCCTAGAACCGCTAGACCACCGCGGCAGGCGACAACTCTGGTCAAAGGGACTATGTCTGTGATACAATATCCACAGTCACCAGGAGTTCTGGGAACGGGAGTCAATGCAAAACATTTTTTGATGTATTAGGAAAGGACAAACTCCATCGACAAGATTGTAGCTCGGTTTCTGCAGGTGATAATCGCCCCTAGAGTGCCTCAGCAAGCTGACATCACCTTCGCCGCCTGCGGCCTTGGAGCGTCTAAAGCTCGTGGGAAGGCTATGGCAGATACTCCCGTGGATAATGGGAAGACGGGCTAGGCGCTGGAAATGTCCCAGCCCGATGATGCTGCCAGGTAACGAGGCTTACCTCACATCCGTGCGAACCGCTGAATCCCCGCCGACGCTGATATTGGACGGCTTCCTGCCCACACGGAGGCGCTCCCACGACCAGTTAGCAAAGTGTTTCCTTTTCTTTTTCTTCTGTCAAAAGTCTTCCGAGTGATTTGATGTGACTCGTCAAGACGTCCTCGCCTACTCTCCTGTAGACAACCGACTATCCAGTCACACGTCGACAAGACTGATACGGCAGCAGGCGTCAACAAAAAGAAAACCGACGTTCTGCACTACTGGCCATTAAAATTGGTACACCAACAAGAAATGCAGATGATAAACGGGTATTCACTGGACAAATATATTATACTAGGACTGACACGTGATTACATTTTCACGCAATTTGGGTGCTTAGATACTGAGAAATCAGTACCCAGAAAAACCGCCTCTGGCCGTAACAACGGCCTCGATACGCCTGGGCATTCTACATGCATCTACATCTACATGACTACTCTGCAATTCACATTTAAGTGCTTGGCAGAGGGTTCATCGAACCACAATCATACTATCTCTCTACTATTCCACTCCCGAACAGCGAGCGGGAAAAACGAACACCTAAACCTTTCTGTCCGAGCTCTGATTTCTCTTATTTTATTTTGATGATCATTCCTACCTATGTAGGTTGGGCTCAACGAAATATTTTCGCATTCGGAAGAGAAAGTTGGTGACTGAAATTTCGTAAAAAGGTCTCGCCGCGACGAACAACGTCTATGCTGTAATGACTTCCATCCCAACTCGTGTATCATATCTCCCACACTCTCTCCCCTATAACGCGATAATACAAAACGAGCTGCCCTTTTTTGCACCATTTCGATGTCCTCCGTCAATCCCACCTGGTAAGGATCCCACACCGCGCAGCAATATTCTAACACAGGACGAACGAGTGTAGTGTAAGCTGTCTCTTTAGTGGACTTGTTGCATCTTCTAAGTGTCCTGCCAATGAAACGCAACCTTTGGCTCGCCTTCCTGACAATATTATCTATGTGGTCCTTCCAACTCAAGTTGTTCGTAATTTTAACACCCAGGTACTTAGTTGAATTGACAGCCTTGAGAATTGTACTATTTATCGAGTAATCGAATTCCAACGGATTTCTTTTGGAACTCGTGTAGATCATCTCACACTTTTCGTTATTTAGCGTCAACTGCCACCTGACACACCATACAGCAATCTTTTCTAAATCGCTTTGCAACTGATACTGGTCTTCGGATGACCTTACTAGACGGTAAATTACAGCATCATCTGCGAACAGTCTAAGAGAACTGCTCAGATTGTCACCCAGGTCATTTATACAGATCAGGACGCTTCCCTGGGGAACACCTGATATCACTTCAGTTTTACTCGATGATTTGCCGTCTATTACTACGAACTGCGACATTCCTGATAGGAAATCACGAATCCAGTCGCACAACTGAGACGATACCCCATAGCTCCGCAGCTTGATTAGAAGTCGCTTATGAGGAACGGTGTCAAAAGCTTTCCGGAAATCTAGAAATACGGAATCAACTTGAGATCCCCTGTCGATAGCGGCCATTACTTCGTGCGAATTGAGTCAAATAGAGCTCGGATGGCATGTACAGGTATAGCTGCCCATGCAGCTTCAACACGATACCACAGTTCATCAAGAGTAGTGACTGGCGTATTGTGACGAGCCAGTTGCTCGACCACCATCGACCAGACGTTTTCAGTTGGTGAGAGATCTGGAGAATGTGCTGGCCAGGGCAGCAGTCGAACATTTTCTGTACCAAGAAAAGCCCGTACAGGACCTGCAACATGCGGTCGTGCATTATCCTGCGGAAATGTAAGGGTTTCGGAGGGATAGGATAGAGCCACAGGTCGTAACGCATCTGAAATGTAACGTCCACTGTTCAATGTGCCGTCAATGCGAAGAAGAGGTGACCGAGACGTGTAACCAATGGCACCCTATACCATCACGCCAGGTGATACACCAGTATGGCGATGATGAATACACTCTTCCAATGTGCGTTCACCGCGTTGTCGCCAAACAAGTATGCGACCGTCGTGATGCTGTATACAGAACCTGGATTCATTCGAATAAATGACTTTTTGCCATTCGTGCACCCAGGATCGTCACCGAGTTCACCATCGCAGTTATTCCTGTCTGTGATGCAGCGTCAAGGGTAACCGCAGCCACGGTCTCCGAGCTGATAGTCCGTGCTGCTGCTAACGTCGTCGAACTGTTCGTGCAGATGGTTGTTGTCTCGCAAACGTCCCCATCTGTTGACTCAGGGATCGAGAAGTGGCTGCACGATCCGTTACAGCCGTGCGGATAAGATGCCTGCCATCTCGACTGCTAGTGATACGAGGCCGTTGGCATTAAGCACGGCGTTCCGTATTACCCTCCTGAACCCACCGATTCCGTATTCTGCTAACAGTCATTGGATCTCGAACAACGCGAGCAGCAATGTCGCGATACGATAAACCGCAACCGCGATGGCCTACAGTCCGACCTTTATAAAAGTCGATAACGTGATGGTACGCATTTCTCCTCCTTACACGAAGCATCACAACAACGTTTCACCAGGCAACGCCGGTGAACTGCTGTCTGTGTATGAGAAATCGGTTGGAAACTTTCCTCATGTCAGCACGTTGTAGGTGTCGCCAACCTTGTGTGAATGCTCTGAAAAGCTAATCATTTGCATATGACAGCATCTTCTTCCTGTCGGTTAAATTTCGCGTCTGTAGCACGTCATCTTCGTGGTGTAGCAATTTTAATGGCCAGTAGTGTAAATTTCGCGTTTAAGAAATCATTCTCTTAGAAGGATTGCACAGACAAACCATTTTTTGACGGTCTTACAGAGTCTAGCATGGAGCACACACCAGGTGTACAAATATGAAACTGGAATTTGGTCGCAATTTGTTGTTTGAAAGCGATAAAAAAATATTTTTATTCAAAATAAGCTCCATTTCTTCCACCTCTCCTGCTGGCTATGAATGCCACGGCAAGAAATAGTTCTTCATTTGAAGCGCACCAGACATCGAGCCATTTTCGTAGATTTTGATATGATCTCTAGCGTTGTTCTGCGAGAGCGTGTTCCAGTAATGGCAGTAGATGCTATTCGGACGGACGCAAGTCTGGAGAATAAGCCACATGCCGCAGTGTTTCCCAACTGAACGCCTCGATCGTTTCCCTGATCCGTTTAGCTGTGTGTGATGGGCATTTATCGTGGAGCAATATGACTTTGTGCTGCCTTTTGTCCAAATTCTGGTCGTTTTTGACGTAATGCTCGATTTACATCGATCATTTGCTGTTGGTAGCTATCAGTGTTAATGGTTTCACCAGGTTTCAGCAGGTCACGTTCTGACCCCACCAAACACGGAGCAGTGGATATCTATGGTTTACCTGCTTTCACCCGTGATTTGCGACGTAGTCAAATTAAACCAGGTGATGCTGAGGGAATTAGATAAGGAAATAAGATACTTGAAGTAGTAAATAAGTTTTGCGGTTTGGGGAGCAAAATAACTGATGATGGTCGGAGTAGAGAAGATATAAAATGTAGACTGGCAATCGCATGGAAACCGTTTCTTAAGAAGAGAAATTTGTTAACATCGAGTATAGATTTAAGTGTCAGGAAGTCGTTTCTGAAAGTGTTTGTGTGGAATGTAGCCATGTAAGAAAGTGAAACATGGACGATAAATAGTTTGCACAAGGAGAGGATAGAAGCTTTCGAAATGTGGTGCTACAGAAGAATGCTGAAGATTAGACTGGTAGATCACATAACTAATGAGGAGGTATTGAAGAGAATTGGGGAGAAGAGGAGTTTGTGGCACATATTGACCAGAAGAAGGGATCGGTTAGGACATGTTCTGAGGTATCAAGAGATCACCAATTTAGTATTGGAGGGCAGTGTGAGAGGGCAAAAATCGTAGAGGGAGACCAAGAGATGAATACACTAAACAGATTCAGAAGGATGTAGGTTGCAGTAGGTACTGGGAGATGAAGATCGAATATAGATTTAAGTGTCAGGAAGGCATTTCTGAAAGTATTTGTATGGAGTGTAGACATGTATGGAAGTTAAACGTGGACGATAAATAGTTTAGACAAGAAGAGAATAGAAGCTTTCGAAATGAGGTGCTACAGAAGAATGCTGAAGATTAGATAGGTAGATCACATAACTAATGATGAGGCATTGAATAGGATTGGAGAGAAGAGGAGTTTGTGGCACAATTTGAAAAAAAGAAGGGACCGGTTGGTAGGACATGTTCTGAGGCATCAAGGGATCACCAACTTAGTATTGGAGGGGAGTGTGGAGGGTAAAAATCGTTGAGGGAGACCAAGAGATGAATACACCAAGAAGATTCAGAAGGATGTAGGTTGCAGTAGGTACTGGGAGATGAAGAAGCTTGCACAGGATAGAGTAGCGTGGAGAGCCGCATCTAACCAGTCTCAGGACTGAAGACCACAACAGCAACAATATGAAATGTAGGACCATCAACGCGTAAACGCTGATGATAAATATTTTTTTCTTCGATCACAATTTTCGTCAGTGAATCCTTGACGCCCATTATACGAACCTTCGGTCCTCTTTTTTTGCGACAAAAGATGAAAGTTGGGCGTCAGTACTTCTCTGCTGCAGGTGACCAACGATTCTTCCGTGCTGTACGTGCACAAAATCTGATCTGAGATGTTATTGCCGCGAGTAGTATTGTTGCGCGCTTGGGGTTTTGTCAGATTTGCGTATGCATATACTCACAGTATTTGTTTGGAGTGTAGCCATGTATGGAAGTGAAACATGGACGATAACTAGTTTGGACAAGAAGAGAATAGAAGCTTTCGAAATGTGGTGCTACAGAAGAATGCTGAAGATTAGATGGGTAGATCACATAACTAATGAGGAGGTATTGAATAGAATTGGGGAGAAGAGGAGTTTGTGGCACAACTTGACTAGAAGAAGGGATCGGTTGGTGGGACATGTTTTGAGGCATCAAGGGATCACAAATTTAGTGTTGGAGGGCAGCGTGGAGGGTAACAATCGTAGAGGGTGACCGAGAGATGAGTACACTAAGCAGATTCAGAAGGATGTAGGTTGCAGTAGGTACTGGGAGATGAAGCAGCTTGCACAGGATAGAGTAGCATGGAGAGCTGCATCAAACCAGTCTCAGGACTGAAGACAACAACAACAACATACTCACAGTAATGGGTTGGGTTGAGTTGGTGGAAGAGATCAAACAGCCAGGTCATCGGTCTCATCGGATTAGGGAAGGAGGGGGAAGGAAGCCAGCAGCGCCCTTGCAAAGGAACCATCCCGGCCTTTGGCTGGAGCGGTTTAGGGAAATCACGAAAAACCTAAATCAGGATGGCCGGACGCGGGGTCTTTGAAATCAGGCAGGTCTGAGTGGAACACCCTGTATTTTGCGAATGTAGTAAACTAGAGTCTTTATTGGTTTCTTTCATTTTCCTTACACCATTTAACTTCGACATATTTTATATCACCAATGACACTGTTGCTCGTTTAGCACCACCCAGGAGTCACGTGTAGGGTGATGTAGGTTATGCCTGCTGCCGAGTACGGTGCACCAGTCTGGTTGGATAGTGCACATGTGAAGAAGTTTGACGCACAACTGGACGACACACAGCGCTGCATTACTGGTTCCATCAAATCAAGCCCATGCCACTGGTTACCTGTACTGAGTCATATCGCTCCACCTCACTTAAGGCGGAAACAAGCTCTACTGAGGGAGGCCAAGAAAATCTCTGCATCACCCGCTCTACCACCGCACCAGGACCTCTGACATCCGCCACAGCAACGATTGCGATCCAGAAGACCGGCAAGTCTTACTGCGGGACAACTCATCGCGGATGGTTTCGATCTAAATGAAAGCTGGAAGCATGAATGGTCAACAAAAACATTGGGAACAAGAGCCCATCACCTCGATCCCACAGAGAAGCCAAAAGGTTTCGACCTACCGAGGAACCTCTGGAGCCGCCTCAACAGGTTAAGGACTGGACACGCTTGCTGCAGCTACTTCAACTACAAATTGGGGTGGATCAGTTCACCAATGTGTGAATGTAATCAGGAATATCAGACAATTGAACACTTAGTCCAACGCTGTCCACTTCATTCATACCGTGGAATTCCCTACGACTTGTTCACCCTCACATCCAGCTTAATTAATTGGTTGAAAAACACAGACTTTAAGGTTTCATTTTGTCTTATATCATATGTATACTGTATAAAATCACTTGTCTTATATCAACTCTATATTCTATAAAAGAAACATTGTTGTTGTTGTTGTTGTTGTGGTCTTCAGTCCTGAGACTGGTTTGATGCAGCTCTCCATGCTCCTCTATCCTGTGCAAGCTTCTTCATCTCCCAGTACCTACTGCAACCTACATCCTTCTGAATCTGCTTAGTGTATTCATCTCTCGGTCTCCCTCTACGATTTTTACCCTCCACGCTGCCATCCAGTGCTAAATTGGTGATCCCTTGATGCCTCAGAACATGTCCTACCAACCGATCCCTTCTTCTAGTGAAGTTGTGCCACAAACTCCTCTTCTCCCCAATCCTATTCAGTACCACCTCATTAGTTATGTTATCTACCCATCTAATCTTCAGCATTCTTTTGTAGCACCACATTTCGAAAGCTTCTGTTCTCTTCTTGTCCAAACTATTTATCGTCCATGTTTCACTTTCTTACATGGCTACATTCCACACAAACACTTTCAGAAACGAATTCCTGACACTTAAATCTATGCTCGATGTTAACAAATTTCTCTTCTTCAG